>NC_061508.1:229584062-229721463 GCF_022539505.1 Lolium rigidum | reverse complement strand
GTCCAAGTGAAAGACAAAACTTTCAGACCGTAATAATCCCAGCACGAGCACTCGTATCCCGAGACTAAAAGCAAAGTAAAACTAGAAACGTCTTGATCTTAGTACCTACACTGTAGAAACGAAAATTTCCGAAAAAAATGAAGAGAAATCCCTATTCGATCCTTCCACCGTAATCATGTCCATACCACCGCTTGTATCGTCTACTAAAATTTTGTGATCACCTATACTCACAGAAATAAAAACAACAATTTAAACAAAAACAAATAAAAACGTCTGTACTTACGACCATTAAATTCTGTACACGAAAATCAAAAAATTAAACGTGAACAAACAAAGGCCGGTGTACTTAAGGCCCTTAACGAATGTACCTACTACAACTGGTACTCGTACTCTATCAGCAGCTATACTCCTGTCAATACCACCGTTGAACCTAGTACTGCTATACGAAAGAAAATTTCAATTTCCAAACTACACATTATCACACATTACATTGATTAACAATTGTATATAAACACATTGCAGTCAATCATATGAATGATAACAGTATCAGTCATACATTGTACATATATCCAGTAATATCGTATCCCTTGATTGCCCATTTTTTTCTAGGAATTTCAAAGCTTAGCCGTGCATCCAAGGCTGCATATTTGACCTGATCAAAGCTTAATTCGGGTCTTGCCCATCCTTCCTCTCTTATTTTCTTGCAAGATTCACCTTTCTTTTCCAAATTTGTCCCCAACACAGCATTTGACAGATCATAGAGTGATGGTATTCTTTTATTCTTAACAACTGGATCTAGTTTATGAATATTGATCATCTTACGCAAGTCGAACGCACACCGATATTTAATCCATAAGGCATCAGCATCTTGCGATCCATATCAATTGCTGCACCAAAAAACCAAATCTTCCCCGAGCTCAAGAATTTCTTTAACAAACATGGAATCTTTGTTGCCTGAAATATCTGCGAAAATTCAAACTAAAGGTGAACGACGTATATAATTCGGAACAGTTGGTAAAAAACTTGTATGGTGTCATTTGTGATACACGAAAAAGAATGATGTCATTGGCAACACATAGCTGCAAAGCTGCGCACGTTGCCGTTTATCCTACTGGAAGAAGTTTACGCTTTGTTCCTTTCACTTTGTCGGTGAACTCGCAATCAAGACCAACGATCTTTGCGCTGGCGTCGCACCGGAAATCTTCGGATACGCGGTAGATCCACTTCTCCATTGTTGCAGCCCTTGTGGTTACGGTGACCTTGAATTCCATTGAGAGATGCTCGAACGAATATACGGTGTCACTTGTTTGGGGCGCCATAAGGATGGGAGAAGAAAATGGTTCAAGCGATGGTTTTGATACCTATCCACTTGGTATGGGGTTCCTTTTATACAAGATCAAGGTGGTGACGATGAGTGAGAACACATCAGTGCCGATTTGTATTCCCTCGTTGGAATGTGATCAGACTGATAATTAATAGCGGATTAATCAATAATAACTGTGTGTTAGACGTACAGACGCAAAAGGGGCATGAGAGCAAGGAATTACGAACAAGGAGGGGTTATCATCAATTATGCCTACTCTCCTACTAAGTTATCACCGTTGACCGACACGGTGGTGCCTTTTTATTTTTCGCGCTCGTTGTGTTCGTAGGACTGCGGTTGTAAGACGTGCTTCACTTGACTCGGCCGAGGCCATGTCTAGCGGAAACCACCGTTTCGGTGTAGCTGACCACACTTCCATAGAACATTTTTAGCCACATTAGATACATATATCAAACTAGTTATTTTTCACTTTTAGAATCACCAAGTAAATAATCTATATTTTGGATTTTCTACAAATGTTACATCGATTATAATGTTGACAAAAAAATACACCTGGTGCTACACAATGTACTTGACATGTTAAATAAAGTGAATTGTGCATAATCAATATATATACACACGGCATGTTAATAAAAGCGCCGGCAACAACATGCCGGCCCCTTGGCCTAAGGCGCGAATCAGGCGCGCCAGCGCCTCAAGACGCGGGAAAGTTTGGGCGTGGGAGCCACATATCAGTAACGCTAGGGCGCCACGAGAGATATTTTCACCCACGACGCCGGGCGGAAACTCTCCCGCCTGCCGCGTAGGAAATTCTACCGCGTAGGAGGTTTCCCGCCTCGCCAGACGGTCTATATTATCCCACCACCCCCGCCTCATTGGTTCAAACAACATAGAAATGGAAAAATGTTCAATTCGTGGGACGACGTCGCGCTAGAGAGAACATCGGGTAGCGGTGCAATAAAAGCGCTAGGAGACGCGGCCGTTGCGGGACACGCGGCGGCGACGGAGGAGGAGGAGGAGTTCCCGCGACGGCGGCGGGAGGAGGTGAAGGAGCAGCTGGGGCTCGATGAGGAGGAACGGCTATTTCGGGGATGGGGATGATCGGGGATCGGTGCGGCGATGGTGGAGGTTTCCCCAGAGATCCCAGTACCCATCGCCAACTTGACCCATACCAAAGTGCTAACACATCGGTCGGCGACTATTTGAGGTGCGCGAGATGCTCTTAGGTGGTAAATGAAATGTTTATATCACTTGTTATAATAAAAAAAAGATACAACGGGTGTCGGATAGAAGATGATGTGACACAATTTACTAACAATTACAATCATTGTTACTAAACTGCGCAACATCACCTTATATCCATACACGGTTTTACCTCAACATAAATGACACGTGAGAGGAGTTGAACTCACAACCTATGCATAATACCTTCGAACCACTAGGACAAACCATTACGTGTGTTGCAATCCTTATCTAATGTATCAAATACTAGTACTTGTACTACATACTCTTCCCCCATTATTAAATTCTGCTGACTGCCAAACGGGGTTAGGTTTATCCGGTCCTCCGAACCGGGCGTCGTGCGAGCTGCGCTAATCAGCGGCGACCGTTGCGCGCAGCATAGCGGCATCAACAACCGACGGGAGCAACGACAAAATCAATCTTCGGGACTGCTGATCTACTATAAGTCCTCTCACCGCAAGTCAACACTGTGCTGAGTCCCAAATCCTCAAAGGTAATTTTGTGTCAATTTTGCTTTTACGGTCTTGAATTAGGGTCGTCATGCCGGCGGGGAACCTGCTCTCACGGGCGAGTAATTTAACGGGATCTGTTTAGAAGTGGCTGTAATAAAAGATGTTACTATGCTTCCTATTATTATACGGTTTTGTTTGGTCTTTGCAGTTGTACTTGTCTTAAGGTAAGAGATGTACTTCACCATACTGGGACCTGTACCTACCCAACGAAACCGAAAGATTGCGAGATAAACAAATAAATAACCGAGTTAAAAACAACAACACCTTGAATAACCAATAGACTGTTAATGCTTACAATACTTGCCTTATTATAAGATTCTTCAATACAACCGAGACATAGGTACAAATAAAAATAAAACATCCTTGACACAAACTTCAATAAAATTTCAACACATGGTTTGAACAAAACAATCGCATTATAACTGACTTAAAATACTTCACTAGCAATACTTCTAAAGTTTTCGGACACTTCTTCATATCTAAAAGCCAAATTCAAATCCATTTGTAACGGTAGGAACAAACCACATAGGAGACTCCACAATATCACCCCAGCCAGCCGCAGCATATTCGAAAGAGGAGCCAATGCCAACTCCACCATTGAGTGACATCCTACACCAATGCTGGAACAGTTGTGGTACTTGGTGGAAACGCTTGTGAGTAGCAAACACACGGTCGATGTGAAAGCTGAAGCTGCATTGACATCGTTGAGACCAGCTGCCTCGGGAGGACCAAGCGAGAAACGGGTAGTTTATACCAAGAAACAAAGATGTGCCTTGCGGACCTTCAAGCCTGACCCAATTTGGTGTGGCGGGGTCATCACCATAAGAATCTTTAGCATAGACATGACAACGCATCGACGGGTAAATCGGTAGCTCCCTCCCCATATGATCGATCGGATTACCTTCATTGGGTTCACCATGACCTCTAACATTAATCCAAAGAATAGTGCCTTCATAGCCCGGAGAAAGGAACCACGTGCCGGGAGCAATGTTGTTGCCATCATGAACACCACCATGTAGATTTGGCTGCTCAACAATCTCCGGAGCAGCTATCACACGAGGAGCGGCACCGGCACCTGTTTTTTTTTTGCTTAAACGTGGTCAAGATAGATCGGATACTATATAACTATAAGAAAAACGTGATGCAAAAAACAGTATAAAATAAGTGCAAAAAATAAAGAAAAAAAAAACTATAAGCACAGAAATCAAAAACTCACCCCAAATAGTTGGATCCCAAACAAGGACATCCCCTCTTGGTGCAGTAACAGCGTAGATCCTACCACTTGGTAAGAATGGCATCAACATACCTTGACGGTGCAAGGTAATCGTTGCGAAGGATCCTCCATTGCACGTCCCTACTACCACCACGCATGATTGCAATCATCTTATCAAACAACTGCTATGACATAGTAGTTCCATTTGTTTCCAACCCTGTATGGTTCAGCGATTATACGAATCTTCAACAAGCTGCATGTGTGCCAAATCATACCGATACAAGAAAGGCCCATCGGGAGCGATGCCAACGTTACGAACGGATGGCGAGAGGGATCTCCTCGTACGTGTAGACGTTAGCGAGAGACCACCGTGCTTGCTCTTGAACAAGCTGCAACCCATTCGCCATTGGAACCAACCCGGTGCTTGTCGCCTGGCCCGACACTGTGTACAAGGTACAAATGCTTTTGCGAAAGGAGCGTCTAGTGGCATCGGCGATGCGTCAATACCCTGCGAATTTTCGAATTTTCTAGTATGAAATACGGTACACAAACATTTTGTTGCAATCCATGAAAAACAATGAATACACGTTCGGTGCGATCGGCGGGCCATGAACTAGGATCGGAATGCAGCGGACACGGCGATCCAAAGGAAACCTTGCATCCTCACGGATAGCATTGCGCATACAGCATACCTCGGGACATTCTAGCAACGGTGATGACGTACGAGTGAGCGCGATATGCGTCAATGGACCGAAGCGATCTCGAAACGAGAGAGGAAGAACCCTTCTCCATTGATGAAGAAGAGTGGATATTCATGTACGGCGGTATGTTGTTGTTTCTCGGCGGATGATGTGATAGAGATACAAGGAAATGTTCAGAATATAAGAGCTGGAGTTGGCGGTTAGTAGTAGCGGTTGCTAATTATAGACCATGAAAAACACTTATGCGCCAACACCTATGAAACCGTCAAAAGTAGTGGGGGTGAAAGCGATTACGGGAGTGAGGGGTCGTCCATCGGTTCCAAAAATAAGTTTAATACGAGCATTAAAATCATCCATTTCATGATATGCAACCGTACTTACGCATCCATTGCATGCTATGCAACCATATTTATGCATCATGTTGTACAGCAGTATAGTGCACCTGCTGGTTTAGCACTCCATCAACAACATAAATGTACCTATGCAGCACATCGTTCGGTACTTATACATACTATGTAATAGTACTCGTGATTACGATTGCACGGTACTCAGCGGGATCAGTTGTACTCTACCCTATTACAAAGCTGTACCTATCACATAAAACGGAAGAAACAAACGGAAAAAAATCTGGTTCTCATCTACATGACACAAGCTGTCCTCGATTTAGTTGCAACAACTGTACTCTACGCTATTACTAGCTGTACCTATCCCATAGAACCGAAGAAACCAACTATACCGAGCGAAACAATCTCGTACTCCTCTCCATGCGGCACACTGTACCCCGGGCGGGGCGGCGGCAGCCTTCAACTTCCTCGACGCCGGGGCACCTTGTCCTTGCTTCCAATAGGGCGACCGCGTCCCCGCTTCGGGTTGCTGGCCGGGGAATTGGACGCCATACCTTCGATCCGGAACAGTTTTCGGAGCGACGGATGAGACTCGACGATTCCTCTCTCGAGGCGAGATCCAACGGCACCATAGCAACTGCCGTTCCGCATTCGCGGCGAAGATACTAGCAACGTGTCACGCGTCCTGCCACATGCCATCGGAGGTACATGTGCAACCTTGGTTTAACCCTTACCAACAGTCTGTACCCGAGTTGGTGCCACGCCTGTACTCCCGCATACAGCACAACCGTACTACATAATATCAACAACATTAGATATTACAGAAAACAGAAACTATCATCTAAAACCAAAAAGATACGAGTTTTTGATCTTCGTGCCGCATACTGTAATTTCCCCAGTGCAACCAAAACCAAAAGAAACAACCTGGTAATAATATTCATTATTAAAATAATGAATATTATCGTTAAAGTACAAGTGGTATTGTTCGGAATATCAAAAAATCCAACAAAACCACGACGTGGTGGGTCCCACAATATCAACCAATTCGTCTTCTACATCTATATTATAGCTGTATTAGGGCAAAAACCTACATACTCAACTCTAATCTACTCAAACACCCACGGAAGAACTCACCGCAAGGACGCGGTACGAGCCGACCCCGTTCAAGAACTTGTCGGAGAATCAAGATAGTCTCCACTTGCTTCTCCATCAGAGGTTAGTTTCCCATCAAGCAACGAGATGCACTACGATGCTGAATTCGTTGTCTCCACATCTGTATTCCTTTTATACGAATTAAAACACATAGGCTGTGCGACAGCTCCCATTTCTTCCCCCACCACCGGTCCGGCAAAAAGTAAGGGCAAACCCTAGCGAGCCGCCAAACACCTATCCTCTCTACACTCCACTACTCCTCATCGACCGGCGGTGAAGGAAGGCTGTGGAGATCCGAGTTATTCTTTGCGGGGATCACGGTGGCTACTCTACTCACTCCGCCGACTCCGCCGGCCACCCTTCAATCCGCGACGGCGCGTGCCTTTAGAGATGCGTGAGTTCGGGCACAGTATGGATCAATTCCACCGATGGCTCATCCTTTAGTTTCTTCTCCAATGGTATATAGAAATTAAGGAAGTAAATGGCATCTGCGTCTAAAGCAGACCTTTCGTTATTAAATATTTTTTTGCTTATTACTCTGACTGTTGTAAACAGTATTAGCTCTCTAATGCACTCTGTAACTGCAGGTACAAACCTTATTAATCTAAGGCAAAACTACAGCCTTATGTGTGTAACCATGAGTAGAAACCAAGGAAAATTTAAATAATAACTTTACCCCCTGCACATATTGCCTTATCAATTTAAGACATAATTACAGCCTTATGTGTGAAAGTGCGCTAAGGCACTCATCTTAACAAAATTAATTTAAGAATAGTTTCCATGATAAATTTAAACAGTTGCTTTCCTCCCATGCAGATTTTTGCATTTCAATTTCGGGAAGAATAGCAAATCTCCGGTATGACAAGTCAGCAGCTATCACCGTCCTTGAATGAAGGTAATGTACAAACTTATCCCTCGATGCAAAAATGTGTTACTCTTATGATTCCTTTGAAGTCAAACCGGTTTATCTTTAAAGCATATTAAAACAAAAAAATTCAAAATTTCTAATATAAAATTTTTCTGGTACTTACCATCCATGACAATGAGTTTAAGATTAACTAAAACGTCTCTACAACTAAAATGCGTATGTATAAAAGTATAATAGCTTCAAACAATTATATTAAATTTTAAATACGATTTCCATGTATTAACCTTTGGATAGATGATTTCTGCGATATTATTGCAGCCACTATAAATCATGAGGAAGCTCCAATTGCCCCACTAAACTTGAAGCCACTGGCGGTTGTGTTCCCAGAAGAACAAGACAACATAAATGCATTCAATGCAAATATACAGTCTAAAAGGAAAAATTGTGAAGCAAGAACGAGCGCAGATTCCTCTAAAAATATTGCGACAGCAGTCAGACCGCCTCCTCGCAGAAACATTTTGAATAGCCTTGCAGGAAGAAAGCACAAGAATATATCATCGAGAGAAAGAGGCGGCAAGAATGGAAAAAGAGTCCGAAAACATGTTAAAGAAAAGCTGCCGATATTGGTTCTAAAAGTCCAAGGAGAAGCAAACGATTGTCATCTACAAAAGAGACGGTAGTCACCAGCTCTAGCCAAAGTGCTCCAAATATCAATGAAGAAGAAAAAACACAGCCTACAAAATCTGCCAAAGAAGGAAAGAAATCAAAAAACGCCGCCGCAATAAGAAAATCGTATCGCAATACCAAACATCACGGCGAGCATGACGACAACGAAGAGAACAACACAAGCGAAAAAGAAAACGATGAATACAACGAGGTAAATATGATTATTTTTCTTAGTACCTTGGATCCAAAATAAATGCATTTATTATATTGTTAAACATTTTTGTCTAACACAATTGATTTTAATCATGCGGAACATATCCGAAAATTCAGAAGATAAAAAAATAAAGGCAATAAACGGGAAAAGGCAAGAAGGATTGCAAAAAAAGCAAAAATAAATTTTATGGCCGAACGATCAACAAGACGGTAAGATGCTCACTTAGACAGCTATTCACCTGTGTTGAAATATTGGAGGAACGGCATATAAAAAGGCTTCGGGATGCGGAGTTTGGGTCCTTTGCTTGACGACAAGATCGGGCAAAACATTAATATCCGACTTGCACTGCTTCCTTATGAATAGAATAGATCCAACAACCATGACTACGAATCTAGGAGTAGCAAACAAAGTAATTGAGATTACATCTTATGCTATCCATCTGCTTTTTGGACTGCCAGACGGTTCAAACACAACTCCTAGACCATCAGAAAGTGGCAACGACAAAACATTGCATGAGCTGAAGATTGAGCTTGGATTTAGGAAAAATGAGGATATGAATATTGATGACCTTCGCAAGCTCCTAAGGCTGTTGGTTAAAGACGAAGCAAACGATGATTTGGCTCTGAAAGTATTTGTGTTGATAATGTACATGAAATTCATATGCCCTGGAACAGCTGTCCGTGTGTCAAGGGAGGCAGCAATGGTAAAAAATCTGGACATATCAAAGTTGAAGGACATGGATTTGTGTCAGTTGCTTGTAGATGAGCTCAAGAGAGCGAGTCATTCGATACGAGAAAATCTAAATCAAAATGGGTACTGCCTGCTGGTGCATCATAGCACCGGTTACGTTATATCTTGACTTGTTGTATGAAACAAGGCCTTTCGAGACCTGGACACAAGAACACCTCGTACACACTTCATGGATTATGAAAAACTAAAGAGCATCGCTGCAGACAGACTGTGCTAAAAAAGGCGGGGAAGACCCCAATACCTGGATATTTGGAAACTTACCTGTAAGAAAATTTCAATGACCCTTTATCTTTTTTGTTAATTGTATCTCATATTGCATAAGTTAATACAATGTTTTCATTTTCTCATCCCAACAGTGGAAAGCACCAAATGATATAGTTTACTACCAGAAAAGGAATCCACTAAAAAGAATGTATCCGCATCATGAAGACCAAATGATGTCGGCAAAGCGTACATTCAGAGGATCAAGCATTCCAGCTGGTGGTTCCATTGAAGAAGAAAACACCAGTGTATCAGAAGATACATTGGAATAGATTGACAACCTGCTGACTAGCGCATACGACCTATCACACAAAGTACCAACTACATTTGACCGCCTCAAAAATGGAACAGCTGCTGAAAACCAAGCATCTACTTGTCAAAGAAATTTCGACAACGAAGCTAAAGTTATAGAAAGTTTACGGAAGACAACATTTCATCTCAGACAAACTTTCGCATTGTTCAAGAAAGCACAGGATGAACGTTGCAAGCAAATTCAGCAAGATGAAAGGATAGCAAATAATGAGGTAAGACAAAAGACATAATTACACTGGCAATTTTTTGTTGTGTCTGTTCAAATTTAACTAATCTAACTACTTACAAATCATAATTTTAAATTTCCAAGTACAACAATATAAGACTAATAAAGTTTAAATACAAAAAACCAGGTTGACAAAGAAGCTGCATCTCCAACTCAAGAAGGCACTTGCAGAAAAAACAAGAAGTGGAAAAAATGTGAGTTAACCTCGACTACATATGAGTTAACTTCAATTACAAATACAGCAACCGTTTAAATTATTTTTCTAACTTGTTAACATATCGTAACAGGTTGCGAAGTAACCTGCTTCTACAAAAGAAAGGATTCAGGTACAATCAAACAATGAAGATAATATTAACTTGTTCATTGAATACAAAATAAAGTAATACTATTAAGTTGCTATGGTGAATTTACAAAATAAATAATTTTTTTTATAATAAACTTTTTATGTTATATCTTTGATTTACAGGTGCAAGATGATGGCCCAATGGAAGCATCAGAAAACTTTTACTTCTACAACTGAAGTGTGATGAATGTCTGTACTAAGACGTTGATTTGAACTACCTACAACTTTTTTAGTATCTGTACTTTTTATAAACGTCAGCAAAGTTGAAAATCCGCAAACATATCATTGCATAACTTCCTGATTCGAACCAGTGATTATCAATGTGAAACAAGTGTACTCTTTTCTAACCATGTTGGTTGCATTCTACCTCGCAGGAAAAAAAAAATCAAAAACAAAATCTTGCAGAACAAATTTTTGCTCCTCTTGGTGCGGACACTGTACTCGTATCTCCATCACCTTTGTACTCCACAATCCTTGCACATGTAACTCCGCCAGACAAAACAGAAATTGTTGCAGAGAAACAAAAAAAAAAACACGGTTGGTACGGACGCTGTACTCGTCTCTATGTCACCTCCGTACTCCACAATCCTTCCACATGTACCTCCGCTAGACAAAACAGAAATTGTTGCAGAGAAACAAACAAAAACACGGACCCCTGCTCCCATTGGTGCGGACACTATACTTGTCTCTCTGTCACCTCCGTAATCCACAATCATTGCACATGTACCTGCGTTAGACAAAACGGAAAATCACAAAGGGAAACAAAGGGAAACACGGTATAGTGCTCCTCACCGTGAGGATGCTGTAATCGTTTCTCCCACACATCTGTACTACACAAGCCTTGCACCTGTACCTGCGCTAGACAAAACGGAAAATCACAAAGGGAAACACGGTACCGTGCTCCTCATCGTGCGGATCTTTGTACTCGTCACTACCTCATATCTGTACTCCACAAGCCTTGCACACTGTACTGCGCTAGACAAAACGGAAAATCACAAAGGGAAACACGGTACCGTGCTCCTCACCGTGCGGATGCTTGTACTCGTTTCTCCCTCATATCCGTACTCCACAAACCTTGCACCTGTACTGCGCTAGACAAAACGGAAAATCACAAAGGGAAACACGATACGGTGCTCCTCACCGTGCGGATCTCGTACTCGTCTCTACCTCACATCCGTACTCCACAAGCCTTGCACCTGTACCTGCGCTAGACAAAACGGAAAATAACAAAGGGAAACACAGTACCGTGCTCCTCACCGTGATGATGGTGTACTCGTCTCCACCTCACATCTGTACTCCACAAGTCTTGCACACTGTACTGCGCTAGACAAAACGGAAAATAACAAAGGGAAACACAGTACCGTGCTCCTCACCGTGAGGATGGTGTACTCGTCTCCAACTCACATCTGTACTCCACAAGTCTTGCACCTGTACCTGCGCTAGACAAAACGGAAAATAACAAAGAGAAACACAGTACCGTGCTCCTCACCGTGAGGATGGTGTACTCGTCTCCACTTCACATCTGTACTCCACAAGTATTGCACCTGTACCTGCGCTAGACAAAACGAAAATCATCCAGAGAAATAATCGAGTTAGAGCTGTAGCTATGAGTGCTACAGACGGGTTGATGAGAGGAATAGAAGTGATTGACACGGGAGCTCCTCTCGGTGTTCCGGTCGGCGGAGCTACTCTCGGACGAATTTTCAACGTTCTTGGGGAGCCTGTTGACAATTTGGGTCCTGTAGATAGTAGTGCGACGTTCCCTATTCATAGATCTGCACCCGCCTTTATCGAGTTAGATACGAAATTCTTGATGCAGACGCTGTACTCGTTAATCCCTCACCTCCATACCAACCAAGCCTTGCACCTTCAACTACAATAGACAAAAACGGGAATAATCCAGAGAAACAAGGTCAAGTGCTCCTCTTAGTGAAGACGCTGTACTCGTATTTCCGCCACCGCTGTACTGTACAAGCCTTGCACTTGTACCTGCGCTATTGTCTTTCCTATTATTATCTTTTTGAGAACAATCCCATCCACACATCGGAAACTAATGAACCACAACATCCACAGCATGCTGGAACAATATAATATATGTAAAAGGCACTGGACGACAAAACACCGCACTAGGTCCCGTATGTCATAAAGGCATAATACAATAAGTGTAAAAGAGAGTGGACGACAAGACCTCACAGTAGCTCCCGGATGTAATAGTGGCAGAATAGAATAAACATAAAACAGAGTGGACGATAATGCCCCCAAGTAGGTCCCAAATGTATAGAGTCATAATAGAATAAATATAAAAGTGAATGGACAATAACACCCCGAAGTAGGTCGGAAATGTCTTTGGGTAGAAACCACACCAAAACTACTCTACTTGGCTTCTAAAATCAACAGTTCCACACCAACCGCTTTGCAAGAATCCACCTCCTTATCCAAAACAGGAAAAGAAAGCAACAACAGCAAGGGAGCATCGCCGGCATCTCCATCACAGCACACCAGCTTCAATTCGGAAAACTATCCCAGGTTTCGGATCATTGGTATGTATATCTCCAAAACTTATAGATTCGGTGGAAACTCTATGTTATAAATAGATCAGTCGCATACCACAATAATGCAGAAAACAGATCTAGGGTCTACTGGAAAACAGTCTCACTACGCTTTCTTTTGCCACCTCGTGAATCAAGCACGAACTTGAAGTTCCGCTCATGGATCTAATAGGAACAAACATCACACACATACATCGTATTCGAGGTCAACCAAGGGAAAAAGATCAAATGTCGGCGGACACGAGAGATATCAATAAGTATATAAAATTTTAATTCCAAGTCAACCAAGAAAACAAGGTTAAATGATTAATATAGGTCATGAACAATATATTCGTTGCTAAAATATACTAATATTCCACACTATGATATTTAAATGACAAATAAGAAAAGATATAACTATAAATCAAATGAATTTCATTATCACTTCGAACTAAGTTGAAACAAATAAATTATTTATATCCAAAATGTATTTGTTTGCATTAGTGAATAATCTGTAGTTCTTTGGTCTCCAAAATATATTGCAAGCATATGCAATTTGATGGTTACCTTTTTGTTCTACATAGAAAATGCTCTCAAGACTGCAAGAGGATGCACACAACGGGGCAAAGAAGTACGGATACTTGTGCGAAAGCTGTCCAATATGCGAGGCCGACCCTCACTACCGGGTTTCAAAAAATATATTACTCATCAAATACAATGAAAGTTGACCTAAATTCAATTTAAATATGATTTACAATGAATGAATTAATAATTGAAATGTCATATCTAGGAAACACTTGCTTGCAAGAATTCGGGAGACTGCGCAATCAAGGGCGAGAGGAATACGGAAACTTGTGCAACAACTATCCAACATACGGCGTCGACCCTCAAGACCAGGTTTTCAAATAATCATAAGTTAATGCTTAGTTGCGTATAAACCATATTACTTCATGTCATGCAATGAAAGTTAATTTAATTTTATTTAAATCTTAATGCATCTAAACTATATGATCTTAATGCATCTAAAGCTGTAGGAAAGTCACGCAACAGTAATCAGGGTACAACCAACACCGCCACTGAAAAGAGGCAAAGCAATGATGAAAGTGACAACAACACGGAAAAAGGTGTTGACGAGAGATATTGATGAAAGTTATGCACAGTTTATCTCGGAGGTGTTGAACAAGATAAGCTGTTAGAGGTACAAATAGTAGCAACCAAAAAAGCAAACATTACAGTGAATATATAGTTTTCAATGAAAAATTTATAATACCTCTTGATTGTAGGACCTGGACTGTATGGAAACGAAAATTTTGACGAAGCATGCGTCTTTGGAAACCACGTGGAGATGAATTACACTCAAGTACTCCAGCTGACAAATGAAGTCATCACGAACCAGACACCAGCTATTAAACATTATATTTGCACCATGACTAAATCATTTGTTACAAGAGGCATATCTAAGATGGTAAGTTTATCGGAGTTTTCGTAAGTCTATCTCGTCAATTATATAAAATACTTACTGTCTTCATGACAAGAAAACTTCTGACATACTGTACAACAAAACTAATAATGGTTCGTTAATATCTTCTTAGGAATTTTCAGAAGAATTCACTAATGAACACATTCGCGGATTCATACAAGAACCGGTTAAAGTTGCTGTCAGCTGCACATCGGGAGACATTACAATGTATGCTACCATGAAGATGGATAAGAATGGGAAAGCTATGATAAAGAAAGGTTTCCGAGATATAGTTCAAGAATTTTACCTGAAAGAAGGAGACATTTGCTCATTTAGCTTCAAAGATGAAAGAGGATCTCCATTCTTACATGGCGAGTGCCTGGCTCAAGCTTGTCATAACAAAGCTAAAATGTGAGGCGTAAGTTAAAATAAGTACAATGTGTCGTACGAAACAATGTGAACCACGCAACGAATTACGTTCAAGTATTTGTATTTGGTTATTAGTTAATGCTAGTGTCACGTGTACTTTTCAATATTTTATATGTAATATTTGAGAAACTACTCGAATTTATTGACACCGTAATGTTAATGGTAGTGTCATATGTCCGAAAATCATTTGCTGCGAACTGTACTCGACTCGTCCTCACCAGCTGTACTCGACAAGCCTTTGCACCTGTAACTACACTAGTGAAAAAGGAAAGAGACACAGTCCTGTACTCCTACATAAGTTGTACTCGACTCCCGGTCACCCCTGCACTCGACACGCTTTTACACCTGTACCTGGGCTAGAGAAAACGGAAAGAGACAAAATCATGTACTCCTCTTTGTGCGAAACATGTACTCGGTTCGCCATCACCGCTGTACTTGACACGCATTTGAACCAGTACCTGCGATGGAGAAGCACAGACTTGTACTCATTTTCATGCGAAACCTGTACACGACTAGCCGTCATCGCCGTACTCGACACCCAATAAAACATGTACCTACGCTAGAGAAAGCGTAAATCTTTCCAGATAAATCAAAAAGAAAAACACAGTACCGTGCTCCTCTTCCTACCTAACCTGTACTCGTCTCTACGCCGGGGATGTACTTCACCACCATTCGAACATGTACCTGCGCTAGAAAAAACGGAAAATCTTTATAGATAAATAAAAAGAGAAATACAGTACCGTGCTCCTCTTCCTACATAACCTGTACTCGTCTCTACGCCGGGGATGTACTTCACAACCCTTCGGACGTGTACCTGCGCTAGAGGAAACGAAAATCTTTCCAGATAAATCAAAAGAGAAACACAGTACCGTGCTCCTCTTCCTACATAACCTGTACTCGTCTCTACGACGAGGATGTACTTCACACCACTTCGGACGTGTACCTGCGCTAGAGGAAACGAAAGTCTTTCCAGATAAATCAAAAGAGAAACACAGTACCATGCTCCTCTTCCTACATAACCTGTACTCGTCTCTACGCGGAGGATGTACTTCACACCCCTTCGAACCTGTAACTGCGCTAGAGAAAACGGAAAATTTTTCCAGAGAAACAAACAGAGAAACTACCTCGTACTCCTCTTGGTTCCGACGCTGTACTTGTCTCTACGACGAGGATGTACTTCACAACCCTTCGAACATGTACCTGCGCTAGAGGAAACGGAAATCTTTCCAGAGAAACCAAAAGAGAAATACAGTACCGTGCTCCTCTTCCTACATAACCTGTACTCGTCTCTACGACGAGGATGTACTCGACACCCAATAGAACATGTACCTACGCTAGAGAAAGCGGAAATCTTTCCGGATAAATCAAAAAGAAAAACACGAGTAACCTTTCCGAGAGAATAAAAGAGAAAACGGAAATCTTTCCGGAGAATAAAAGAGAAAATCAAACAGAAACCTTTCCAAAATCAAACAGAAACGGTACTGTATTTGGTTATTAGTTAATGCTAGTGTCACGTGTACTTTTCAATATTTTATATGTAATATTTCAGAAACTACTCGAATTTATTGACACTGTAATGTTAATGGTAGTGTCATATGTCTGAAATTCATTTGCTGCGAACTGTACTCGACTCGTCCTCACCGCTGTACTCGACAAGCCTTTGCACCTGTAACTACACTAGTGAAAAAGGAAAGAGACACAGTCCTGTACGTCTACATAAGTTGTACTCGACTCCCGGTCACCCCTGTACTCGACACGCTTTTACACCTGTACCTGGGCTAGAGAAAACGGAAAGAGACAAAATCATGTACTCCTCTTTGTGCGAAACATGTACTCGGTTCGCCATCACCGTTGTACTTGACACGCATTTGAACCAGTACCTGCGATGGAGAAGCACAGACTTGTACTCATTTTGATGCGAAACCTGTACACGACTAGCCTTCATCGCCGTACTCGACACCCAATAGAACATGTACCTACGCTAGAGAAAGCGGAAATCTTTCCAGATAAATCAAAAAGAAAAACACAGTACCGTGCTCCTCTTCCTACCTAACCTGTACTCCTCTCTACGCCGGGAATGTACTTCACCACCATTCGAACATGTACCGCGCTAGAGAAAACGGAAAATCTTTACGGATAAATCAAAAGAGAAATACGAGTACCGTGCTCCTCTTCCTACATAACCTGTACTCGTCTCTACGACGAGGATGTACTTCACACCCCTTCGGACGTGTACCTGCGCTAGAGGAAACGGAAATCTTTCCAGATAAATCAAAAGAGAAACACAGTACCGTGCTCCTCTTCCTACCTAGGATGTACTAGTCTCTACGCCGAGGATGTACTTCACACCCCTTCGGACGTGTACCTGCGCTAGAGGAAACGGAAATCTTTCCAGATAAACCAAAAGAGAAATACAGTACCGTGCTCCTCTCCTCCTACATAACCTGTACTCGTCTCCACGACGAGGATGTACTTCACACCCCTTCGAACCTGTACCTGCGCTAGAGAAAACGGAAAATCTTTCCAGATAAATCAAAAGAGAAACACAGTACCGTGCTCCTCTTCCTATAGGATGTACTCGTCTCTACGCCGAGGATGTACTTCACACCCCTTCGGACGTGTACCTGCGCTAGAGGAAACGGAAATCTTTCCAGATAAATCAAAAGAGAAACACAGTACCGTGCTCCTCTCCTCCTACATAACCTGTACTCGTCTCCACGCCGGGGATGTACTTCACACACCTTCGAACCCTGTACCTGCGCTAGAGAAAACGGAAAATCTTTCCAGATAAATCAAAAGAGAAACACAGTACCGTGCTCCTCTTCCTACCTAGGCTGTACTCGTCTCTACGCCGAGGATGTACTTCACACCCCTTCGGACGTGTACCTGCGCTAGAGGAAACGGAAATCTTTCCAGATAAATCAAAAGAGAAACACAGTACCGTGCTCCTCTCCTCCTACATAACCTGTACTCGTCTCTACGCCGAGGATGTACTTCACACCCCTTCGGACGTGTACCTGCGCTAGAGGAAACGGAAATCTTTCCAGATAAACCAAAAGAGAAACACAGTACCGTGCTCCTCTTCCTACCTAGGCTGTACTCGTCTCTACGCCGAGGATGTACTTCACACCCCTTCGGACGTGTACCTGCGCTAGAGGAAACGGAAATCTTTCCAGATAAACCAAAAGAGAAACACAGTACCGTGCTCCTCTTCCTACCTAGGCTGTACTCGTCTCTACGCCGAGGATGTACTTCACACCCCTTCGGACGTGTACCTGCGCTAGAGGAAACGGAAATCTTTCCAGATAAACCAAAAGAGAAACACAGTACCGTGCTCCTCTTCCTACCTAGGCTGTACTCGTCTCTACGCCAAGGATGTACTTCACACCCCTTCGGACGTGTACCTGCGCTAGAGGAAACGGAAATCTTTCCAGATAAACCAAAAGAGAAATACAGTACCGTGCTCCTCTCCTCCTACATAACCTGTACTCGTCTCCACGCCGGGGATGTACTTCACACACCTTCGGACGTGTACCTGCGCTAGAGGAAACGGAAATCTTTCCAGATAAACCAAAAGAGAAACACGATGACCGTGCTCCTCTTCCTACCTAAGCTGTACTCGTCTCCACGCCGAGGATGTACTTCACACCCCTTCGGACGTGTACCTGCGCTAGAGGAAACGGAAATCTTTCCAGATAAATCAAAAGAGAAACACAGTACCGTGCTCCTCTCCTCCTACATAACCTGTACTCGTCTCCACGCCGGGGATGTACTTCACACATCTTCGAACCTGTACCTGCGCTAGAGAAAACGGAAAATCTTTCCAGATAAATCAAAAGAGAAACACAGTACCGTGCTCCTCTTCCTACCTAGGCTGTACTCGTCTCTACGCCGAGGATGTATTTCACACCCCTTCGGACGTGTACCTGCGCTAGAGGAAACGGAAATCTTTCCGGATAAACCAAAAGAGAAACACAAGTACCGTGCTCCTCTTCCTACCTAGGCTTTACTCGTCTCTACGCCGAGGATGTACTTCACACCCCTTCGGACGTGTACCGCGCTAGAGGAAACGGAAATCTTTCCGGATAAACCAAAAGAGAAATACGAGTACCGTGCTCCTCTCCTCCTACATAAACTGTACTCGTCTCTACGCCGAGGATGTACTTCACACCCCTTCGGACGTGTACCTGCGCTAGAGGAAACGGAAATCTTTCCAGATAAATCAAAAGAGAAACACAGTACCGTGCTCCTCTTCCTACATAACTTGTACTCGTCTCTACGACGAGGATGTACTTCACACCCCTTCGGACGTGTACCTGCGCTAGAGGAAACGGAAATCTTTCCAGATAAATCAAAAGAGAAACACAGTACCGTGCTCCTCTTCCTACCTAGGCTGTACTCGTCTCTACGCCGAGGATGTACTTCACGCCCCTTCGGACGTGTACCTGCGCTAGAGGAAACGGAAATCTTTCCAGATAAACCAAAAGAGAAACACGATACCGTGCTCCTCTTCCTACCTAGGCTGTACTCGTCTCTACGCCGAGGATGTACTTCACGCCCCTTCGGACGTGTACCTGCGCTAGAGGAAACGGAAATCTTTCCAGATAAACCAAAAGAGAAATACAGTACCGTGCTCCTCTCCTCCTACATAACCTGTACTCGTCTCTACGCCAAGGATGTACTTCACACCCCTTCGGACGTGTACCTGCGCTAGAGGAAACGGAAATCTTTCCAGATAAACCAAAAGAGAAACACAGTACCGTGCTCCTCTTCCTACCTAGGCTGTACTCGTCTCTACGCCGAGGATGTACTTCACACCCCTTCGGACGTGTACCGCGCTAGAGGAAACGGAAATCTTTCCAGATAAACCAAAAGAGAAATACAGTACCGTGCTCCTCTCCTCCTACATAACCTGTACTCGTCTCCACGCCGGGGATGTACTTCACACACCTTCGGACGTGTACCTGCGCTAGAGGAAACGGAAATCTTTCCAGATAAACCAAAAGAGAAACACAGTACCGTGCTCCTCTTCCTACCTAAGCTGTACTCGTCTCCACGCCGAGGATGTACTTCACACCCCTTCGGACGTGTACCTGCGCTAGAGGAAATGGAAATCTTTCCAGATAAACAAAAGAGAAACACAGTACCGTGCTCCTCTCCTCCTACATAACCTGTACTCGTCTCCACGCCGGGGATGTACTTCACACACCTTCGAACCTGTACCTGCGCTAGAGAAAACGGAAAATCTTTCCAGTTAAATCAAAAGAGAAACACAGTACCGTGCTCCTCTTCCTACCTAGGCTGTACTCGTCTCTACGCCGAGGATGTACTTCACACCCCTTCGGACGTGTACCTGCGCTAGAGGAAACGGAAATCTTTCCAGATAAACCAAAAGAGAAACACAGTACCGTGCTCCTCTCCTCCTATATAACCTGTACTCGTCTCTACGCCGAGGATGTACTTCACACCCCTTCGGACGTGTACCTGCGCTAGAGAAAACGGAAAATCTTTCCAGATAAATCAAAAGAGAAACACAGTACCGTGCTCCTCTTCCTACATAACCTGTACTCGTCTCCACGACGAGGATGTACTTCACACCCCTTCGAACGTGAACCTGCGCTAGAGGAAACGGAAAATCTTTCCAGAGAAACAAACAGAGAAACTACCTCGTACTCCTCTTGGTTCCGTCGCTGTACTTGTCTCTACGACGAGGATGTACTTCACAACCCTTCGAAAATGTACCTGCGCTAGAGGAAACGGAAATCTTTCCAGATAAATCAAAAGAGAAAACGGAAATCTTTCCAGAGAATAAAAGAGAAAATCAAACAGAAACCTTTCCAAAAGAAAAAAATAGAAAAAAAACAACAGTTTGATGCGGCGAAGGCGCCT
Source organism: Lolium rigidum (assembly GCF_022539505.1). NCBI lineage: Eukaryota > Viridiplantae > Streptophyta > Magnoliopsida > Poales > Poaceae > Lolium > Lolium rigidum. Next base: position 229,701,030 of record NC_061508.1, on the reverse strand, counting down.
TGATACGAGGCGAAGCCGAGCCGTAGCAATCGCTTCGACATAGGGGGGTAACGACAAACGGGGACAACGACATATGTCTGCCATTCATTATGTTTATTAATGTTTGATGCGCCGAAGGCTGCTCAATCTGAGGCGAAGCCGAGCCGTAGCAATCGCTTCGATATATGGGGGTAACGACAAACGGGGACAACGACATATGTCTGCCATTCATTATGTTTATTAATGTTTGATGCGCCGAAGGCGCCTTGATACTGAGGCGAAGCCGAGCCGTAGCTATCGCTTCGACATATGTCATCTCGTAGCACTCTGTTGGAATTAAAAAAAAATTGTAATTTGAAAGTGCTACCTCCCTCCCATTAATTCCCCAGAAAACTCACAGCCTGGAAATACAAAGGGAAAAAGCCAAAAAGAAAGTCCCGCCCAATTTTTTGAAAACGTACTGCGCGCGTAAAGGGAAAAAGAAGATTAACGGGTCCGCATATTGTTAACGGGTCTACGGCGCGTAAAGGGAAAAAACCAAACCCGGAAAACGATTCGCGTCTTTTCCCGGGGACACGTTCCGCGCGCGACACGTGTCGTCGCGAGAGCGCGCGCGGGGGATGGGTTTTTCCCTTCTCAAAGGTCGGCCTTCGTGTAGTGGCACCCTACGGGGTGCCGCACACCCCTCCGACCCGACGGCTGTTAACTGGGCCGCGGCCCATCAGGTAACCTCTTTTTCTTTTTTGTTTTCTTATTTTTTTCCCTTTTTGTGTTTATAGTTTTGTTTTTAAAAACTAACATTTTACAGGCTTTTTATGTTTTCAAATTTGTTCAAAATTTTCTGTCTACAGATTTTAAAAAAAATTTGAATTCAAATTCGTTCAAAATTTGAAAATTGTCAAAAAAATTAAAATTGTTTAAAATATAAAATTTGTTCAAATTACAAAATTTGTTCAAATTTGAAAAAATGTTCAAAATTTAAATTTGTTCAAATTTCAAAATTCTTCCAAAATTGGAAATTCGTTCAAGATTAAATTTTCTTCCAATTTCGAAATTCGTTCAAATATAAAAATTGTTCAAAATTAAAAATTTATTCAAATTTCAAAATTCGTTCAAGATTCAAAATTTGTTCAAATTCCAAAATTCATTCAAATTTTGTCAAACTTGAACATTTTTCAAATTTCAAAATTTTCGAAATTAAACAGAAAAATAAAACGAGAGAACAAAAAAGAAAACAGAAAAGAAAAACAGAAAACAGAAAACGGAAAAGAAAAGAAAAAGGAGAAAAAATAGGGAAAATGGCCTAACCGGGCCGGCCCACACCGCGCGCGGGGGTGTGCGGCGCCGTGCAAGTGCCGACCTGGTCGGCATATAGGAAACGCCCCTCAACCTACCTGGTCAAAATAACTATTCCCTCCGATTCATATTACTTGATGCTAATATAGACGTATCTAGACATAATTTATTTGTAGATATATCCATTTTAGCATCAAATACTTTTTTTAGGGTTGAGGCTGAAACAGAACCCTCATTTCCCCACTCGATCTGGACTAGTGCAGGTTCAGAGGCAAAACTGAAAGACCCTTCAATCTGGTCAATGCACGCTCTCCTCTGAAATTTGCCCCAACCTCCTCGCGTCCTCCTCTTCTGGTAGACTCAATCGCCACCATCGCCCCGATTCGTCCTCCGCCGAGCTCGCCCCGCTGCCCCGACTCGCCGCCAGCCCCCGCTGCCTCGCCCTTCGCCCCGATTCGCCGCCGAGCCCGTCCTCCTTCGACCCCGCCGCCTCCCGTCCGCCTCCGCCTCTCCCCCAAAGGCATGGCATGGAATGTATTGCAGTAAAGCCGTGATGCTACCATTGTGCTTGAGGTCGTGGTATCAGAGGACTTATGGATTTGCATGCATTTTTGGGTTGTCGGGAACACTCAATGACATCAATGTGCTTCAAAGGTATCCTTTATTTGCAAGACTAGCTTCAGGTGATTCTCCAACTTGCAATTACAAAGTTATGGACAATGAGTACACAATGGGATACTATCTCACCGATAGCATTTATATTGAGTGTGCAACTCTTGTAAGTCCATTAAAGAGAAGAAAGGAAAACCATTATCAAAGAAAGAAGCTAATTTCATAAAGGCACAAGAGGCAGCCCTCAAAGACATTAAGAGAGCTTACGGTGTTTTGCAAGCAAGATTTGCCATTGTTCGGGGTCCACTCATTTTTAGGACAAGAAAACCCTTGTGAACATCATGAAGTGTTGTGTCATTCTACACAACATGATACTCGAGGATGAGAGGGGGTTAAACTTGCCATGTTTTTAGGACAATGTTGGTACCCGAGTGCGAGTGGAGAGGAACCCCGATCGCTCATGACCCACAAATATAGGGGGTCGCAACAGTCTTCAAGGGAAGTAAAAATCCAAATTTATTGATTTGACATAAGGGGAGTCAAAGAATATTTATAAGCTTTAACAGATGAGTTGTCAATTCTCCTGCACCTGGAAATAGACTTGCTCGCAATAGTTTATCAGTAGTAACAATATTATAGCAGTGGTAGAAGTGAAGTAACAACAGTAATGAAATAAAAACAGCAATTACGATAATTGTAGTAGACAACAGGATTAAAATATTATAGGCACATGGATGGATGAACGAGCGTTGCATGAATGAGAGAGTTCATATAATAGCAAGACATAGGCATTGCAAATAATAATGATATAAGCATCCTAGTATAAGATAACCATAGGTGTGTGTTCCTATTTAGTCATGCGTGCTCGCAATGAGAAACTTGCACGACATCTTTTATCCTACCAGCCCGTTGCAGCAGGGCTCTAGGAAAACTACTGGTAATTAAGGTACTCATTTTAATAGAGTACCGGAGCAAAGCATTAACACTCCGTAAACACAAGTAATCCTCACATCATAGCCATGCCCTCCGGTTATCCCAATCATTGTTCAAAAATAATAATTATCATCATGAATCAATAACATGTGAATACAGCCTAAGACCACATTGTTGCCTGGTGTAAACAATATTGTTCAATTAAACAAACTTAGTTGTCTTAAAAAAACATAGCTCTCGGTTCCAAAATATAAGGCACATTTGAATGTTTTTCTGGTCAAGGAGCGTTCAATTTTTGATTACAATTTTTTATTTATATGATTTATAAAATTAGTAAATATATGCTCCAATTTCTTTCAGCCATAGTAAAACCTATAAATTTAAGTATTTCTTAAGAGTAAATAAAACGTTTCCAAACCTAATTGCTCTGCACCCGTGATAGGCTGTAGCTACTACACCTAAGAGTGATTATGGCAGCTGGCTATAAGATTTAACTATTACTACCTTCATCCCAAGACTTAAGGCCTATTTTTTTCATAAAGTCAAACTATGTTAAGTTTGACTAAGTTTTTATCAAAAATCATTAACATGAAAAGTACAAAATCAATATCATTAGATAGATAATGAAATATATTTTCATATGGTACCTACAAAATATCATATTTATTCATAAATTCTTCTAAAAGTTTGATCAAACTTTACTTCGTTTAACTTTCTGAAAAAAATATAGGTCTTAAGTCTTAGGATGGAGGTAGTATATTTATATTTAATTAAAATTGAGAAAATAGAAAACAGAAGATAAGCAAGCTCTAAGTTAAGAGCTAGCGGCTGCACCGTCTACTAGACATTTTTTGTGAGACTATGTAGTGAGTCTTAACAAACTAGTATAATTTTATAGGAGTGTGGCGTTTTATACACCGAGCTAAATATAGCTTGGTTTTTGAAAAAAATGAAAATAATATTTTAAAGTTCCAAAAAATCCTTAAAAAAATTCTAGATGTAGGTAATGATGTATTCTATAATTGTGCAAAATTTTAGCTCGAAATACGTTACATTCTAGCCAGTGCAAAAGTAAATATTTAAAAATCTGAAGTGATGAACAGTGCAAACTTTGAAACATCCAAAACACGGCAGATTTTGTCATTTTTGTGTGGCTACAAATACTTGGTGTTTGGAGTTGAGATTTTACATGTTGGCATAATACATCATTATCAACATCTAGATTTTGTTTCGAATCTTTTTAGAACTCTAGGATGTCATTTTTTTTCAAAATAGTGGCCAACATGCAACCCGAGGGGGAGGCTGCCATGTATAGAGTAGCTTTAGGTATAATAGTAGTACTGTCTCGATTTGGCGTTATGCCGATGGAGATCTGGTGGACGAGGCTTGAGGGGGGTGGTGTTGCTTCTACTCATGCCGCTCCGGTGGATAGGGCCTATGGTGAGTAGCAGCATTGTGTTCCCCTCCACGCAGAATAAGACCGGTTTGGCTTTCGAGCTGGCAGATCTGGAGGTCCTTATCCAATTTTTGTCGTCTTGGTGACGGAAAGAACCCGTGGTGTCGGGATCTTGTCAGATCCCTCGGGTTTTGGAGCCGGCGGGGGGGGGGGGGATCTTTTTGCTTCGTTGAGATGCCGAAGACGAAGGTCTACAACTGCCTCTGTTTGATGTTGCTTCTTTGGCGCACAACTTAGGGGAGTGCATCCTCGGCGGCGCTTTCGTTGTCAACTCTTCAGGCTGAATGGCGGCCACTCCCCCTTGCCTATTGGCAGCAGATGGCTAGCGCAAGGAATACTTCAACCTCCATCTTCAGAGGCCTTCTAGATCTGTCGTGTTTGGCTCCTGTTGTGGTGACACAAGTGGCGATGTCCCCGACGTTACCGTAGTTGAGCACGGCAGGATGCAGCTCGAGCTTGGTGGAGATGGAGCTGGACCAGATCACCATTTTAGTTTAGATCTGAGGTTACACCACTTAAAGTTAATGAAGATTCTCGATCCTTCGGGACCATCCCCGTTCAAAAAAATACGCTTGCATTATTTGCACAATAGCAATATTCAAGAAATCGGTAATCGTTAACTGCTCGGTCGGCTTGAGATTAGGGATTAATCAGAAATCGGCCTATTAACTGATTAATCAGTTGACTATTAATCGGTGTTTTTTTTCAAAACTCAAAGTTCCAAGCACTAAATTATGCTCTATTGAACAAGTAAAAGTTGCAAAAGAGCATAAAAGAAATGTTTTACACGTGATTACCTTGCTTGAAGTGAACATGACATGCAAAAAAGTATGGCCGAACCTGACAGGTACACAACAAACAAAAATTGGACAGCACCACGGTATACATATTAGCAATTTGCACATCAATAAACATCATCAAGGCAGTAGATATTAGATAACCATGTCCACAGATAAATCTAGAAGCATAGAAGAACATGACGAGTTCACATCAGTACATCTTACATAATCAGGTTTACAAATTAAATAAATATAGGACATCACGGCAGTCCATACTCCATACTAAATAACTGGGTCCGACAAATAAACATTGGTTCTCCACAACCGAAATAAAATAGATAGGATCATATGAATAATAATATGATTGTTAAATAAAGCCCCAAGATTCAAGGCGGAATCACGTCCTCCTCATCTTCATTGTCGTTGGTTTCAATAACCCGATCATCATCAGACTCAAACTCTATGTCATCCTCCATGACAACATCATGTTCAGATTCGCCATCGGAAACAAATTCTTCTACTTCATGGAGTTCTCTCACCATCGCACCTACGAGGCTCCATTCCCATTGCTTCATCAATGATGGTGTCATTCAGCCCCGTGGCAGGATCAACCTCATCATCAACATATGCACCTTCAACTATCCAATCTTGTGCCATTGAAGCATCATCACCAAGGAGAACATCAGAAGAGGAGTACTTATTTCTCTTATCCATCATTCTTCCATTAAACTGAATATAAACTAGATTGTCCCTACGGCGCACATCTAGCTTATTTCTCCTCTTTGCATCAACCTACATATTGTGAGGTGGGGCATAGTCAATCACATCTGATCACAAATAAAATAAGGATCATATTTGACTTATTGCAAATTGAGAGTTACTTGTTCATAAACACTCCAATTTCTTTCACATTCGGAAGAGCTCGTGGTCAAGTTGAGTATCCTCAAAGCCATGTCCATCAACACAGGAGTTTGTAGTCCATAAGTTTCCCACCACTCCCCTACAATTATAAAGAAAATACAAGTATTAGGCATCAGCCCGTAATTTCAGAAATGCGATATGTAGAAATTATCATTGAGAACAATCTTACCGGCATTATAATTTTCATTTCCAATTGCAAAAAAAGAAGCAATTCAACAATATAGAACACCTTGTCTGTTCAACACTTCAACATAGAACATCACGCATTCACACACAAATCGAAGCTACAGTGACATTGTTAAAAGTTAAAACGGAATGAGCAACTGAGCAATATTATCACACCATCGAGCATTGAGCAGTATATTCCACTATTCCAGAACGCCATATGGCAGATTGGATTTTCAACACTATCTAGCATCTTCCCTACTATATCAATATGCCATGGATTACAGATTCTGTGTACATGACGATGGGAATAAGATGGACTTCATTACTACATTAGTTCAAGAATGATTAAGGCGTGACTGTGTACATACGAATTTTAAGATTTTGCAGATTGAACTAAAATACTTGACAAGAGGCCAGGGGAACAAGATGTACGTCATACCTGTAGCTGTGGAGGAGTTCTTTAAGCAGCAGAGCGGAGGCAGACAAGATCGTGGCGCCGGAAGCCGATCGATGGCGAGCGGCCGGACGCGTCGGGATCGTGCTCCTACACGATGGAGAGCAGCCGGAAGTCGATCGATGGCGGCGAGGATGGGTACAACCGTACAGGTCGCCACTGCCACGAATTAAACCTTCTAGGATTGACGCTGGAGAGATGCGTCCGCCGGAGCTGAGCAATGGGGGCGGCGGCGATTGAATCGCAGCAGTTATCACCGAGCGGAGAAAGCGAGCTCGACGTTTCGGCTGATTATTTATCGAGGAGGCACGGAAATTATAGAGCGGTTATTGTGCGGGAGGCGGTAGGTCGGGCGGAAGGCCATTTTTTAACGTTTCGCCTTGACCTGTTAATCGGTACACACCGAGTAATCGCTTGTCAGACCGATTAAGCGGCCCAAACGAGTAACCTCGACGATTAGGCTTATTCGACATGGTCACCTGACGAGCAGCGATTATACGGCCGTAATCGGCAGCTCGACCGATTTTTTGAACATTGGACAATAGTTAGCTATAAAAATTTAAAAGTCAAGGATACTATGTTGGGTAAGGAGTTAAGAGCATGTCTAACAGGTCCCGTATTTCGCTGCCCCGTATAACTCTCGCATTTCGCCCGTATCGAAAAACTGCTCCATTTCGAGCCATTCCGTCTAGCAGACCCCGTATTTCGCCCCGTATTTTCAAAAATAAAAACCCCGGGAAGTTCATCTTCATTGATCATACTACGGATCATACATACATTCCGATCATACTACGGTTCATACTACATCTAACTACGGATCAACCTACGTCTACTCGTCAAGGATGACGTAGGGGATGAAGGCGATGGAGGCCGCCTCCTCCAGCGCCTCCAGCGCCTCCCGCGCCTCGAACTCCTGGACGGCGGCGATGGCCGCCGCCTGCTCCTCTGCTTCCGCCCGAGCTTTCTCGGCGGCATCCGCCTCGGATTCGGCCACCGCACGCCGGAAGGCCGCCTCCTCCTCTGCCGCCTCCTCTTCCTCCTCGCCGCCTCCGCTTCCTCCGGCGCTGGTGCTGCCGATGGTCGCCGCCCATGCCGCCTTGGACGCGCGGTCGCGCTGCCACTCGGCGAGCCACTTGTCGAAGGCTTCGCCGCTCATCGGCTTGAGCGGCGGGTCTTGACGGTACCACCGCCCGCCCGCCGCGTACTTCCGGAGCGAATCCGGCATGTACAGCGCGCCGGCGTACCGGCACGCCGCACGGCGGCTCCCGGCGGCGGATCTCTTGCACTTGAGCCGCCACGCCTCCTCCACGGTGTCCGGCGAGCGGGATCGCTTCGATCCGCTCGCCGGCGAGGCGGTACTACGGCGGCGGGAGTCCATGCAGGTGGCGGCGGGTGGAATGCGGCGCGGGGAGCGACTAATTGCTCGCCGGAGCGAGGAGGAGGAGGCGGCGGCGCACGGCGGAGCTAGGGTTGCGAGTGAGGGGTTAACCCCTCACTCGCACTCGCGCCCGGTATAAATAGTGGGCGGAGGGGCCGATTTCCTGGGCCGCGTATTCCGCCGAAACGGGGCGGCCCGAATACGGGGCCTTCTAGACGGCCCAAACCGCGCCTGCCCCGTATGTCGCCGGAATTTTACAGGGTGAGCGGGTTATAAGGGGCCTGTTAGACATGCTCTAAGTTCTATAGAATCAGGTAGAGATGGATTTTTTTTTTATAATGTGCGTTTTATTACTTTGACAAGCAATTACACCCAACCTCTGCATAGTTAGGATGCACAAACATCTCAAATATCTTAAAGTGAAAAAAAATGTGAATTACATATCAAACATAAGCAATTGTAGAACGCCTAGGATGAAGGTGGTGGTCCGATCCTTAGATTATACTACCACCCATGTAGGGAAAAAATATTCCTCGCCGTATCCTCCAATCGTGTACAAACCTTCATAAAGAGATTGCGATTCTCTGCCCTTTGTAGCGTAGATCACGAACAGAGAGTAGCCGTACATCTGTAAATAACCTGCAAGAGAGAGCAATTCTTACATGAAAAACTTTGTCATTTATGTATAGCCATAGCGACCATATAAGGCAAACGCTCCCACCCTAATAAGCGTTCTAAATCTATAATCAATATCATGAAGCTAATTACCAAAAATATTGACTACTACCATGAAGCCAATTACCAGAAATGGCTTAATACACTGACATTATTTGTACAGTTAGCACCAATAAGCACGGTACATCCGTGCCACTCGGTAGGTCAGAGATGAGGCCACTGGTAGCGCAAAAACCAGATCTCACCGTAGACGAACATTCAATTCTTCGACTTACCCAAACTTCATTTCATGCATGCAGGGACCAGCTAGCCAACATAACTTCTGTTCAAACATAGAAGTAAGTTCAAAATTGCCCGTACTCATCCGTAGTGCCGCATGCGTACTACTTTCTTCAGTGTTAAAGAACGTGGGGGCAATGTACGTTTATAATTTGACACCCTTAATTGCATGTGCAGTGAACAACATCAATGGACAGATCACCATGTGGTCTGCACATACATCGTACAAGTATGAATGGATCCATCATTCGCTTGTCGATGAAGGTGGCGGCGACGAACTGCAGTAGCCCTTGAGCTTGAGCTTCCCGCCATACACTTCGGGTAGTTGGGACTCGTCGACAGCGTCCCGAAGCGTAGCATTGAGGTCCCGGTCGGCGACGAACATAAACTTCTTCTTGGTGTTATCGTCGATGAAGGGGTACACCATCTTCCACGCCGCCATGAACACGTAGGGCACATGGATTAGGAGGACCCGCCCAAGCCGCTCTGGGTAGTAGTTCTGCATGATGTCCAATGCCGCCAGTTTCGCTCGGATGTCGCAGTTTGCATACCCCCACCCTTTTAGGTCGACCACCGCCGCAAACTTCTCCTGACCCGCCGACAACCTACATTGTTATTGTCCACACAAATATGTTAGTTTATTATTAACTAGCACGGTTTCCCACACAATTGGTTATTACTAAGATAGATCGGTGTGGAGAAGTAAATACTGTGTGCATGTGTTGTCGAGGATGTAGACGACATAGCGCTTGAACTCTTCGAGATCGCGCTTCGCAGGGAGGTGTCGGACACCAAAGAGGTAGATCATGGGGCGTCCCACCTTGTCGAAGCCCTGCACGTAGAGCTTGTCCTGCACAAGCTCGTTGCGCACCACGTCTTCGGTGATGAAGCCCCGTGGCTTTGCAGTGCGCTTCCACGCGAGGTACTTGAGGAACATCGCCGATGCCTTGCCGATGTTGTGTTCACGGGCACGCAAGAATCGCCGCAACGCAAAGTCGTCCTCCTCCTGCATAGGTGAGACATGGAGAGTTAAATCGATCAATGGCTGGATCAACATCCACGTCGACACTAGGTGATTGGGAATGTGAAGTTCTGCAAAGATGATTGTTCTTGTAGGGCATGAAGGATCAGCCGGAGAGGAATGACAAGGAGTGCATTATGATTTATGAGGCGTTAGTGGACATTTGCGATGGGCTACCACGAGCGGTGTGTGTGGCTGGATCGAAGCCCTGTTATTCCGTTCGTGCCAATAAATACGGGGCCAGCTGAGGGATGCGATGTGTATTGATTGTTCCACGTTTTCCATCGCAGATTCGCAGTATCTTAATCATTCTGCTGCTCAGAAGTATTTCTCACAAAACAACACCCAGTACTTTGCTTTGCCTTGTTTGGTTCATCGGTCTAAGCGAGATTAAGGCATTGTATGGTACCGTACCGTGCGTATCTCACTGTCTAGCTAACTCAGTCTGAACTTGTAGCTTGTATATTGATATGGTCACATGGCAGCAGCTGGTCGATCGACACTCTGTTTAGCTGTGCCAACCGCTAACCACCAGTGGCCTGAGCGTTAACTACCTAGAAACTGACCAACTACCCGTCCTTTCCCGAAATGAGAAAAGCGTGTCCATATCACTTATGATCAGCACGCCAAAAGCGACCAGCAACCACTCACTCGCAGAGAGGCACATAGCTAGCACAACAGCTTGGTTTATCAGTCTTTTCTCATTTTGATTCGGTCGATCGTTTTACCTGGTTTCCGCAACTAGCTTGCTACATGCCTCCTAACCTAATCTCAGTTGCAAATTCGCAACAGTTACAACTTGACTTGCAACTCATAGATGCATAAATCCCGATGCACAAATCAACTTATAGATGCACTAATCTAATTTCCAGCTAGCAATTCCGTAAAGCCTTGCTGTAAGCCACGAACTTGATCACAGTAACAATGTTGGCTATGGTAATGTTGAGAGTTGTGATCTCACTTTGTGCAACATGGCGACTATGCAAGAGAGGAAATCAATGGACCGAGCTCAACAAGGCGTGAGAGGAAATCAAGGAACTGCTGGACCGAGAAGCTAGACGTGAACTAGTTAGTCATTAGAGCTGTTTTCGTGGACATGGAGAGGGAGAGGCAAGAAGTTGATGAGTACCTTGGACGAGGGGTCCTGGGCCTGGACAACTGACCTCATCTCCGCCACCTTCTTCCACTCCGACGCGTCGCCGCCGGCATGGCCGTTGTGCTTCGCCTGCTCGTCGCCGCAATCCATCTCTCCTCCCGCGCCTCGATTGATGCGAGTTGCCCGGGTGGCTTGGTTTTATAGCAGGACAAGGCTGAGCCGGGAGCAGGGGGAACGAGTGAGATGCGGGAATATGAGCTGTGCAAAGGATGTGAGGTGTTTTGATCTCCATCAGATTCGGATGGAACTCAGCTGCACGGGAGACGCTTGCGCTGTCGTGTCGACGCTGCGACTATTCACTACCCGACTCAGCCTAAGACAGTGAGTTAGTGAGAGCAGGCAGTAACATTTGATAACATGGCATAAAAAAAGTGAGATGGTAAGTAGCTATGTTACTATAACATCACACACTAAGACAAAATGAGTCTACAACATACATAAGTTACTATTCACTATGGAGGTAATAACTAAAACTAGTAACATGCCATATGTTACTAGTCTAAGTTACTCTCCACTATAATCAGTCTAAAGCCATTCAGTGGCCCGACGCAAAAAAAAAAGGCAAAGTGAATGTTTGCATTCGCGTGGTTGAAAAATATATATGCACCCTAGCACAACGCCCCGATGCAAAATGTCCGGTCTATCCGTGGAGACGTAAATGCGACTCAAATTTAGGGTCGAAATGCGTAGATAGCTCGCGCATCCGTCTGGCTGGTATCCAGGCCCGCTGGGCACTGACTCAGTTAAGCAAACAGTTTTTATTAATATTCGCTGGCCAAAAAGACCATGTTTCTAGGAAGGGTTAGACTAGTTAACCCAAACTATGACGGCCGTACCTACTCGTTGTCGCGTGGCCTATTATGACCAGGGTTACTCGCAGTCGCGTGGCATGCTGGCCGCCGCCGTGTCCTGATGGCCCGCTGCCATCAGAGTTCCTCCGACGGCGGGTGGCCATGCGGTGGTGAAGGCTTCCCGGTGGCCCATGGAGGGGGACACGTCCTCCAGCGGTGGGCCTTCGAAGGAAAGTGTGATAAGCGGATGCGCTTTTCTTGCCAAAGGGATTCTTGGATTTTGCTGCAGAGTACCCCTTGGGTTCCCGCGGAGCTTCATCATCATCCATGCCACTTGGATCCTTAGCCTCTTCCTTCTGGTTGCCCCTTTTTCCACGCGGACGATTTTTCCGGGCATGCTTGTAGCTAGCCTCTAGATCCGCCTTAAGGTCAATGACGAACTTGCAGTTGCAGTTGGCGTGTGTGGACTTGCCGTTGGCATCAAGATGAGCCAAACATGGCATGTCCCTACTCCTCATAGGTTTGGCGAGGGCGGGATCCATCAGACGTGACCTCGTCACTGCGCTGCTGACCGCTGCAGCATCCACCTCGACGGCCGAACGCCATGGCCACCATGTCGAATCCTTCCTGTTGTTGATTGCCAGGAGGATTCTTCCGCTTGTTGCCCTTGCCTTTCTTCTGTTGGTTTGGTACCGCGACGACTTGGAGGGGGCCTCCAGCATCATCATCTGCTGCCACGTATGACTGGCTGTTGTGATCATGCCGGTAAAGGTAAATTTTCCGGCATCTTTTTCTCATGTCAGGGTGTGACACATGAGTCCTCCTATGTTAAGAGCACCTATACAGGCTAACATGGCTGTTTCGTCACCTACACCTTCGTAGGAGTTCTTTATTTCCAACCAGCAAGACAAAAGGTTCCCGAAGGATTCTCCCTTCTTTTTGTACACTGTTGCAGGTCACAGACGGAGTAGGTTTGCTTGTAAGTTCCTTCGAAGTAGTCATTGAAGGTTTCTCTCAAGTCAAACCAGTTGTGTATGGATCTCTCCGAAATATCAGCTAGCCATTGGCATGCTGGTCCTGTGAGGTACATTTGAAGCATGCGACATGCGAGGTTTTCGGTTGCTCTGACGAAGGTACTGCGCCAAAGAAATCCTCTTGCCACATGTTGGACTTTTCTATGCGCATGATCTTCCGGCAGCGCAAAATCGTCTCGGTCATCTTCTCCAACTAAGAAAACACGGGGCTGCATGGCTGGGTTCCTCGTTCTCGTCGTTCCATAGCCGGGGGACTTGGAAAGGTGAAAGGAGGAAAACGACAAAAAAGGGAACGTATAGCGCGAGCGAGAGGGGCGGAGCGAGAGCAAGAGAACTAACCGCTTGGAGCGATCGACCGCCAAAGAGGGATTTCATCTTCTCTGTGCTTTTATTATATCTCGCTAATATAAAAAAAATGCACTAAAATATTACTTGGAGTATAAACCAAGGAGGGAGATAGAATGCTTTAGCCAGATGCCTTTTATTCCAGTTCTAACAAAAAAATTATCTTTACTTTAGGAGTCAGTGTTTCAGATCGTGCAGATCAAAAGAAATTGTTTCCGGTCGTACGATGTGTTGTAGGAGTACTAACAACCATTTGTAAAGCTGGAAGTTCCATCGCAAAGAATCATGATGCCGGGAGGATCATCTGACGGAGAATCTGGTAGAGAGCTCCTAGGTATCCCTTGTCCTGCTCTTCCTCCGGCAGTCTCACCATGCTCGCCACCTTCTCAAACTTCTCCCGCGCCAGGGCCACCTCCGCAGGCGACGCAGCGGCCGACACCGAACCCGGCAACGCTCTCAGGTTCTTGTGGAGCTCCGGCGGCGAGAGCGCCCACTGCATCGCCCAGATGCAGAGGGGTCGCATGTAGTGCAGCGACCGGTAACCGCCGCCGCCTTCGGCCGTCCACGCCTCGGGCGTCTGGAACGCGTACCCGTACCCGTCCCTGCCCCACCCGGCGTCGTGCGCGCCTTTGGCCGTCTGGAACGCCGCCTCCGGCATGCCCTCGTGGATCATGGCGGCGGCCACGCCGTAGGTGACCCCGGGCCAGACCTCCTTGGACTGCGTCGACGACGTGTCCACTGCGCCGTCCGGCCGCATCCCGTTCACCGCCCCCACCGCGCCGCCCTGCACCCGCATGACGTTGTAGTCAAGCACCGTCCCCAGCGCGCTGCGAGCCTTCTCCTCCGCCACGATCGGCTCAAGCCCGCACGCGCGCGCGTACCACTGGCCGGCGAGCTGGTCGGCCATGATGGACTTGCTGTTCCCGCTGCCGCTGTTGTCGTAGTCGAAGTAGGAGCCGTTCCAGAGCTCGCCGTCGTACACCCGCTGCGCCCTTTTGTACCGCTCGAGGAAGTACCCCTCCGCGCCGCGGTCGCCGACGACGCGCGCCATGGCGGCGGCCGCCTGGAGCGCGGCGACCCAGAGGCCGCCGGTGTAGGCGCTGACGCCGGAGACGGACCAGAGGTCGTAGGTCTGGTCGGGACGGCCCTCGTTCTCCACCATGCCGTCCCCGTCCCAGTCGAACTGGTCCATGTACGCCATGGCGAGGTACACCGCCAGCCACGCGGCGGCGGCGAAGGCGACGTTGCCCGTGGCGGCGACGTCGCGGTACACCTGGAGGACGAACTTGGGGTTGAGGTCCTTCCAGCGCGCAGGGTCGTGGAGCATGTAGGCGTTGAGCTCGAACCAGGGGTCGGCGAGGCCCAAGTCGTGCGGCACGGCGCCGAGGACCTTGCGCGGCACGGTGGCGCCGTCGAGGGTGTGCATCGGGCGTGGGTCTTGATGGAGGACTGCGCGGGCGAAGTCGCGCTGGAGGCTGAGCTCGACGGCGGGGAAGAGGCTGAGCTCGACGGCGGGGAAGAGGTTTGATGCCTTGCGTCTTATATTTACCTACCATAAACTTGTTTAGCCGCTTGCCACATGATTTGTCCATTCATCTATTAGAATCGTTTATCAACAAATTTGACATTCATTTGATTTATGTTCTCTGTCGTATCCATCCACAACAGGCAACAAGAATGTGAAACATGCGTTTTGTTGCGGCGATCAGAGAGATGGAGTGGGTGGCCGTCACAACGGTGCTCTTGAGGGTCTGAAAAGGAAGTTGTGCAGCAAATTTGCAGTAAACTCACCTTCTGGCAGGTAATGAGTCTGCGAGAAGTTTAGCTTTTCATTAATAGTGAATGACCACATCGTTTAACTTAATTTTGTTGGAACTAGTGACTTTTTATCTTGCTGAATAGTAACTAATCCAGCAGTACTAAAGAGTATGTGCATTTAGAAGTAATAAATAACTGAATATCAATTTAAGCTTTCTCCATCCCATCTATCCCTCCATCCGTGAATATGTGTACTTTTTTATTTTTTAAAGTCAAACATTTTTAAATTTGACCAAATGTTTACAGAAAATAGCAACATACTCCCTCCGTTCTGAAATATTCTACATTCTAGGCCGATTTTTTTTCCTGAAATACTCTACATTCTAGCTTTTAGTCAACAAGAACACAGAAAAAGAAGCGGTTCTCCTTTATCTATTGGATGTCACTATTTTCAATGTAGTTTGGATTTGTTGTTTACCTACTTAAGTTTCAATGTAGTTTGGATTTGTTGTTTGGATTTTCAATGTAGTTTGGATTTGTTGTCACTATTTTCAATGCATTACTAATTTGTCTAATTTTTTCTAGAATGTAAACTAAAACAGATGGAGGGAGTATGTGGCATCAAATTACTATAATATTGAACTACATGTCAAGGTGAATCTAGCGATATTAAATTAGTGTCATAAATGCTACTAGTTTTTTCTATGGAATTGGTCAAAGTTAGTAAAGTTTGACTTAAGAAATGTTCAAACGTACAATTATTTGAGAACGGAGGGAGAAGAAATCATGGTTATACTAGTTATATCATACTTATTGCATGTCATCAACATTATATAGATTTGTATGTGGTATATTGCACCTTTACCTAAATTGAAAAGTGGCATTGGTCCTGAGTCCTGATTTTATAGCTAACTGCATAAATCATGTTCACAATTTTTGAAATTTAAAGCATGAAATATTAACGTAATTTTTTGTGTCCATATATTGTTATACAAAAATATGCAAAGGGGACATCTCTAGTTAGACATGCCAACCAGATCTGATACTTTATGAAGAACATGAAGATTTTCAAAGACTCTTGCTAATTAACCTTTGATTATGCTACATACCGGATAATTTTGCATATACTTATTTCTGTAGTTTTAACTGATGTTTTTTGCTTGTCCATATCTGAATGTTTACTCAGTAGATGGCCTAGGCTGGGTGATGTACGATGACTAGCAAGCTCCCATGTACCAGCTGGGTTTGCTCTCATATATCCGTGGTATGGTACCAAATCACATGTACCTATGATGCAGCTGATGGGAGGACAAACACCAAGCGGCTCGGCATATGGTCTTGGTCACTGCCACCACCCTTTCTCCAGCAACCTGCCATGCTGCCAGGAAAAGGAGGGCCAGGCGGCGGCAAGCAACGAAGAGCGGTGTTCCGGCATGTAGATGGTCTAGTTGGTCTGCACCTAACAGAGAACTATGCTTGTGTTTTTGTGATAGAGGAACTTGGTGTGGCTGTGCAAGCTGCATGCTATTCAAGTTCAGAAGCTGAGCGTGGACATGTATGCATAGCTCTGTGTATTGTCTCGATGATTCATGTGTGCTTTGATCTTGGTAGCTGGATGGCTCATGTGCAGTGCTAGAATTGATGCCTTTGCATCTTATCTAGCATCAGCTTGTTTAGCAGCTTTTCACGTGATTTCCCAATGGATGCTTTCAACTGTTATAATTTCTCATAATTAATTCTGGGATCTAGTTGATTTATGTTCCTCTGCTGTATCCATCCACCTGCAGGCACCAAAAATGGCAACAACTCCACTAGTATTTGCTGCGGGGCTTAGAGAGATTGAGTGGATGTCTACCACAACGACATTCTCGAGGGCCTTAAAAGAAAGTTGTGCAGCAAACTTGCAGTGAACTCCCCTTCCTTTTCTCCTAACTAGCAGGTAACGAGTCCAAGGGAAGTTCGTTTTTGTTGTTAATGGTCAATGGTTGTATCATATTACTTTTTTTTTTTTTGGATATGGTCCTTTTGTTCCTTGCTCAACCATAGTTAATCTGAGGTACTAAAGATTATCTGCATCTATGCTTTCCCCATCCCATCATCTACTGTTTATGCTTTCCCCATCCCATCATCTACCAACGATGTTTGTAGTTGCTTTCTTTTATTTATGGCATCTCATGAACATTATATAGCTTCGTATGTACTATATTGCAGCTGTACCTAAATGGAATGGTGGCACTTGTGCTAATAGCTTACAGCAGAAATCATTTTCCCAATTTTCAAGATTTAAATCACAAGCTACCTACTGTCTAATTCATGTACTAATAATTTTTTTTCCTCGGACACACGCCTAGGCGTGCATCATTATATATTAGAGAAACCGCTGAGAAGGCGGGAGCATACAGGGTTGTAGCAAGGCTACGAAAAAACTGAGAGATAGCAAAAAGAAAGAAATATACGGGGGCTACAGGCAGCTAACTTTGTTAGGCCTGCAGGTGCTGTGGCAAGTTGTCATCGAGAGGCCTGGTATGGAGAGGCAACCGGCGCAGTGCCCTAGCACCTGCAAGAAGCCAGAGCTTAGCTTCTGCCACAATGGAAAGAACTAGATCGTGCCGTCTGGGGGCGACATTGTTGAAGTCGACATCATTGCGCGTCTTCCAAAGCCTCCACTGTCTAACAAGATTTATTGTTGTTGTTGAAGACAACATCGTTGCGCGTCTTCCAAAGCCTCCACTGTCTAACAAGATTTATTGTTTTTGTTGTTGTTGTTGTTGTTCCATGTCAATAACATTTTTTCTCTTCAATTTGATCGATGCCTCGTGCTTCTTACATTTTTCTTGTACCTTGCAACATAATGTCAGTATGTCAAGAATGCCTTTCTAATTTATAAAAAGTACATATTGTTTGCTCTCAGTTTATGTCATGCTTCTGGATTTTTTCGGCTTCCTCGATATTCATGGTTGCGTTAATATTCACACCAGGTTAGGTAACGACCATTCCGGCTTCGGTGCCGTTGCTGCTGGGCTGGCTGCACATCACTAGGATGGGCTTTGGCTACCTCGGTCTCTGGTATGTATGTACGATGGCAATCGATTCGTGGTGATTCTGCTCTGTGCCTCTATGCATGCGGTGTCTATCGAATAGTTGTTAGATTTTACTAAGTGATTTTGTTGCTGGATAAAGATTGGTTATTTTGTTATGGTATTATGCATCATTCTTAGTTTCATCATGTGAATATGTTTTAATCATAGACATATTCTTATAGTATGATTGTGCTTTTTGTGCTGTAAAACCTCTGGCCCAAGAGCCTTCTTTGCTTCGGTGGAGATGAAAGCGTGAACGTCACTTCAGTAGTGTTCTTGGAGAATGTGGGGGTATGGAATCTGTGCGTGAAGAACCTAGTACTCGGGGCAGGACCTTTATGTAATCGTGGTGAACCTAGAGGAGGACCACAACGACAAGAGGACAGTCCCTCTTTTCGACAACATGATTTTCAGTGGCGAGATCCTACTGAAGTGAGTTTTTTATTGTTTGTTTGGATGGAATGGATGCATGTAAGAGTGACACGACTTCAATGTATGTTGGGTTTACTATGTGCGGAGAACAGTCTCATAGGTTCCAGTACTCGGTAGCCTCACGGGCCAAGAAGATGGTGGTGTCAGTTTTGATGGCATGGCTTGGTGCTACTATGTTGTAATTAGGGTAGATAGACATTGGATGAATCTATGGAGTGAACATCACGAGTAAAGGAGGAGGATAACAAATCAAGAACTTTTCTTGAGCAGGATGAAAGGTACTACTCCTATGCTAGCTGCTAATGATTTCTTTCATCCCGATTTTTCCATGGACTACCTTGATCTTGCACTAGTAATGAAGCCGTTATATATATCTATTTTAAAATTTCGAAATTCATTTGCTGGACTATTTGAGTTTATGTTTGGCACATATATAACTATAGGTCATACGTAATTATATAGGTCATAGTTTCTGAAATCCGCCCGGAGAAGCCGGTGCCACGATGACAACCACATCATCACAATCACTATCCTCCAAGTCATGGCTGCAAGGAGATATTTACCTCTTCCTTTTATCTTCTTTTCCTTTTTTCCCTCATGCATTTTGGGTCACAGGATATATGCGAGTGTTGCCGTGGTTTGGCCAGACCTGGCTGCTCTCATAATTTTTGTCATGTACACACACAACCATGCATGCACCACTTGTCTTGAATGATTAGCTCATGTGTATATCTGCCTCAAACATATTTTTGCCACCTTAGGCTGAGTACAAATTAATTAAGTTCATAGAACTACTCTTATAGTATGATTGTGCTTTTTGCGGTCAAACCTCCATCCCAGGAGCTTTGTTTGCTTCAGTGTAGATGAAAGTGTGAACATCACTTCAGCATGGTCGTGTTCTTGGACAATGTGGGGATATGGAACCTTCCCGTGGGGAACCTAGTACTCGGGACAGGAACATTACGTAATCTTGGTGAATCCATAGGAGGACCGCAAAGACAATAGGACACTCCCTCTTTTCGACAACATGATTTTCTTTTTGTTTCCTTGTTTGTTTGGATGGAATGGATGCAGATGAGAGTGACATGAAAAAATGTAGGTTGGGTTCACTGTGGGTGGAGAATAGTCTCATATGTTCCAGTACTCGGTAGCCTCGCGGTCTAGGAAAATGGTGACATCAGTTTTGATAGCATAGCTTTGTGCTACTCTGTTGGGATGAATCTATGGAGTGAACATCATGAGGAAAGGAGGGGGATAAAAGATCAAGAAATGTTGTTGAGCGGCTTCAATCCTAGATGCTAATGATTTCTTTCTTCTAGATTTTTCCATGGACTACCTTGATCTTGCACTAGTAATGAAGATGCTATATGTATATATGTATATATATCTTGCAATTGAAAAATAATTTCTATAATCCTTGACTATTTGAGTTTCTTTTTGGCACATATATAACTAGGTCATTTGTAACTATATGTCATAGATTCCATAAGCTGCCCGGAGAAGCCGTTGCTTTACCACGACGAAAACCTCATCGGAACAATCACTCACCTCCAAATCGTGGCCGCGGGAAGGTTCATACCTCTTCCTTTTCTTTTCTTTTCCTTTTTTCCCTCTTACATTGTTGGGTCACACGATGTAGTGTTGACATGGGCTGGCTGGACCTGGTGTTCTCATGAATTTTGTCATGTACACACACATCCATGCATATGCCACTTGTCTTAAATGATTAGTTCAAGTGAATATGTGCCTCAAACAGCTATTTGCGACCTTGCAGCTGAGTACAAGTTAGATAAGCTCAGTCTTATTACTGGATGGTATTGGCCTATGGATTCCCTGCTACTCCCTCCGTCACTAAAAGGGTGTCTTAACTTTGTCAAATTTTGGATGTATCTAGATACTAAATTGGGTCTAGATACATCCAAATTTGGACAAAGTTGAGACACCCTTTTAGTGACGGAGGTAGTAGTATTTATCCTTACTTTGGCAACATTTTCTTGAAAGGTCCAAGGTTCTTTCTAACTGTTGTCATTGTGTTCTTGCTTCTTTATGTCTGAAAGCTCTGTTTTTTTCTAATCCTATAGCTCTCTGTGACCTTTTGTGTATGCCCTCGACTTATCCATCATAGAATAGAAATGTTTCTAACAGTTAAAAAGGATACATATGATCTGCCACTTCTGGAGTGTTGAACCTTCCACTCAAATCCATTTTACGATAAGGGAGCTCGCCTGCCACGACATATGGTCTACCACTTCCGGCAAGAAGTAATGCTTGTGTGTACTCTCTTGCCTATAGCATGTGTTGTACATATACATGAAGGTCTAGATGGAGATTTTTTGGAATACAAATGTATGGCTAAGAATGCAATACTTGTACTAATTCTAACTTGTAATCATGGTGATCTATTACTCGCTCATCCTTTTTATTGGATTTTTATCTCTACTACTAAGTTTCTCGCGGCTATGCAATATTAGGTGTAATGGCAGGATTGCAATAGAAATATTGGCTAATAATCACCTTATTTTTATTACTCATTTTCATGCCATGGACATACATGAAGGTCTAGAGGCAGAATTTTTGGACTATATATAAATAGATGGTTAAGAATGATCTAGTATTATTGGTTCAAACTTGTAAACATGTTGATTGGTAACTAACCCATTCTTGTATCTTGCTAGCAGATGGGAGATCCTTTGGGTGAAGTGACCGAGGAGTATAAATAGATGGTTAGTGTAGTACCTTTACTGATTCTTGCATGTAAAGAAGATGCTATGTGACTTATACATCCTTTATTGGGTATGTTTCTCTCTTGGTCAGTTTCATGCGGCTATACATTGTTAGTTCCAGTAGTAATATTGGAAATACATTATTAGTTCCATCTCGCATACATGGACCCACGTGTGAGGACCCCGTTTCCCTCACTTATAGTTCTAGAATTGGTTCGCATTGAATTATTGTGGTAGCAATATGATTCCAGAATCTTAGGGTTAGTTTTCCATTCGATTTCAGAATTATTGTGGTACTCTGAGAATAGCACATCACATGAAAATTACGTTGCTAAGTAAGTTGTGTTCCCTTTACCGGTTCCTTATTCCCCATATGAAAATTATATTAAATGTATGAGCACCATTTCCTCTAGGTTGCAATTTTGCATTATTTGTATATGTATTATTGACTTGCATAATTATTGGTCCCATAGTATGATTAGTCTAATATGTTGTCCACATGCCTATAGTATAAAGAGGTGGCCTTTGTTTTTCGACAGACTATTATGTCCATTTTATTTAACTGTTGTAGCTTAAGCAAACTGAGTTCTTACTAGGTCAAATCATCCTCTAGGTTAATGAAACATGCAAATCTTTTTCATAATTTGGTAATCCTTTCTGTTGATTAATCTGGAATCAATGGAATCCAAGGTTTTTTTTATTTACATGTGTGAATGAATGAACAGATCATGTCAGGCCCAAATGAAGTAATTCTTGTCAATGAAGTTTGTTCATTCATGACTAATACTCCCTACCTTAGGGATTATAATGCATGTAGGCTAATTCGCAAAGACCAAGAAAGTCCATAACTCCAACCTTTAACTACTTCATGCACCAATAGTTTTACATGCATGGGAGAAGAGAGCGAAAAAAGGAGAAAACTCATTGGGGGAGGGAGGACAATAAATTAGAGGGGCCTTATAATGTATAATAGTTTTAAAAAGCTCATGGGCCTTAAAATTCGTAAGGGAGGGAGCAACCTCTTTTTTGCTTGCTACAATATCATAAAACTGATCTTTGACTCTCTAGGGTAGGCTAGTATATATTGCGATGGCTGACTGGGAAGGGAGGTGGGTAGCAGACAAGATGGGTGCAAGTTAGATGTGGAGCAACAGCTATCTTGAGGACTCGGTGAATCTTGGCTCTGTCAAATGTGAACGAATAAATGTGGTATGACAGTCGCCAAGCTCTGAAAGGTGCTAGCAACATGATGCATCCGTACGCGTGAGCACGTTGGATGGATGTGTTTTGCTGTGTGCCCACGTGAGAACAATATTTCGGTATTGGTTATAATTTGAGCAGTTTTTTGTGTTAGTGAGAAGAACATCCATGGTGACACCCATCTTGGAGGTATACAAATCTCTTCTGACATTCGCTAGTAATGTTTTTGCTATATTGCCATTAGGTACTAACTAATTGAAAAAATTACAATGCGATGCTGCTCGTTAGTGTATTGCCACCTGCTATATTGTCATTCATTATTTAAAAAGTTATTATTATGTGAATATTTCTTTATAGTACAAATGATTTAGATGCTGCATGTTGCAATTGCACAAAATATATACTCATTTGTTCCACAACAAGCTCTCAACCCTTTTACTGGACCAAGGAGCTAGTAATGTTCAGTCTGTCATGTCATGAGTTGTGAGTTGTGCATATATAATGGAGCTATATAATATCTCCTCAGGTGAGGACTTGACCACAGAATCATGGACACCTTGATCAAGAAGTACATCAAGGACATCACCAAGGACAACCGTTCTCTTGGTAAGTTGGGAGGGTCGATGAGCATGCTAAGAGAGCCATTGACCCGTTTCAGGCTAGAGGAACTGAACAGTGACGTGCTCCGCATGACCTCGATGATGTTGGACTTAAGAAGAGCTAGATCGACGAAATTGTTCTTGTTTGTGGTAGTACCAGGATTCCCAAGGCCCAGCAGCTTCTGAGGGACCACTTCAATGGTAAGCATCCAAGCAACAAATTCTTTTGATTTTTTGAGCAGTATCATAGAGTTGACAATCGTTATAGTGCAAACTAAATGTTGTCTCTCCTTGCTTGAAGCTGCAGCTCCCAAGATGTATAGAGACCCTAGCATATGCACCTAGCTAGGAGGAGTTGGAAGCAGGCAACTGAATTAAGTTGATAACAAACATTTGTTGCTGCAACCATGGAGATGCAGGATAAAGCTGAACGTGAGAAACACGCTCAGATTCTCGAGTCTGAAGGTAGTGACAGACTAATATTATCCTTTTACTCTAATATCACCATGTTTTGTTGAATATCTAGGTTTGTAAAAATACTGTAGATACGCATGATTTCAGGAAATGATCAATTGTATGTCCCATTGTACATCATAAAATTCAGGTGAAACATGCTTTGCTTCCATTACAATGGGAAAGATTTAGGATCTTATTTCATTTGTACATGTCTTACAATTTTTCTCAAAAATTGCTCTCTTACGAATAATTGGTAATATCAGTTTTTGTGGATTCCTATACTTGAACCTGATGTAGTTGTATAGAAGCAAATTGCTTTTTAGCACTAATTATATTCAGTGTTGTATAGATGGGCTCCTGCGGGCCTGCTCGGGCTTGCTCCGGGTCGCTGGCTCGGCCTAGTCGGCCGGCGTGGCGGCGGCCTGGCTCGGCGACCCCATCCGCTCCGTGGTCCGAAGCAGCGCGGCGGCGGGCGGAGCTCCGGCTCCTCCGAGATGTGGCGGCGTCGACGGCGGCTCACAGCTGCTGTCCGACGGGGGTGGGCGGGGTGGCGGCCCCTCTCCCCTGCTTCTTCCTCTGCGGGTGGTGGTCTGCCAGTTGCTCGTTGCGGCGGCATCCTGAGGTGCCAGATGACCGTGGCGGGCTCGGTTCGATCTGGCCCATCGGCTCCTGCCGGCGGTGAGGTTGGTGGTCCTACGTGGTGTGGCGTCGTCGCCGCGTGGGAGGTGCTTGTGCCAGTGGTTCGCAGGCCGGCGGCGTTGTGGGTCTCCCTCATCTCCTTTCGGCAACGTGGGAGTGCGGAGGTTTGGCTGCTCCGAGCGAAAGCTGATGGCGCGGCAGCTGCGGATGTCGCTATCCTCTTGGGGGCCTTCATGGAGCCTTCGACCTCCTCCGCTCCCGGAGCATAGTTTTTCGGGTGAATGCCTAGGCCGTGGCAGGGCCGGACGACGGTGTCGATCCACGTCGCTTCCCTCTTGGGGGCGTCGTCTTGAAGACTTTGTTCCCCAGCGTGCTTTCCTGAGGCTGGACTCGTACGGCATCGTGGCGGGTGGCCGGCGATGTATGAGGTCCGTGTGGTGGCTTGTGTGGCAACGATGGCGGTGGTGAGCGATGGTCTGGTAGCGTCAAGACCTTGGCTTTGGCGAGCGTCCGAGCTTCTTCGTCTTGTGCTTCGCTTGCAGTGGAGTCAGAGCTGCTATGGTTTGTCGAGTTTCTTCTTTTGAGCAGCGTACAATGACCTGCAGGGTGGCCCTCTGGCGATGATCTTCCTCGGCGCATGTCTTGCGCTTATCCTCTTCAGAGCTCGTCGTCAAAGTCGGAGCTGCCTGTTGCTTCACGAGGAGTCGCTTGTTTGGCGGTGGCCGGCTTGAGCTTCACGGTGCCGCTTCGGCGAGGTCTTGGTGGTTGGTTCTTCGGTGAAGTCGGAGTCGCTGAAGAGTGATGACGATGACGTTGAAGGTCAACCGCGACGACTTCTCGCTTCGGTGGCCTTTGTATCTTGTGTGGGTTGCCAGGGTGGCTCTGTGCCCCCGCGGCGGTCGTGCTCCTTGACGGTCGTCGGGGCACTTGTTTCGGTTTTCGGCCGGTTTCCCGCTAATAAACTGGCCAAATTCTGTACTTCTTCTTTATTAATGAAAATGGCAAGTCTTTTGCCTCGTTTCAAAAAAACTACTATACTTCAATTGCTATTTGTGTATAATCTCGCAGTTGATAAACTTAGTCGTTTCATGCTAATATCCACATATGGTGATAGTAGATAGCTCCTAAAAGAAAGCATTGGTTGCATCTGATGCTTGTTTTATGAATATGCATACCAGGTGTTGCTGAATCAATCCTTGCCAAGGCAGAAGGTGTCGCTAGAGGGATCGCGATGCCTGCTGTTTTCTATTGGACATGGTTGTGCAGGCTGCAAGGCTGAGGATTGCCGAGCAGTACATGCAAGCTTTTGTTCTTCTGGCCAAAGAAGTGAGTTGTCTTCCACAGTACTTAATCCAAATCCAAGTCCTAACTTTGGATTATTATTTTTGTTAGCATGTTGTGTTTGTGAAATACTTGCCATGTTCATTGGATGCTAAAGTTTGAACTTCCTGGATATTCCATGTTTGATATACATGCTACTCCCTCCGTTCCTTTTTAATTGACTCGGATTTAGTACAAACTTGTACTAAATTCGAGTCAATTAAAAAAGAACGGAGGGAGTAGTTTATTAATGTACCAACTTGAATGCTCAATGTTGATCAACTAGGAGTACTACATATTAGTGGTTATGGCTTACACTGAGTAATGATGCAAGCATCAACAACAGCGTTGGCTTGTAAAGTCTATCGTCATTTAATTTTTTTGATATGATGTAAACTATTTACATGCTCACCAAGTTTTACTAGAACACTCTCCAGCTATCACATGTTAGCATATGGACACTTGTAATTTTCCACCTACTGAATATTCCTTGTGCCCGTGCATCTTGTTCGTTTGACAAGTAATAATTTCATGTGTCGTACATGACCATTCTTTGTATGTTGTTGTCCAGGTGATGGATAGACAAGCTGAACTTTCTTGAATTAAGGACGCGGCGCTGTAGCAGTACACGGTGCGGCAGGCTGGCGTGGTGCTCTGTGCCCTGATGCGGCAGCAGCAGCAAGAGAGAAATAGAGCTGATGCCTCTGGGGAATTTTTTGTATTTATTCAAGTGAAGTTGAGAATGTTGTAGTATTTGTGGTCAAATTTTTGGAAAGTTTGAGTACTAGCTGTGTGGAGCTGTGTTGCGTTGGGCATGAGCATTTTGTGGTTCTTGGAATCTTTTTTTAGCTTGGCCTTTTCTTTGGTTAAACTTGTAGGTTGAATTATGTACAAGAGTGGTATGGTTTAGTCACTTCCTGTTGTCATATATTTGTTGTGTGATCAAAATGCCAATAAGAAAGTCCAAATTCTTGCTAATTTTTTTCAAAAACCCTCTTGCTAAAGCTAGCGTGAATTGATCTGTTCAACTTGTATGTGTGTCTGAAGATTGAGTGTGTGTTGTAATAAAAAACCTAGCAGAATCAAGTCAGCATTAACAGTTGAAACTGGTAGGTAATTTCACAAGATCAAACATATATTGTGCACAAAGAAGAGGTTGCCCGATCTCCCAAATTGCGGCCACAACTAGATATTAGGAAAAATTTGTTATTGCCATATTCTAGCATCCAGCGATCAAGCCTTATGGGTGTATGGTCGATATAACAACGCGGTTCACCGAGCTGGATCCTAGACATGCACACAATTCTGCTCTAGTTCAGTAAACGATGCAAAAAGCATTGTAGTCTGCTCGTGAGTCATTAATATGATTGCAACGGAATCCATCGCGAAATTAAAACGACACGCTTAGATCTCTTCACCTCATCATTAATTAAGACACCCAGATGCCATGTCACTGATCCGTGGGAGGGTTGCATCCTGGCGGTCCATCCCTCCCAGCTCTCTCCCAAGCAACGATTAGAATACATCAGGGAGAATCAAAATACCTCATCGTCTTCCTCTTCCCGCTCTGTATCTTTTAATTCCTAGAAATTTGAAACCTCTCAAACCCCAAACCTTCACCTATAAGTACAAGGCCATGACCACGTTGCCGCACGTCGGCTAGCGCGTGACTTGTGACTTGTGACTTGTGACTTTGGACTTTGGCGAGGCGAGAAGAGGAGAGGAGAGGAAAGGGCCTAGCGCTCTGTCTTTCTCGAGTAGGATCCGTCCAACAGGTAATTCATCAATCCCATCGATGCTCCTCACATGATTTGCTTCTTCTGCCGCGTAATCTCATCCTAGCGCTATCAAGATGCACGGGTATGAGCTTCACCGAAGTATTTGTTTTGTTTGAAGATTTGTTTCAAGATTCGTTTCATTTACTTTTCATGAACAAAAATCGGTGGATTTTGCACTTATCTCCTCTTTCCAAGCCCCGTCTTCATGGCAGCAATTAGCATCATGGGCAGAGATGTTCGCGTGGAGTTCCAGGACGAGTGACCTACACGAGTGTGGCCGTCAGATCGGAACGGATTAGTCTGATAGCTGTTGCTGCTTCGAGCAGGGGCGGCAGGGGGAGACAGCGATTTGCAGCACCAGCTATTCAGGCCTGTCGGCGGGGTGACATCGCTGCAGCGGCAGCTGCATCAACAAGCGGTGGGCTGCTGTCAACTTGGTTCATTTAGTGCAAGTCTGGCAGGAAGGCGGTCTTCTTTCCAAGCAGATATTATATCCAAGTCTGGCAGCTCTTTTCATGTGCCGATTTGCTTTGAGCCACTTAGGTTGCTGAATTTAGCCATTTGTGTTCTCACACCTTACAACATTAGTTCTAATAAGTGTTTTTTCTTTGCAAAATAAGTCAAAATTCATGTTTGTTATTTTTCGTAATAACTAGATCACCTAACCTACCTACATTTAAAAGGATTTTTAATTTTAAACTTTCTATCAGTTTTTGTATTTTGCAAAGCTAAAAAAAGGCGACCGAGGGGTGTGTGGAGCAAAAAAAACAGAAAACCTTTAGTCCAGGTTGGTGCCTCCAGATCCATCTTAAGGTCATTGACGAACTTGCAGTTGTGGTTGGTGTGTGTGAACTTGCCATTGGCATCAAGATGAGCCAAACATGGCATGTCCCTATTCGTCATAGGTTTGGGGAGGGCCAGATCCGACAGACGTGACTTTCAGAGATGGAGCTGTGTAGGCTCACCCTGATGCACATGCATCAGGTTCCAAAGATTTTTTTTACTTGTGAGTATGACCATTTTAAGGGCTGTGCATCAGGTTTAGATGGAAATAGTGCATCAGGGTGGCTACAATTTCAGCTTACAAGGCTGCAAACCTGATTTTTTTTTAGTTTTGCGCGAGGTGTGCATCGCGTAAACATTTTCTCTAGCGCAGCCCTGGTGACTTCGTCACTGCGTTGCTAGCCCCTGCCACCTTCATCATCATGTATTTTTCCACTAAGTTAGTTGCCCGTTCAACTCTTGGCCTATGAACGGTATTTTAATCATTCTCTTTAGAAAAGATTTGCAAGCGCCAAATGATTCAAAAATCAAATGACTCCAAAAATCCATTTACATGGAGTTCCTTCATGCGTTTCTTTCTAACATGACCTAAATGGCGGTTCCACAAATAAGTGGAATTCAAATCATTTGCCTTATGGCATTTTAGCGTCAGTGTTATGTATGTGTGTTTCACCATTAAGATTTATAATAACTTATCCATCGTACATGGAGTAATGTCATAATTTGAACAACTCATTATTTTCATTTGACCAGAGCAAAATAACAATTATTAAGTTCTTTATTATAAATTCTAAGGGCTAGATAGAATGCCAACGACGAACATAATAACACTTTATTTTGTTCCAGACGTGCATTCCTATCATATTCCTTGTCGATCACTTAGGCCATTGTATTCTTGTATTGCGTTGTTTTGTATAACACTTCATACCAACCAATATAGTATTAATACCCAAGAATTTCATAGTGTGACTTAACTAGGAATACAACCATAACATGTATATCATTTATATACACCTGAGCTAGACTTTTCTAGTCTTTTCTTTTCTTTTTGCCAAAATATCTTTTGCAGTTTCTCTTTTAGCTTTCCTCATTATTCAGAAAACACTTCAACATCATTAACTTCTAGGTTTGTTGGTCAAATACCAATAACCTTGAGGTTCTTACTTTGAAGTTGATCATCATATGATAAGTGTTCCGGATTTCACTATTAGTAACCTTGTAATATGATGAACAATTTCACTCATAATTTTATCCATTGTATCATGATGACTTTCTGAGACCATGTCTGTACATGCTAGGCTCATAAAGTTTTAACCTTGGTATTCGCATGTGCAAATCTGGCAAGTAAATCACCATGGAAAGTAGATCCCGGACTCTACTTTCCATGGTGATTTCTTCCGGACTTTTCTAGAACCTTCTAGAACCTGCCATAAATGCACCGGATCATTTCCAAACTTGGAATATGACTTCCTATATATGAATCTTATTCTCCGGACCATTCCGGAACTCCTCGTGATGTCCGGGATCTCATCCGGGACTCCGAACAAATATTCGAACTCCATTCCATATTCAAGTTCTACCATTTCAACATCCAACTTTAAGTGTGTCACCCTACGGTTCGTGAACTATGCGGACATGGTTGAGTACTCACTCCGACCAATAACCAATAGCGGGATCCGGAGATCCATAATGGCTCCCACATATTCAACGATGACTTTAGTGATCGAATGAACCATTCACATACGATACCAATTCCCTTTGTCACGCGATATTTTACTTGTCCGAGGTTTGATCTTCGGTATTACTCTATACCTTGTTCAACCTCGTCTCCTGACAAGTACTTTTTACTCGTACCGTGGTATGTGGTCTCTTATGAACTTATTCATATGCTTGCAAGACATTAGACGACATTCCACCGAGAGGGCCCAGAGTATATCTATCCGTCATCGGGATGGACAAATCCCACTGTTGATCCATATGCCTCAACTCATACTTTCCGGATACTTAATCCCACCTTTATAACCACCCATTTACGCAGTGGCGTTTGATGTAATCAAAGTACCTTTCCGGTATAAGTGATTTACATGATCTCATGGTCATAAGGACTAGGTAACTATGTATCGAAAGCTTATAGCAAATAACTTAATGACGAGATCTTATGCTACGCTTAATTGGGTGTGTCCATTACATCATTCATACAATGATATAACCTTGTTATTAATAACATCCAATGTTCATGATTATGAAACTAATCATCCATTAATCAACAAGCTAGTTAAGAGGCATACTAGGGACTCTTTGTTTGTCTCCATATCACACATGTACTAATGTTTCGGTTAATACAATTATAGCATGATATATAAACATTTATCATAAACACAAAGATATAAATAATAACCACTTTATTATTGCCTCTAGGGCATATCTCCTTCAGTAGGGTCGCTTGTAAGTTCCTTCGAAGTAGTGATTGAAGGTTTCTCTCAAGTCAAACCAGTTGTGTATGGATCTCTCCGAAAGATCAGCTAGCCATTGGCGTGCCGGCATTGTGAGGTACATTTGAAGCATGCGACATGCAAGGTTTTCGGCTGCTCTGAAGAAGGTACTGCGCCATACTCTTAACGTAGAGCTTATTTGACTCATTCTCAGCTCTTTTGATCTCGTAATGCTTTGGATTTCCTTCTCTAAAGAAGAGAAGACCTAACTCTCTAGGGTTGGTGTTAGTAAGAGACAGGATATCATGAACGTCTTGCTGAGGCTTCCAGATACAACTAACTGTATTCATTGTGAGTAGGATCACTTAGCCATGCTTCATAATTGGAAAAACGGGCACCATGAAAGTACATACCACTCAACCAAAGAAAGATAATGGAGAGTTGCCCGAAATGAGCACTAAAGACTTTTCGAGAGATCTCCTCCAAATCACCGGTATGACTGTCGAAATCGTGAGCATCAGCATGTAGGTTCCAGATCCAAGTGGTAGTATCGGGGCCCTTAGCTAGTGTTCTTGAGAAATGGCCGGGGAAATCCTCTAGCCACGTGTTGGGATTTTCTATGCGCATGATCTTCCGGCAGCGCAAAATTGCCACCCCAGCGTGCAAGTTTCTCGGCCATCTTCTCCAACCAAGAAAACATTGGGGGGGGGGGGTGAGTTCCTCGTTCTCGTCGTTCCATAGCTGGGGGACTCGGAATGGGGAAATGAGGAAAACGATAAAAAAGGGAACGTATAGCGCTTCGAGCGAGAGGGGCGAAGCAAGAGCAAGAGAACTGAACGTTTGGAACGATCGACCGCCAAATAGAGATTACGTCTTCTCTGTGCTTTTAGTATATCTCGCTAATATAAAAAAAAGGCACTAAAATATTACTTGGAGTATAAACCAGATAGAATGCTTTAGCCAGATGCATTTTATTCCTGTTCTAACAAAAAAAAATTATCTGTACTTTAGGAGTCAGTGTTTGAGATCGTGCAGATCAAAAGAAATTGTTTCCGGTCGTATGATGTGTTGTAGGAGTACTAACAACCATTTGTAATGCTGGAAGTTCCATCCCAAAGAATCATGATGCCGGGAGGATCATCTGACGGAGAATCTGGTAGAGAGCTCCTAGGTATCCCTTGTCCTGCTCTTCCTCCGGCAGCCTCACCATGTTCGCCACCTTCTCAAACTTCTCCCGCGCCAGGGCCACCTCCGCAGGCGACGCAGCGGCCGACACCGAACCCGGCAGCGCACTCAGGTTCTTGTGGAGCTCCGGCGGCGACAGCGCCCACTGCATCGCCCAGATGCAGAGGGGTCGCATGTAGTGCAGCGACCGGTAACCGCCGCCGCCTTCGGCCGTCCACGCCTCGGGCGTCTGGAACGCGTACCCGTACCCGTCCCTGCCCCACCCGGCGTCGTGCGCGCCTTTGGCCGTCTGGAACGCCGCCTCCGGCATGCCCTCGTGGATCATGGCGGCGGCCACGCCGTAGGTGACCCCGGGCCAGACCTCCTTGGACTGCGTCGACGACGTGTCCACTGCGCCGTCCGGCCGCATGCCGTTCACCGCCCCCACCGCGCCGCCCTGCACCCGCATGACGTTGTAGTCCAGCACCGTCCCCAGCGCGCTGCGAGCCTTGTCCTCCTCCACGATCGGGTCGTGGAGCATGTAGGCGTTGAGCTCGAACCAGGGGTCGGCGAGGCCGAAGTCGTGCGGCACGGCGCCGAGGACCTTGCGCGGCACGGTGGCGCCGTCGAGGGTGTGCATCGAGCGTGGGTCTTGATGGAGGACTGCCCGGGCGAAGTCGCGCTGGAGGCTGAGCTCGATGGCCGGGAAGAGGGAGAGGAGCGCGAAGGAGGCGTAGAAGTGGACGTCGTAGGTGTTCCACATGTGGTACTCCATCCCCTCCAGGTAAAGAAACTGCCCCACGTTCTCCTCGCCGTCGTCCAGCAGCGCCGTGCCGAAGCATGCCTCCGGCGAGTCCTTCAGCCTCTCCTCCGCCGTCGCCATTGCGCGCAGCATGCCGTCCACCGCGGTGGTGCAGCTTTCGCCGTCGGCTTGAAGACTGAACCCGTTGAGGGAGAAGGGCTCCATCGTCGACGTACCTGAGCTTGACCTTGACGAAGCAAGCCCGGTCTTCCTGGGAGGCATGCCATCTGTGACAATGAACAATTTTTATTTCTGATTTTGAACCACTGTTAGAGATGGATTTGTGAGTGTAACTGGATCACCATAAATCACCTGTCCAAATGGTGCCTCCAGCATTGAGATAGTAGAGCTCGTTGAAGAGTGCGACAGGATACCTGTACAAAAAATGAAGATTATGTCATCAACTGTTCCAGCATGAAGTAGTTCTCTATTGCTGATCAATTCAGACATCCAGTAATTATAGCGGCGTTGAGTTCAGGTTCAACTCCTTACCAATCAGGCAGGGTCTTGTCCTCAAGAACAGGTCTCTGCCACTCATCGATCAGAGACTCCCATTTCATGTGTTCTGCACGCATAGAGCAGTAAAATTTTCAGAAACCTTTGATCTCTTTCCTCGAGAGTTCATGAATCTTCATCGGCTCCTATGAAATCTCACCAAGAAGGGCGTCATGAACCAACTGTTCCGCCGCCGCGTCTCGATCCAGGCCGAGGAACTTGGTGTACCTCCGGTGGTAGGTCCTCCCGGCGGGGAACTTCACCTCGGGGCACGACCACGACAGCGCGAACGACACCTCGCGCGTGCCCCCCGCCGGCACCGTCGTCGTCGCCGCAACCGCCGCGCCGATGGACGATCCGGGCCTCGAAGACCCTCTCGGCGCCGCGCCGGCCGCGTCGCTGAATGAGCCGCGGTTCTTGACCTCGGCCCACATCTCCTTCGCCGTGAGCTGCTCGCCGCCGCCGGAGCTGGACGGGCCCATCGCGAAGGACGGGCAGCAGGTGACGCGGACGTCGCCGGTCTCCTGGGACGCGATCCCGAATGTCACCGGAGGGTGCCCGCCAGCCGTCCTGTGACGGAGGAGGACGCCATTGACGCCGTCGCGCGCTCTGGACGCAGCAAGGAAGAAGACTTTGTCAGAGAGATCGCTGCCTGTTACAACACGGCATCAAACAAAAATTCCATGATCGTTACTTCATTCTGGAGTTGGTGTGATTGCCAGTCAATTCTGATGTCCCGCCGACTGAATTCTACATGAAGACCAACCAAATTAAGGTCAAATCTTGTGTTCAAAGATGATGTGTCTGTTCTGAGGAGCAGAGTGTTGGCTTGAACTTACTGCCCATGTGAAGAGCAATGTGACATCTGCAGGTGTGCTCGCAGAATTTTCCACCTGGTGCATTGCAAGCATCAGAGTTTCAAATAAAAGTAACCGCTGAACCACAGGGCAAATTCTGAACGACAAGTGATCTTGATTTCAGGGTCTAGTTTGCAGGTAATTGTGCTCCGAGTGTTTAGACCATCCCATTCTCACGTTGGATCATTGGATTAATTTGATAAGGAGAAGAAAATATACCGTAAAAGTGAAAACCGCAACAGGGAAGCTGCTCTCCTTGTAGTTATGAGGGATGAAAGGCGATATCTGACGACAAGTGATCTTGATTTCAGGGTCCGGCTCACCTACGTTGCAATTGCTGAACCTTTTCAAACAACCTTATCGGCTAATTGACATGATTTCTCAACAACTATCTATCCGGTAAAATGTCATAATCAAACAATGCAAAAAGTTACCTTCATATGTTGTCCAAGATCTTGGAAACAAGCCATGATAAGCACAGTTCTTATCTTTCAGATTCCAGTCCCAAGACCCAATGCCATTTTTATCTATTCCCCTACAAATTTGCACAGAGAATTATATCTAGCCTATTCAGATGAGTGAGATGAAGGTGAGCCTTATCTGAATTTCTCTGCTTACTTGAGGACATCGGCATTTGGTGAAGACAATATTGTTGCATATCTCTTCCCACCAGGACGGGAAACGAATGCCTAGACAAGGGAAAAGTGTTCAGATATACTTATTTTACAGTTAAGAGTACCATGAATGAATATGTAAAAGTTGATTACGGAAAACTGATTGGCTAGGACAGGCTTCTGTTCATAAACCCTCGGGAATATCTGGAAATGTTGAAAGTACCCTCTGTAGCTTCTCCCTATGCTCCCTGAACTGAAAAGGAAAAGAAAATGTGGCTTGAACAAAATTGTCATCTGAATTCCAACCAGCTCAGAAGCATGCAAGTTTCAAATTGAAATTAAATCCTAAGACATGGAAGTACTTACCCTAGCACGCCAAGGGGTACCCCACGGTAGCAGTTGTCCATCCATTTCTTGAATGGGTCATAGACCGAGGCCTTTGCGAAAGCAGACAATTTTGTTCAACGAGTTTGGAGATTACTGACTAGACAGAATATACAATTTTCACTTGTTGTAGAAGGGTAGCTCACCTGGCCTTTCGCGGTTGCTTTGATGTGTAGTCCAAGCACTTTAACAATCAAGGGCATCTGAAGTACCACCAGGATCATGGCCAATGTTAGTCAAGCAAAGGAAGTATTCACTCTTACTGAATATGAAGCCCAAGAGTTACACCACTACGGCAGCCTATGCTGGAGTGCTTACGATTGTCATGATATCCGTCATGGTCATACTGAACATTGCAATCTTCTTGCCTTCATCTTCAAATTTCCTCTGCCAAGTTCTCGCTGGTGGCTTCGTGCAACCGACGCGCGAGTATGCCTGAATGCAAGCACACCCATGTCATATTAGCTAGTCTGCTTGCGAAACTCATAATGGGTGAAAGTTTAAACGATCAAGGATATCTTGGCACATCATGGAAGAAACAGTTTCTTAAAAAGGGAACACCCGAGGTGAATAACCTTTTGCTCTAATTGAATAGCCTAAACAAGTCTGGTAATTCCACCAAATGAAGAAGCCAAATAACCTAATGGAAGTGTTCTCAGAAGATACCTTTGTTTGCTCCACCTCTGCACTTCCCATCTTCAGAAGACAAGCAGCTATCTGGTTTGGGATAGATAGACATGATCAAGCACAACAAGAACAAAATCATTCGACTTACCAAGATAAAATGAAAACCATCTAGAATAAAGAACGAGGACGACTAGGGAGATTACCTGAACCTGAATTGCTCTGCTCTTTTAGGAGATACTCAGCTTTCCTCTTTTTATATAGAACTTAGGAGCAAGAAGAGGAAGAAGGAGGGTGAGTCGGCATCCGAGTCAGATGTTTTACCTTTCTCCGGAGGTGCGTGGAAAAGTAGGCATGTCACACTCGTCAAAGTTGTTGAGTTTTTTGGATATTACGAATCAGCTGTGGGGTCGGCTCACTTAATTGTGTCCATGCTCCCAATCGGAAGGCTCGCTGACCTTTCTTTTGGATGCTTTTGCGACTTTTGCGATTTATATATTAGCCTTATAGTTGTACAGTTTCGGACTGCAGTTGCAAAGTTGAACCCACATCATGTCGAAGGAACAGAGTTGTTTTCTTTTACAGACAGAAGGAACAAAGTTTTGTTGACAATAGCTCTAGGTGGTCAAGTACATGACTAGCGCTAGAAGCATCATTGATATGCATTCTTGATTTTGCCAATTACACCATGAATATGATGTTCTTCGATCTATATTACCGGCATTCTATAACGATCGAGTAATGCCCATAAATGAATTTAATATCCATACTATACATTTTATACGGTTTAAGGCTTTTTAAGTGGACTAGTATTGTAGCGCGACTGTTAATATAGCAAGATCAAGACAATAATAATTACAGCCGGCTTAAAACCTATATGAAAATGGAGAAACGATTCTAGACGTGATTGTGAAGGGACGGCGTCGAAATAAGAAATCCACTGGCCGGCGTACTTGGTATGGAATATTGTACTCTGAACTGAAATGTGTGCTGTTGTACTCAATTAGCAGCCACGGAAAGCGGTCGACCGTCAACATCCATGGAAAGTCTACCTCGCATACTGTTGGTCCAAGTATTTCAGCAGACCCGAATGCAGCCGGACGAGATACGTATGCTAAGGTGTTTGGTCTAACAAGCAACTGCCTCGTGTAGTATACTAGTATTCATGGCGGCAACGTGTCATCTACAAGGACGGCAACGTTTCTACTCGGCCACTACCCCTAGGTTTCCGCTACCGACTACTCTAGGCGCCCCTGCACATTTTGTTCTCTCATAGAAGATTCTAAAGGCTCTCAACAGAATCCGCAACATTTTATTGTCTCTTAAAGATTCTTAAAAAAATCCATATACATATTTAACGACCATGACGATGTATGCGCTAAAAAATGCATCCGCATTACCCCACGCAAATGATCATCCTGGACCGCATGGCGTCCGCGGGCTGACGCAAACGGACGCGTGTGGATATTTTGGACGTTCGAAATGCATCGGCCCATTGGAGATGCCCTAACTTCACTCTTTTTTGACTATTCTATATTGCCGGTAGCAATTAACAGTGTTACAGAAACATTGGATGAATTTTTCCAAAAAAATGTATTCTCTTTTTTACATAAAAACTATTTAAGACTTGTTTAAATTTAGATATATTTAAATACTAAATAATATATCTAAATTTTATTTACGGATAACTGAGTTACGTTCGTGGTTAAGTGAAACTATACCGGTATCCCAGAAGGGGTATACCGGAATATGCTAAGAAGATACCGGAGTACCGGCACGGGCTGAACTGTAGCACGTCGGCAATCTGGTCAAAGATTCCCTCAAGGACTAGAGGACAAGGATGAGCGAAGCACATCAGCTTTAATCGAAGCTCTGAAGCCAAAGCAGAAGATGCCGTAAAAACTACCGGAGGATGTCACCGTTGCTGATTAAAGACATACCGACGTCACCTGCCGCCAAAGAGGCTTTGTAAAATAGTTTGTCTAGTCAAAGATGTCATTAGGGTTTCTTCCCTTGTAAGTCACCCTCTCCCCTATATAAGTAGAGGGGGCACACCCCTGCACGGGACGATTCAGAAGTTCACCAGAGAGATCACTAGCTAGCAGTAGAGAGGGAGAGCTTGTACAGTTCTTCTTCAACTTCAGGCCAAGGCCAAGTTCTTCAATAAAGATACCGGTATTCCATCCGGAATCCATCCTTCTGTTACCAAAACCCTCCCCTGAATCCTCTAGCGCACATTCGGCCCCAACTTAAACCATCCCATGGCATATGTCTGTTCACCACGACGACAATGGTCTAGCACCCGCCCTGCCACCTCCGCCTCCGCAACCTCCCGGTCCATCTGCTTCGCCTGAAAGGCGTCGGTGGCTAGCTGCTTGTCCATCTCCGGACGGACTTGGCGGCACAACTGAACTACTTGATCCCAGCTAAGGTTGTGCTCGGCGATGGATGGATGCTATGGTTTAGGTTGAGGTGTGCCCGTCACCCCCGCGGTGTCCACCATATATAGCCACGGCGGGGCGGGAAACGGAGTTGCCGCGCAGGTCGGTTCCCACGCGCGTGAAACACCGGCGAAACACGCCAATCTGTTGGGCAAGCGCGGGAACGACCGTTGTCGCGCGGGAACCAGTAATCGCCGGCGGCAGGGCCCGACGGGACGTTAAACCGTCATTAACGACCTTGACGATGTATGCGCTAAAAAATGCGTCTGCTGTACCCGACGCAAATGGTCGTCCTGGGCCGTACGGCGTCCGCGGGCGGACGCAAACGAACGCGCGCGGATATTTTGGACGTCCAAAATGCATCGGTGTAGATGCCCTAACTTCACTCTTTTTCGACTATTCTATATTGCCGGTAGCAGTTAACAGTGTTACAGAAACATTGGATGAATATTTCCAGAAAAAAACGTACTTTTTTTTCATAAAAACTATTTTAGACTTGTTTAAATTTAGATATATTTAAATACTAAAAAAATATTTAAATTTTAATAAATCTCAAATGAATTTAATAAGACATAGGGAGGGAGACAAGTTTAATCAGGAGGAGTGAGGAAGTACACCGTATTAGGAATGCGCTAGTTTAGTCGATCAAAATCAACCGAAAATGGAAAAACGTGCGCGGGCATTCTCAATTTCTCACTGACAGTATTGCGATTGCAGTGGTTGTGGTTCGTCTGAAATCTCCATTTAAAATTGATTATTCATCAAATTAACAGTGTTACAGAAGCGTTGGATGAATTTTTCCAAAAAAAAAAGTACTCCCTTCATTTCACAAAATTTGTTTGAGACTTGTTTAAATTTAGGTATATTTAAATACTAAATAATATAGATATGTTTAAATTTTAATAAATCTCAAATACTACGATATTAGGAATGCGCTAGTTCAGTCGATCAAAATCAACTGAAAATGGAAAATCTTGCGCGGGCATTCTCAGTTTCTCACTGAGAGTGTCGGGATTGCAGTGGTTCGTCTCAAATCTCCGTTTGAAAATTGATTAGTCATCAAAGAAATCGATTGAAACATGGCTGTAGGTAGAAATCGAGTCAATCTTGACAGACGAACTCATCGTCAGCAACAAGCCGCGCGAGCGCCTCCGGCGCGAGGCACACCTCCAGCCCCATGCTCCCGCGGCCATCGCGTCCCTCGTACACGGTCACCCTACCGTCGACCTTGTTCGCGCCGCCGCTCCGCACGGCCACCGGCGCGCCCCACCCGAAGTCGTTGCCGTACGCGTCGAACCGCGGCGAGTTCCCGGTCACCACCATCGCCGGGTTCCAGAACCCCGCCAGGTACGCGAACCGCGGGTCCAGGTGCCACGACGACAGCGACCCCACCATCGCCGCCTCGTCGAGGGACGCGACGGCGCGGTTCAGCAGTCGCGCCGTCCAGCCCAGCCCGTTGTGCGTGATCTCGCCGGCCGTGGCCCTCGCCGTGGCGCGCACCACGGCGTTGCCCGCGTAGGCATGCGGGACGTGCTTGACGCGGCCGCGGCACCCGACGAGCACGGTGTACGTCGTCTCATCCGCCGGCGAGAGGCGCCGGGCGCGGGACACCGCGCGCCACACGTGCGCGAGCAAGGACTGGAGCGATGAGATGGGAGCGGAGCCGGCCGCCTCGGCGTTCGCTCTTGCCTTCAGGTTCTTGATGCGCTCCGCGGAGAAGTGGAAGAAGCACTCCTGGACCGGTGGGCACTCGAACCGCCGGACGATGTCGTCCAGCTTGGCGAAGGGCAGAGGGACCGGAACAGGGCAGGCGTCCGGGAACCACCGCTGGAGCACCGGCGGCGGCGTGGAGATCTCTGCGTCGGCGCCGGTCCGGCTCATCTCGGACCAGGTGTTGAAGAGGTGCCAGAACGCGGTCCCGTCGGCGACGCCGTGGCTGAGCGACATGGCGACGAAGACGCCGTCGGCGAGCTCGGTGACCTGCGCGGCGAGGACGGGGCGGGATCCCGCAGCGGCGTCCGCGCCGACGAGCCCGTCGAGCGGGAAGAAGGACCAGACCACGCGAGGGACGTACGTCGACGCGGCGACGTCGGCCACGGTGACGCCGGGCGCCACCGCGTGGACGAACTCGGCGCCCTCGCCGGTGCAGCGCAGGGAGACGGCGACGGTGCCCTCCTCCTGCCGCTCGTCGACGGCGAGGCGGCCGGCGAAAGGGTAGAAGCGTCCCAACGCGCGGGCGAAGGACGACGCGAGGCGCCCGACGAGAAGCTCGCCGCGGTCTCCGGTGGGGGGATTGGGCAGGAGGACGCCCTTCTGGATGTAGTCCACGGTGAGCATCTGGAGGTCCAACGGCGTCAGGTGCACCGTCTCGCCCTTGAGCTCCAGCGCGCTCGTGGCCTCGCCGCTCCGCGACGGCTGGACCGTGCGGCGGGAGACGACGCAGACGCCAGCAGAATCTTCGAGTGCCATGGATTATTCGGGAGATACCGAGATACAGTAGAGGTACTATCTAGGTTCATGAGTGGATCACCTCAAGTGAATCGTTCAAGAAAATGACCTCAAGTGGAGTGCTCGTTTTGACCAGTTAATCTTTTTTTTACTAAAAAGTTAGAGCCTCTCTAGGCTCGATCTACTCAATCTACCGAGAACGAACACGGTAAAAATACGTCAGCGGCTTTTTGCTCAATGATTTAAAATTTTGATTTTTTAAACTCTAAATAACTTTAAATTTTAAACACTTTTAAAAGTGATCATTTTTATAATTTGAATTTTAAGAAATATCGGTTGGAACATCACTTGCAACAGGAAATGTCTAAGTTAAAAAGTCTTAGTTACAATACACTTGCAATTGGATAAAACTCTCAGTTGCCTACAATTGTAACTTACAAAAGTCTCGATTGCATCTATACTTGTACCTGGAGAAAGTTTCGGCTCCAATCACACTTACAATCGAAAAGTCTCGGTGCACCCACAGTTGCAACTAGAAAAAGACACTGTTGCAATTGCACTTGCAACAATAAATCACACTTGCAACTGAAAAAAGTATCAGCTACAACTCCATTTGCAAGAAAAAATATCAGTTATAACTAGAAAAATCTCAGTTGCAACCCTAGTTACAACTGCAAAAAATCCCAGTTAAAAGTACAGTTGCAACTAAAAAACCATTAAAAATTCATGAATCTTCACCTAAGATCTGACCGTTATACAGTATTACTAACCACGGGCTTAGTTTAGCAATTCCGAATAAATTAATGACTAGGTTCGGACAGCATGACATGCAAGTCATGAATCCTGATCGCAATAGCGACAGCTAGCCACTCCGCACGCGAAACATAAGAGTACGTGCTACCCAAAGCTTAGGCTGGTCAAAGTGCATAGAATTATATATTAATATCATGTATATAATAATATTATATTATCTCTACAATGCATGGTAAGATGTAGTAATATCATATTTTTTATATTTGCCGATTTGTAGAATCTTAATTCAAAAGTGTGTATAAGTTGATATTTATTTGTATCTAGATAACACTGCGACACTTAGAGAGTTGTTGTTTCGGATTTTATCAAGTCTCTACCGGTTTAGCCATTTCATTGTTGCTTTGTGGTTTGCGCTTGGAATTTATATATTTGGCATGTGTAGTGTCTTCTGTTCCACATGTGGCGTGTGCGCCCTTCCCGTGTTCTTAATTTGAACTTACTTGTTGTAGCATAGATGAGGAGCCAGCTATATTTTGTTTTTCTATTAGTCATGTGTTCATGATGTGCGTGTTCATTCCCCCTACACATATCTCTAACCGTGCTTTGCAATGTTTGTTGGTAGCTTGTGTTGTCAGTTGTGTGTGAGGTATCAGAATGTCCACTCCCATGTTTGTTTTTACAACATATCTATCGCTTGCCGATGTGGGTCATCTAACTTTTGATGTCGGGCTAGATGGGCCACGTGATGTGCACCAGTAGAGATCGAGCTCTTGGCATTGCTGTGATAGATGAGATTGACCTCATGTGTCAAATATGCCTTCCTTCTTCAGTTCGTTGAGAAATTGAGACTGAAATTTACTTGCTAATGGCCATGACTATGATTGAATGTGAATATGGGTCGTAGAATTTCAGAGTTGCATAGAACATCGTTCCATTTTTTGCACCAGATGTGGTCATCTCTTGATTTTCAATGCATCTTTGCTTTCTGAATGTTTGGATGTTGTGTGTGTGCATGTAGCAGTAGGTTCTTACCGGACCTACATTGTATGCATTATTAGTTTCAAGTTGCCAATTAATTTAAGATAACATTGCTATAGCTATTAACCTTTACACTCTTCAGTGTAATGTTGTTGTCAGTTGTGTGAGATGTTTAGGGAATGTTTCTGATCTTTGTAAAGGGGCCATTTAGTCATGATAACTTACTAATTTATTATGGTCTCTACTTTTGTCGTTGCTATTGTTCTATGGAAGATAAAAGAGTTTGCAGATTTATTTCTTGAGCTGTTTTAGCAGCACCGATGGTTCAGATCTATAGAACTATCTTTGTTTCATTTGACCAAAACTTGCTTTAATTTATACTCTGCCGAACTGGAGTAGGAGGAGGCACTGGATTATATGCCCCACGAGCCATTGATGCCCCCACGAAGTCGAGGAGATCTCTGGGGAAGAAAACGAGGGGGAGGACGGGCAGAGACGAGGTGCAGAGGGACGGAGTGGAGGAGAACAAGTTGAGGATGGTCGTGGACTCAATGCTAGGATGGGATAGGTGCCTTAATTGTCCTGATTAATTAACCAGCTGGATGAAAACAACACGTTTCCTACCGTAAGATGCAGACTATATGCGAACAAAAAA
This sequence comes from Lolium rigidum, assembly GCF_022539505.1. Lineage (NCBI taxonomy): Eukaryota > Viridiplantae > Streptophyta > Magnoliopsida > Poales > Poaceae > Lolium > Lolium rigidum. Next base: position 229,658,338 of record NC_061508.1, on the reverse strand, counting down.
CGGACCCAGGATGTAGAATAAAACAGAACGGAGGGAGTACGTAGTATGGAAAAGTAACGCAGGCAATGGACATGGTCACGGGATAAGCCTCTTTCCTATCGAAAAGCACGCCAAGGCTCTACTGTAGTTTGCACTAGCAGCCATCAAGAAGTAGCAAGTGACAGAAATGGATGTTCCGTATGTGTAAAGATTGATTAAGTAGGACAGAGAAGCAATGCGGAAATTTTAGTTTGACAATTGTGACAATAATCTTGATAATTTCATTTAGCTAGTGTTCTTTTAATTAGTAAATAATTGACTAAACCACGTGGATAGTTCCAGTCAGCAAGTGTTCTTCCAGTTAGTAAATAAATTCAGTTAGCCTCGGAGTTTTTTTTGTTGTTGTAGAGCCGAATTGAAAGGTGATCTATTTCATCGGTTGTAAAGGGGGCCATTTAGTCATGTTAGCATTGTAATTTGTTGGGTCGATTCCACCATCTAGACATTTGTGTCTTCGACCATCAATGAGAACCAGCATGTGTTTCTTAGAGACATTTGAACCAGTATGCCTTTATGGATAAAATAGTTCTAAATCAATAATCTAGCAGCCTTTTTGTTGTTTTATTTGCATCTTGATCCTTTTGTTTGGTGGCTTACACATTTTTTATTCACTTTATGTTTGTGAGGTAACGGTTTTTTTTAACAATCCTGTTTTGTGTGTGAATGGCTTGTGGATTTATGCAAGTGAATTTTATTTTCCATGATTCTCGTATTGAAAAAAAAACCCAGGAATAGCATGCATTCGCGCATGACTACTAGCATACCCACTAGCATAATTCGGAAATTTTGAACATACCACCCGGCAAAAGAAACATGCCATGTTTGCATGCATGACCATAGCATGGGTAAGTAAATATAAAACAATGTTTTAGCATATCAATATATCTCTTTATATTCCTCTATATTTTTGATCTTGATCTAACGTTCAAATTTAGTTTTCATCTTTCTATTTTTTTTCAGCGAGAAAAGCATACACAAACCCAATGATACAATTCTACTAGCTACATCAACAACTTCACAAAATGTGGGCAAAGAACACATATTAGTCACAACCAGATCGAGTGGGGCACCAATTTGAATAGCCGGTTCTCTGCATACACTACCTAATTTGAGTTCAGAGAGAAGAATTCAAAATTACTGTAGCTGTCAAGGATACGGAGGCCTTGTAGAGTACTACTCATTAATTTAGAGAAACTATATATCTATGCTTACACTTTATCTTATAGGAAAAAAATATTTGTTTTTATTTAGAATTTTTTTTACTGCACATTACTTTATATGATCTACTTGTAGTTATTTTTATCAGCTACTTTACCTTACCATGTTAACACTGTACATAATTGGTAGTGGAAGATAAATTTTCTTACTAGGGAATTTTCTTTTATCCTTTAGGGTGATGAGGAAGCCCGTAGTCCATGCGGTGGCCATAAATACATAGGAGCGGGGCTCCGTCCATGGTGCACTGAAGCTAGCATCTTTGGAAGGTTATACTTTGTGCAGTAGGAGTAAGGTAAAAGAAAAACACCATCCATCGGCCACGAAGATAGAGCATGGCTCTAGCCATGGTGCACTGAAGTCGGTGAACTTTTGTTTTTTTTCGAAATGGGGAAAAACCTCAGCCTCTGCATCATTAGATGCACATAAGTTTTTATTTATTGCAACGTTTCAAGTATCTAAAAGTTTAAAATCATAGATAAGATAGGGTTGAGACATGTATCAACCATCAAAAAAAATTAAAAGCAACATGAAGCTATCCATTTTGCAGCCTACTAATATAACACCACCCAGTAGCCTAGAAATAAAATTCATGTGTAACCGTTAGTAGACGGTTGCATCCAGTAACCATAGTCTCCCGTTGATCCATCAGGAGAAGGTAGACCCATTGTTGTATCCAACGGGCAACTCGTCAGATAACCTGCAAAAAATTAGTGCCCTTCTTTCTATTAAAAATAATGCCATTTCTACTCATCCAAATAGACCAACATAAAGCTGATACACCAATTCATATCCTAGTTCTATCATTTTTCTTCAACCAATTTAGCCAATTACCAAACATATTAGTAATGTTAGCAGGAGACGATATATTATAGTAAGTGAGATAAATCATACACCAAACTATTTTAGCAACAGGATATGAAAGGAATAAGTGTTGTATAGTTTCTAAAGAATCACAGAAATAACACTTTTGACACTCATTCCAATTACGTTTATCCAAATTATCTTTAGTGAGCAACACTTTATTATTAAGGAATCACATGAAGAATTTTATTTTGAGAGGAACTTTTAAATTCCATAAATATTTACGTAAAAACCTGGTATGACCATTCATTAAGTCAAGATACATAGATTTGACCGTAAAGATCCCCGAATCAGTAAGTCTCCACATGAACTTATCTGGGTTATTGGACAGTTGCACTATCATTAACCGTTGACATAAATGTATCCATTGATTCCATTTATGATCATTTAAGGTCCTTCTTTACTTAGTGGCGTTTGAGTTAACATATTAGCCAACATAACATTTTTCCGCTGCACTATGTTATATACGCATGGGTATTGCTGCGCTAAGGAAGTATCACCCAACCAAATATCCTCCCAAAAATGAACCGATGATAAATCCCCAACCTTTGAAGAAACCCCTGCTGAAAAAATCACTCCTAACATGCATGAGCCCCTTCCAAAAATGGGAACCAGTAAGTTTAATTTCCACTTGGGATAATGTTTTATTCTTTAAATATTTATTATACAATAGTTGTTGCCATGTTCCCTTCTCTGTGAGTAGTTTAAACTACCACTTACAAAGCAAACATTTGTTTTTAAATTCTAACACCTCAATTCCTAAACCTCCTTGGTCTTTGGGTCGACAAACCATATTCCACTTTGTTAATCTATATTTTTTCTTTGTATCATCCGTTTGCCAGAAAAAAACTCGATCGGAAGAAATCCACAAGTTTTCTCACGCCTAATGTAATTTCAAGAAAGGAAAGCATAAACATCGGTAGACTCGTAAAAATTGAATTTATTAAAACTAAACGGTCTCCGTAGGAGAGCAACTTGCTGCGCCAACATCCAAGCTTAGCACCAAAGCGGCTTTCAACTGGATTCCATTCGGAATTGCGAAATTTTCTATGATGAATAGGTATACCAAGATACCTAAAAGGTAGAGATCCATACTTAGATCCAAAAAAATTATATTAATGTTCCATGTCCTTTGCTTTATCGAAACAGAAAATCTCGCTCTTGTGAAAAGTCGGTGATTTTCACAGCAGAGCCTACGGGAAGATGTCGACGAATCGGCGATTGTATAATCCCCAGAGCGGGTCTCCGTTGATGGTGCAGCCGGCCTCGCTATCCACTTTATTGTTTGATGTAACCCTCATTACTAACGGTTATCTAAACTCTATAGCCGATGTAACAAACATACATAACAATTATTTCTAATCGTTGCCCATTTATGGGAGCAACGGAAGAAATAATCTATGTTTCAATTGTGCCTTTCACAGCGACCGGCTTACAGTGATGAGCCCTTAGTCCGTTGCTAATGAGGATTTTGACCCGTGTCCATAGATTCGCTTTGTATTAGTGTCTAGATTGCGACATATAGAGCTCTTTTCATTGATATTCTTTGACTACTTGCTCGCTCTCTTACCAGTAGAAAGCGCTTTCGTAAGTAGCCTCTAAGAAAAAGTTTGGACCCTTGGCGACATCTAGTTGTCCCACAAAATATGATTAAATATAGATGTAACATGTGGTTCCATAATCTTGGGTCTTTGGTTCTATGGGAGCCGAAGATTATTAAAACATGGCTTATAAGAACTTTTGGCATAGAATTGACCTTTCATGGTTAGTTACCAAATCAAAGTATCCTATACATTGACATTAATGATGGTTGTTTGGAGGATAGCACTTGTCAAGAGCTAATAAAGTTTGTGTTCCAAGTTGTATGCCTAGGAATACAAAAGTTCTTAACAATATCAATACATTTATTTGAGGAAACTCCAACAGGGTGACTCATTTTGGAAATATTATTGCGTTACCTTTGGGGTGCCTCGAGGACATGACATCAACCCATGTACATCATGTCCGGGTGATACGTTTTACATCATCAATGTAGATACCTATATGATTAGTTTTGAATGATATTTTCCACTATTCAACTTTATTTATGCATTTTTAGTTGATTTATGGGACTTTCCTACAAAGTTTCTTTAATTAGTATTTAATTTCTAGAAGGCAGAAAACCTATTGTATTTTGCTTTTCCAAGGACCTTCTGGATGCCTAAAAATCCAAGGAAAATACATGATCGGTTTTTCACCAAGAGAAAGACCGCGGGCCAAAGAAGTACGAGAGGGGAGTCACGAGTGCCAAAAGAGCCTAGGTGGCACGCCCTACTCTGGTGGGCGGCCACCCATGTTTGTTTGGGCCTCGAGCACTGTCTTGACCCTCCTTTTTACAAACGCCTCCATCAGGCCAGAAAACCTATGCCATAATTTTCCCAAGATTTATAGAAGCGGCGGCGGAGGCGGAAGTCCTCTCCTACTCTGGGAGAGGGCATATCCTACAGCACCGGAGCCTCCGGTGAGGGGGAAATCAAGGCCATCGTCATCACCACTCCTCCTTGGTGTAAGGGAGGTCTCTCCAGCAACATCTCCGTCATCACCATCATCATCTCCAAGATCCACCTCGTTCCCCTCATAGTTTGTGATTGATTGAACCCCAGATATTGTTTAAGTTCTATTTGCATGATTGTAGTTGGAAACTTGTCTTTATTTCATGGAGAGATTATATTTTCAGATTGTGTTGTAATCCATATGCCTTTGATCCATATCATGTTTTGTTGGGGGGATAACCCCCGGTATGCCTCCACCAAGGTACCGGCAGGCAAGGGCCGCGGCACCAGAACGTTACGATGAAGCCGATTCTAATAGACCGGCAGCATACCGGAACCCGTTGGGGGAACGCTTGGGAGAGAGATACTTACCGGAACGGGATGCGAGGCACCGTCTGGATAGAGTGTACCTGTCAGAAATGATCGAGGAGGAAGATCCTCCAGGTCCAAAGTGCTTTGGCCCAAGAATCATGAGAGAAAAACCACCTGTTCGCAACTTCACGTTGCCCCGTGACACAAAAACATACGATGGCACTACGAAGCCGGAAGATTGGCTCGCGGATTACGTGACCGCGGTATACGTCGCAGGCGGTGGAGGAACCGTAGCAGGAGGAGGAAACCGGCGATGGGCTGTGAGGATCATACCATCGTTTACGGTTGGACCGGCAAGGATCTGGCTAAACAACTTGCCGGCAGGAAGCATAAATGGCTGGCTGGATTTTGAGGAGGCTTTTGTGAGCAATTTCAGCAGCACCTATCAAAGGCCAAACAGGCCGCAGCAACTTGCCCTGTGTGTGCAACGCCCGAACGAAACAGACCGGGATTATCTGGCCCGGTGGAACACCACAAGGAACTCTTGTGAAGGAGTAATCGAGGCACAAGCCATTGCTTGGTTTAGCAGTGGGTGCAAAAGAGGTTCGCCGTTGTGGCAAAAGCTGCAGCGGAACATGCCGACAACGTTGGCAGAGATGATACGTGTGGCGGATAACTATGCGTTGGGAGACCCAACGCAGCCGGCAGTGCAACCTGAACCGGAACAGCTACGCCAAGAGCAACACCGGGACAACCGGAACAACAAGAGGAGGGAAGATTTCCCGGATCGAAGGTATGGCTCGCAGCAAGTTGCTGCTGTGCAGGAAAACTCTGATGCCAGCGGCAGCCAGAGGCAAAGAACCGGATCGCAGCCATGGGCGGGTCCAAAGAAACAGTGGGTGGAAAAGAAACCCTGGGTCCAGAAGAGAAACTGGCAAGAACCCGCAAAATACACCATGGAAGCTGCCATGGACCAACCGTGCCGGTGGCACACACCGAATCCGGCACACCCGTCAAACCATCTGACGAAGGATTGTACCTGGACCAAGTACTTGATGGAAAAGGGGGGGTAAAAGATGCCAAGGGCGAGGAGGCAATGCCATGATGCCACCACCGGACATGCCGCGGCAGCAACAGCTACCGCCACCACCGCCGCTTACCGGGCCAAACGCTTTACCGGTGCAGCCAAACCGGCAGCAGTACCAGCAGGTTAACCGGGTGGAGCAAGATGATAACCAGCTACCTCCACCGCCACCTTTAGGCCGGAATGTTTACGAAGATCCGCATCTATGCTGTGTTGTTTTTGTTACTGAGCCGACAGACAGGCAAAGTATGCATCGCCGCTCCATGGAAGTAAATGCTGTGATGCCGGCAGTGCCTAAATACATGCAGTGGTCCAACCAGGAAATTGCTTGGTCGATCAAGGATCACCCCAAAATCATGCCGAATCCGGGCGGATATGCTCTTGTCGTGGACCCAATCATGAAAGGGCCGCAAACTCGAGTGAAGTTCAGCAAGGTGCTGATAGATAATGGCAGCAGCATCAACATCATGTACAAGCACACCATGCATACGTTAGGCATAACAGAAAACATGCTTCAGCCAACGCGCACGACTTTCCATGGAATCGTTCCGGGTTTGTCCTGCGCACCGGTTGGAAAAGTCCGGGTGGACGTGTCGTTTGGAGGACGTGACAATTGCCGGGTTGAAAACCTGGAGTTTGAGGTGGTGGACTTAGATAGTCCGTACCATGCTTTGCTGGGGAGACCGGCACTGGCGGCTTTCATGGCCTCGACCCACACGGCGTATCTCAAGATGAAGATGCCGGCACCTCGTGGACCTCTGACTGTGGTGGGAAACTACAAGATCTCGCTGGAAACAGCGTCTGCCGGATCGAACCTAGCGGAATCGCTGGTGATCGCAGAGGAAAAGAAAAGGATGCAAACAGCTGTTGCGCTGGCTCAGTCCTCACAGTTGAGCTTAGCGGCAATGAGTGCAAGTCCGAGCGCTCCGGCGTTCAAACCGTCAAAGGAAACAAAGGACATTGTGCTAGATCCGGCTTACCCAGAGCGCACCGTTCGTATCGGTGCCGGCCTCGATCAAGCATAGGAAAGCGCGCTCGTCAGCTTCCTCCGTGAGAATCGGAATATCTTTGCCTGGTCAACTGAAGATTTGGTAGGTGTTCCGAGGGAGCTGGCTGAGCACTCCTTGAATGTTCGGAAAGATGCCAAGCCGGTGTGACAACCCTTGCGCCGGTTCGCTGAAGATAGAAGAAAGATCATAGGAGAAGAGGTAACCAAACTGCTTGTTGCCAAATTCATTGTGGAGGTCACGCACACAGAGTGGCTGGCCAATCCGGTGATGGTTGAAAAGAAAAAAGATGAGAACCTGGAGGCAAAAGCTCCGAAGGTGTGGCGCATGTGCATCGACTACACCAACCTCAACAAGGCTTGCCCAAGAGACCCTTTCCCTTTACCACGGATCGATCAAGTGATTGATTCAACTGCTGGGTGTGAGTTGTTATCCTTCCTAGATGCCTATTCCGGTTTCCACCAGATTCCCCTGAAAAAGGAAGATCAAATAAAAACCGCGTTCATTACCCCGCACGGGGCTTACTGCTATATCACTATGCCTTTTGGTTTGCGCAACGCTGGTGCAACGTACCAGCGCTGTATGCAAAAATGCTTGTTTGATCAAATCGGAAAGAATGTGCAGGTGTATGTGGATGACATCGTGATAAAGACTAAGGTAAAAGATACCCTGATCGATGATCTCCGGCAAACGTTTGAGAACCTGAGAAGGTTCCGGATGAAACTCAATCCGGCAAAATGTACTTTCGGTGTCCCTGCCGGCAAGCTGCTGGGCTTCCTTGTCTCAAGCCGAGGCATTGAGGTAAATCCGGTAAAGATCCGGGCAATCGAAAGAATGACAATACCACAGGATCTGAAGGACATACAAAAGTTTACCGGAAGCTTAGCATCGCTGAGCCGGTTCATAAGCAGGTTGGGAGAAAAGGCCTTGCCGTTGTATGCCTTAATGAGAAAATCCGATAAGTTCGTCTGGACCCCTCAGGCAGACGCAGCATTCAAGGAGCTGAAAACGATGTTAGCTACCGCGCCAATATTGGCTTCGCCATTGGAAAGAGAACCGATGTTGTTGTACATAGCAGCAACCAACCGGGTCGTGAGTGTTGTTGTGGTAGTAGAAAGAGAAGAGGAAGGAAAAACCGTCCAGAGGCCGGTATACTACCTGAGCGAGGTGCTCTCCCTCTCAAAGCAAAACTACCCGCACTTCCAGAAAATGACCTATGGCGTGTTTATGGCCGCCACAAAGCTCAAGCACTACTTCTAGGAACATCCTATGAAGGTGGTGAGTGAAGCACCCATCTCTGACATCATGTGCAACAAAGACGCCAGCGGCCGGATTGCAAAATGGGCGATCCAGATATCACCATACGTGCCGGTGTATGAAAGAAGAGATGCCATAAAATCACAGGCTCTGGCTGACTTCCTTGTTGATTGGGCGGAGATGCAATACAAACCGCCGGATCAGAAGATAGAGTACTGGAAAATGCACTTTGATGGATCCAAGCTCAAGGAGGGTCTAGGTGCCGGTGTGGTGCTTACTTCACCAAAAGGAGACCACCTCCGGTATGTTTTGCAAGTACATTTCGGGGCATCGAACAATGTCGCTGAATATGAAGCTTTGATCCATGGGCTTAAGGTCGCAAAAGAAATCGGTGCGCACCGGATCATTTGCTATGGAGATTCAGATCTTGTGGTACAGCAGTGTTCCGGAGATTGGGATGCAAAAGATGCCAACATGGCCTCGTACCGGTTTCACGTGCAAAAGATTGCCGGGTTCTTCGAAGGTTGTGAGTTTCACCATGTACCGCGTGCAGAAAATGAAGCTGCGGATGCTTTGTCCAAGATAGGCTCATCCCGACAAGAAATTCCTCCCGGAATAGCTTTGGCACACCTGAGAGTACCATCAATCAAGCCAAGTCCAGAGTCGGAATCAATTTTTGTACCGGAGTCACACATTGTGCCAATGGATATCGATGAAGGGAACCCGGGGACTGCTCCGGCAAACCCGGGGACTGCCCCAGCAAGCTCGGGGACTGCCGTACCCATACCGGAAGAAATGATGCTGGTGGATAGCATGGAGATAGATGCACCGGTGTTTTTGGTTCGAGAGATACCGTCATGGGCTAAACCTATTAAGGAATTCCTAATCAACGGCACCTTGCCGGCTGATGAAAATGAGTCAAGGAGGATACAAAGAAGGTCCAAAGCTTACACATTCATCAATGGTGAGGTGTACAAGAGAAGCGTTACTGGTGTCCTTCAAAGATGTGTGGAACCGGAAGAAGGGAAAGAAATGCTTGAGGAAATTCACCAAGGAGAATGCGGGCATCATGCCTCATCAAGGGCACTGGTAGCAAAAGTGTTTCGGCATGGGTTTTACTGGCCCACTGCTTTGGAAAACGCTGAGGATCTGGTAAGAAAATGCAACGGGTGCCAGAGGTACGCCAAGCAAAATCATACCCCAGCGTCCGGTTTAAAGACAATACCATTAACATGGCCATTCGCCGTTTGGTGCCTTGACATGGTTGGCCCATTCAAGACTGCAAGGAGCAGCATGACTCACATCTTGGTCATGGTGGATAAGTTCACTAAATGGCTGGAAGTAAAACCTATCGCAAAGTGTGATGGGCATACAGCTGTGAAATTCTTGAAAGATGTCATCTTACGGTATGGATACCCGCACAGCATCATCACTGACAATGGAACCAACTTTGCTCAAGGTGAGTTCAAAAGGTTCTGTGAGGATAAGAATATCCGGTTGGATTTGTGCTCGGTGGCACACCCACAAGGCAATGGCCAAGTGGAAAGAATGAATGCTTTGGTACTCTCCGGTATCAAACCCAGACTCATTGACGCGAGTGGAAAAAGCACCGGGGTGTTGGCTTGATGAGATACCATCGATCTGCTGTGGAGCATAAGAACAACCCCAAACCGGTCTACCGGATACACTCCGTTCTTCATGGTTTATGGAGCAGAAGCGGTCATACCAACCGACATCATCCATGATTCACCAAGAGTGCAGCTCTATACTGAGCAAGAGGTCAAAGAGGCCAGAGAAAACGATGTGGACTTGCTGGAAGAAGCAAGAGAGCTAGCCTTGGCAAGAACAGCCATTTACCAGCAAAACCTAAGACGCTATCATGACCGGAAAGTCAATCCAAGAGTTTTCCGGGAAGGAGATCTTGTGCTTCGCCTAGTGCAGCGCACTGAAGGCCGGCATAAGCTCTTGCCACCTTGGGAAGGTCCCTTCATTGTGAGCAAGGTGCTTCACAATGATGCATACTACCTAATTGATGCACAGGAGTGGAAAGAAGGAAAGGCGGACAAGTCCGGAGAGGAGAGCAAGCGTCCATGGAACATAGCTCTGTTGCGTCCTTTCTACTCTTGAAGTGGTGGTGTAAGAAGTTCCTTTTTGTACCTTATATGCTGTGAATAAAAGATGCTGGAACATTGAATGAGTCTCGGGGACTACCCCGATAAGATTGCATGTAACTTGTCTATTTTTTCAGTTTACCGGTTGCTTATTGAACGTTTTTTCTTTCCGGTTTAGTAGTGTGCTAAATCCTACCGGAGTCTTCGACTCTGCTGCTGTCCGCAAACCGGCTTCATGGCAAGCAAGATAAACCGGTAGGGGATAAGCACATGAACTGCGAAAAGGGAGAGCGAGGAAAGAACAATCCGGAAAATTTAACTAACCCCGGTTAAACCGGTTTTTTGCAAAATTTCAAAGTTATTTCTAAGTTCAAGAAGATGTTTGTTTGGTGAAAGAACCTTGTGCTCATAAGCCAAAGAACGCCCAGAGAAGGCAGAGCGAGCCAAGGCAAAAGAACCAAGTATGCATCAAATTGGATGCGGAAACAATTGGGAAATCTTTGCAGTGCAGGATAAAAGCAGAACCAAAAGCAAATGTGCTAGAGCAAACTTAAGATAATTAGCTACCGGTATAACGTACCGGCAGGAAATGTTGTACCGCAACCAAAAGCAAGTTTAAAGTCTTACATCATAGACCCCAGCATTCCGGGGCAGAATTTAACAGACATTGTTTTTAAGACAAGCAGGGCCAACAGATAAGTCACAGGCAAACATGTGATGAAGGTCATCAGGCAGCGGGGGCTTCCGGAGGAGCATCGCCGGCATCAGCGTCGTCCAAGAGCTCCTCTTCGGCTTCATCCTCCTCCTCGTCGAGATAGTCCTTGACGCCAGGAGGGGAGGGATGAAGGTGCGCATATCGGCATACTCCGCAATGCGGTACGCGCGATCCTGCCGCTTAGCGGAGAGGATCGGGTCCAGATCGGTTTCTGCGTCTTCACGCACGCCGGTGAGGGCGTCCAGGTCGAGCTCCGGGTACCAGGAGCAGGCAACGCGGAGGGCGGAGTCCGCGCCAGCACGGGCAGCAGAGCACTGCCAATCGCGGATCCTCCTGCCGCCACCCTTAAGACGATCGCTGATGAGGGAGAAGGTGTCCGGCACCTCTTCGCCGAGCCATAAGGTCCCGAAGAGCTGGGTAGCTACATCAGGGATGTCCGATAAATTGCGGTCTATGGCGCGCATATGGGACACCCGCGCGTTGAGCGCGACCAGATGGTCGTTGGGCGTCCATGGCACGGTAAGATCCGCTCGGCCTTGGTCCTTGCGGCGCGCGTCCACCTTCTTGACAGCGTACCCCTGGGAGTCCGGAAAGAGGCCTGTGTAAAGAAGGAAAAAGGTCAAGGAAAAGAGACCGGAAGGAAAAGAGTCCGGAAGAAAAAGAGACCGGAAGGAAAAGAGTCCGGAAGAAAAAGAGTCCGGAAGGAAAGATAACGGAAAGAAAATGGGGTCGAAGGAAAAGAGGCTCATATGCAGTAGTCAAAGTGTGAAATAAAAGAGCTTACGATAGGCGAGGGCGTCGGTCTGCAGGATCAACTGATCGCATTCCTTATGCTCCTCCTCCAGCCGCGCGGCCTTCTCCTCGGCAGCCTTCCGGGCCTTGGCCGCCTCCTCCAGCTCAGCCAGCAGCACCACGTTGGCGTTGCTGGCGTCCTCCAGAGCCTCCTCCATCTTGGCCGCTGCGTCAGCTGCAGCGGCTTCGAGGGCCTTGGCATGGTCAAGTCCCAGTTGGATGAGCTGGGTCTTGAGCTTCCGGTGGCTGGTCTCGAGGGCATCCACCTCCTCCTTGTGCTGCCGGATGAGCTGGTCCTTCTCCCCTGTAACCGGAAAAGAAAGTGTTAACAAGGTTATACTAGTAAAAATGGAAAAGAAACCAAGTTTAAAGGAAAAAGGAGAGAATCGTACGTTGGGCGGTGGCCAGCTGCTCCTTGAGAGCATCGATGGAAGCTTCCGGGACCACCTGTTAGCGAGAGATTACGAATGTTAGGAGGGAAAGGTTTCCGGTAAGGAAGATGCCGGCAAAACAAAAATTTACCTTGGCACTTGTCGTGTGCCTCAGCGAGCTCCCGATGCTCCCATAGAAGCTCCTCGAAGAGAGCCTTCCGAGCGTCAGCCGTGAGCTGTTCAAGAAAACGAGGTTAGTAAAGTTTTGCGCTAAGAACAAAGTTCTTAACCCGAAACTCGGGGACTGGCAGTGCCGGTTTTGCGCGTTTTAAGATAAGTTTCGCGCTAAGAACAAAGTTCTTAACCCGAAACTCGGGGACTGGCAGTGCCGGTTTTGCGCGCTTCTAAGGTAAATTGTGTGCTAAGAAGAAGGTATTTAACCCGAAACTCGGGGACTGGCAGTGCCGGTTTTGCGCGTTTTAAGATAAGTTTCGCGCTAAGAACAAAGTTCTTAACCCGAAACTCGGGGACTGGCAGTGCCGGTTTTGCGCGCTTCTAAGGTAAATTGTGTGCTAAGAAGAAGGTATTTAACCCGAAACTCGGGGATCGGGCAGGTGCCGGTTTCACGCTAAATTTTTAAGTTAAGTTTTGCACTAAGAGCTGCGCTCTCACCACAAAACTCGGGGACTGGGAAGATAGACAAGAGAGAAACCGGCATGAAACCAAAGAAAAGATAAAACGAAACCGGAAACAAAGAAACCGGCAAAGATTGAGACAAGTTAGCAAAACATACCATCAGATTGTTCGTGGAGTCGTACCACGCGCTGTCGAGCTGTTTAACGGCACTGCGAAGCCGCATAAAGTGCTCCTCGGAAGACCGGTCCCCGACAGGGTCAGGAGCCGGCAGCCTGTCCTTGCCCAGGCCGCGGGTCGCCGGAGTCATGTCCGCGGCGTTCCACTTTTGGGCATAGGGCAGAAGGTGCCCCGGGTCGCGGCCTTGGCGCTTGAACTCGTGATGCGGCCAAGGAGGCCGGTGGCCTTCGTGGCGGCGTCTTTGGCGGCCTTGCCGACGTGCGGCACCAAGGGCTGCTGGCCGCCGGAAGAGGCGGCCGGAGGCCGTCGCCTTCCCCTTGATGAGCTTGGAGGTCTTGGGCGGCGGCGCGAAGCGGCCCCGAGGGGCTTGGCGCGAGGAGCACCCGGCGGCGGCATCGGGAGGGAGCGTGGAGACGGAGGAGCGCTGGGCGCATCACCCGGTTTGGGGCCTTCCGGCGCGGAAGATTCCGGCACGGAAGTTGTTGTTTTTTTCAAGGACGGGAGGAGCTGGAGGCTCCGCCCGCCCGGCAGCTTTTTCTTCTCCGGCGCCGATGTTGCTGGCGCCGGTGTCTTGGGTCTCTGGAGGGAAGGAAGGATCCTCCTCCGTGCGGTGATCTGGCGATGAAGGGGCCGCACGCCCCGAATTTGTTGTGCCCCCCGAAAGGGAGGCAGAGATGTTGCCGGCACCAGGCGGTGCCGGGCTTGAGCGAGGAGGAGGGGTTGAAGTCCTTGCGGAATCTTCAGAGCCCGATGGCCTTGGGCCAAGCTTGAGCGCAGGGCTGAGAAAAAGAAAGAAAGACAGTTGGAAAAAAGCAACAGGAAAAAGAACTTGGCAAAAAGAAGCAAGCCGGAAAATAAAAACTTACCCGGAAGAGGTTGGCATCGCCTTGCGCCCGTAGCGACGCATGCCCACCTGCTTCTCCCCCACGGGCTCAGTCCGGAAGCGCTTGGAGGGGCGGGCCTGGCTGGTACCGGCATCAGGTGCCGGCTGCTTGTTCTTTTGGCCCTGGGCCATGAGCTTGTCCACAAACTCGGAGCCGGCCTCGGCGCGCAGGGGCGGCACGCGCTCGTGGATCTATGAGTTAAGTTTGGCTAAGAAGCAATTCACAGGAAAGCGGTAATGGAACGTAAAGGAAACCGGAAAAGAAAATACCTCGAGTGTGGTCAAGTCGTCAGCGGACCCGGTTGGCTTCGGCGGAGACCGGCCAAGGCACGCTGCCGGAGTCTTGCCCATTTTCAAGTCCTTCCAGAAAACGTAAGGATCCGGGTCAAAGGAGTCGAGGGCGCGAGGCTGGCAAGGTCCACGCCGCTCTGCTTCAATGAGGGGGAAGCGGTCCTTGGCCTGAAACAAGAAAAAGTAAGATTAGCAAGAGCAGAAAGCTACCGGCCAAAAACAACCCCAGTCGCATAATCCCTTACTTCTTGGGTCGGAGGATTATCAGTGCTGAGGGGAAGGAGGCCCCATTCCCAATCGAGAGGGCATAGCGGTTTGGCAAATGCTGCTAGCCTTGCGAACGACATCCCTTTTGCTAAGAGGACGGCCGTGATCTTGGTAGGATCTCCTGGGCCATACATCTCGCTCATCCTATGTGCGCGGCGCTTTAGAGGAAGCACCCGGCGCGAAATAAAAGTGCGGATGATGTCATCCGAGCAGATCTTGGTCTCCTTCTTCAAAGAAGCCAAGAAGCGTACCACCCGGCTGGTTTCAGCATGATCAGACTTCGGGTTGTAGCCCCAGTTGGTCCTACTGGGAGGCCCCGCTTCGAAGGGAGGAAGATCGATGAGATCGGCGCGGCCGGTGTTCTTCACGTAAAAGAAAGTCCCTTGCCACAACCGGCAAGATTCGAGGCCGGAAAACTTAAAAAAGGGGCTCCCTTGACGGGAGCCGATAATGCAAGACCCGCACCGAACGGGGGCTTGGGTTTAGGAATATCCTTGCCCTGAACGGAATTAATCCGAAGAGCAAAGAAGCGGGCAAACGTCTCACGAGTGGGACGAATGCCGATATAGGCCTCCATAAAGGTGGCGTAGCAAGAGAGGTAGAAGATGGCGTTGCTAGGAAGGTGGTGAGGTTGGAGTTTGTAAAAATCTAAAAACTCCCGGAAAAAAGGGGAGGCAGGAAGGCCGAAGCCGCGCTCAAAGTGAGCAAGAAAGACAACATATTCGTCATCTTCAGGATCCGGCTCGATTTCGCCGTCCGGAATCCGGCAAGAAACTCCTTCCGGAATCCGTCGAGACCGGTATAACCAGTCGATCTCAAATTCGGTAACACTGGAACCCATCCAGGCACCGCGGGTGATTGGGGAAGGCTCCTCGCCGGAAGATTGGCTGGAGCTGCTAGAGGTTGCGCTACCGGAAGCTTGGCTAAAGCTACCGGATTCTAAGTGGCCACCGGACTCTTGATGGCTACCGGATCCCTGCTGATTGCCGGAATCGGTCTCCATCGGATCTGAAGCCGTGGATTCACCGGGAGATGGTCTACGGCGCTTGAGAGAAAGGGAAGAAGAAGATGCAGAGGAGGATTCCTCGTCAGACATTGCAAGTAGAGGCGAAAAAACAAGAATCCCAGACTTGGACCCCGCGTGAAGATCTACGAGTAAGAAGAAAACCAAAGAAAAAGAGGAAATAAGAACACTAAAGACCCAAGATCTGGAAAGCAGACAGAGGACGAGTGGAACGAAATTGGTACCAACCTTAGGCGGCGGAGTCGCTGAGGGGAGTGTTTGCTGGCGTCGGAGCGGACCTGCGGTCGCCGGGGGGCACCGTCGACGGCGAGGCGGAGAAGCTTGCGAAGAAGCACGAATGCGGCGGGAGCAATGGAGTTGCGGCCGAAGATCTCCGCACAGCGAGGTCCGGCGGAGGCACGGCGTGAGTTCGCCGGGCGCCGGAGCTTGAAGGAGCGACGGCGGACGGAGAGCGGCGGAGGCGCAAAGGCGTGAAGCTCTGTGCGCGAAGGAGGAGAATGCGAAGAAGACGAAGAAGAAGGGGCGGTTCTGTTTATAAAGAAGAGAGAAGGTGGGCAGGAAACCGCTGGGCCGCGGCGGTTCGCCTCGCGGCCCACAACGGTTCGCGCCTTGGGCCGCCACGTGGCGAGGGAATACACGCGAAGAAATACGGAGCCACACGGAGGCGCACACAGGATCCTGAAGAGGTAGTGGGATCAGCTGCGATGCATTAAATGAGCGCGCGGGAGTCGAAGGGAAGTGACCCCTGACACTGGCGCGACAGTCACAGTGCGCATGTCTCTGTCAGGCGCGGGGCCCGAGATATTCTCGACTTCGCCGAGGAAGCAGTAAAGACACATGATACCGGAAAATAGAGATGCCGGAACGAGCCTTGCAAAGAGAAGAAAAAGGACAAGGGTAAAGGTGCCGGAACTAAGCTCAAGACATGAGTAATTAAACCGGTATCCTAAGGAAATGAGAACCTGGCATGGTCTGTAGGATAGAATCCTCCAGGCTATACCAGCTTCGGGGACTAATGTTGGGGGGATAACCCCCGGTATGCCAAAGGCATGCCAAACCGGATGGTTTGGGCCATCGAGATACCGGTTTAATGTTCGTACCGGAACCTAAGGATAAGAGTTTAGCTAAGTGGAGCTAAGCCGGTATCCCCAAGAGGGGTATACCGGAACCCGGTAAAGAAGATACCGGAAAGGAGAGCCTGTCGGCAGGACTGGTCAAAGATTCTCTCCAGAGCTAGAAGACAAAGATGAGCTAAGCAAAGTAACTTTAGACGAAGGGCTGACGATAAAGAGAAGAGTGACGGTCAAAGAAGCCGGAGGACGTCAGCGCCCCTGATTAAAGAGGACTCCGGTGTCATCTATGATTAAAGTAGCTTTGTAAAGTAGTTTGTCTAGTCAAAGATGCCATTAGGGTTTCTTCCAGTGTAAGCCACCCTCTCCCCTATATAAGGAGAGGGGGTACTGCCTCCTACAGGCGCGAGACCACAGAATAGCTTGTACTGAGAAACTTGTAACCATGTTGAGATCAATGAAGCTAGCGATCTAGTAAAGAGTTCTTCCTCTTGTCTCTCTTCTTGCATACCGGCCTTTGGTTGTGTTCTTGAGGAAAGCATCCGGAAGTTCTTCCCATCTAATCGCAAACCCTCCCCCGAATCCTCATACGTCCATTCGGCCCCAACTTAAGCCATCCTATGGCATCTGCTCGTTCACCACGACGACATGTTTGTTACCTTGTGAGTAGATCACCATGTTCCTGAGGGCATAGGATTAATTGGCTATGATTTCCATATAATATGCAATGGGTATTTGGTCTAGTTTTTATCTTTTATGTGGTTCTACGATGGTTCTATGCGAACATCGACTACATATTACTTTGCCTATATGGGCACATAGGACTGCACATTGATGCAATAATGAGGGTTGGAAGGAATGGAATGAAAAAAACCATTTTCCAATACTTTGCGTTGCATTAGAAAGGATCTTGTCGGGGACCAATGAACTAACTGCTATTGTGGGACATTTATGTCTTAATGATTCCTATGATGCTCATGAAAATGGCTCTATGACCAATCATAAGGGGTGTATTTGCTCATATCTATGGCTGCACCTAATTTAGGCCCCGCCCCTAAGAGAATGAAACTTGACAAGATATTCACCATATTATGTAGAAGTCTAAATGCTAAGTAAGTCCATGCCGCCCTCAAGAACGCTTGTCACATATAAGTTCACACATACACTACTTGAGCTTGTCCTCTTGCTGCATAGAGGATTGTGCTTTCTCTCATTGAGAGCATTTACTTATTTCTATTTACTTCTTGCACTTTAATTTATTGCAAACTACACACCCAAAATACAAAACCACTTCACTCTTTTATTGTTTCACTTGTTAAACTTACTAACCAATACCTTCAGCTTCTTGTGGGTTCGACAATCTTTCTTAATAAAAAGTAGTACAATATATCTCATGCACTTGGGAGCCATCACCGGGTTATGTCACCCAACAAAACCGCCATTTGTTTTGGGCTTTACCATTTTTTTTCCTATTTTCTTCATCTTGGCCATATGCATACTTATAATTTGTACATAAAAATAGTTCAGACAACCAAATAAATTTAAATAAAATAAGATGTGAACCCACATATGCTTAACCAAATAATTTTGAAGTTGAATGTGAGTTGCCCAATCAGGTATTTCATGATTGCAGAGACACATATTACCCTTTCGAGTATTATTTTGGTCTTCAACATATTGAAGATGAAGCGTCTTCTCACCAACAACATATTGGACGGAGAAGCATAACCGTAGCATTGCATCGGTCAATCATTGATAACTTATATTACAAACTCATACCAACAGAAGTGACAGCATAAAGTCTTACAAAATATTCCCATACGGCCAAGTTAAAACCATTATTTATTTTGTATAGATAGTTATATACTACACTCCCGTCACGCATTACAGCCAAGCTCTAGTAGTCCCCATTGTCTTTGCCTATCACTAGAGTCAGCTCTTCAGTGGCTTCTTCTCCGACCTCTATGTAGAACACTTCTTCCTTTGTTTTCGGCTCACAACCTATATATATTGTACAAGGATGAGTGCGGAGGGTACTCAATAAGTCTAGGAATAGGAGGGTGTTCTCAAAAAGAATGCATTTTGTAGATAAGAGGGGTCAAATTTTATCTGAAAAACTATGATCCCTTGTCTCACATGCTGCTAGAATCCCCGATGGATTTCATTACTGTCGCGTTCGTAATATGATTTGGCAAGCCACACTTTTTTACATTTTGCAGAGGTGTGTTAATTTACTTATGAACAACCAACGATCGTGGCACTCATGCCATGTCACTCGCAACTAGGCCACCAGATCACAAAGACTTTTTGTCGCCTGTCTATCATACACCATCGTAGTCCCGCACAACAGGCCTAGACTACCTGTCTTAATGCTGATACTCCAGATCCAACATTACTCTAGCTAGCATGTAGGTTCAGACTACCTTCCTAGTAGTTGGTACTACAGATCCAACCACTGAGCCATTGCCTTCCTAGGGGTTATATGACATAGGACAAGGGTACTTCAGCTATGCCCTGCCCAAACACGGTATGAGGTCAACGCGGTTGCTACGGCGCTTAAGCATAGGATGACCAGTTCGTATTAACATGATGAACCCCGTTTTAGTGGAACTCACCTTCCATTGTGCCTTCGGTACCTTTTCAGAGTTCCACCACCAACCAGTGTCAAGCCCATGGATTGACGATCTCTATCTAGATTCATTCACTTTAGAAAATAATTTTGCTTTTCATGCAAATTATAGTCGAGAGGGAAAATTTATCCAATAGTATCAATGAACATGAACAAAAGAACTGAACTTGCCTGTTAATAGACAGGCAGTGGAGTTCAATGGTTTGGCTTGATGAACTTCGGCTTTTGAAAACCCAAAAGTCTGATAAGGATTTGTTCCAGAAATATGCATGGAATATATGGAATGCATATGATGCTAATGATATGCTCATATTAAAAGGTATTTGCATTCAGATGCATTCTTGCGTGAATTTTGGATGCATAGATCTAGCAAACAAGCAATAATCAAGTTGCCCTGTTGGTCTTTTTTTTTTTGGAGCAAACGCCAGGAGCTCTGGCTATTCATTTAGGAAGAAAGGAAAATGATCCAGTTTATGAGAAAAACCGGATCGAAAACCATACATACTTAAGTACCTCCGACATGCGGACTACTCCCAAAGTCTAAAACAACAACACAACAAGATCGAACAACTTGTCGACGACAAAAAGCTACATATTCGACAAAACGACACGAAGGTTGCATGAAGTGCATCCATCATGTAATCTCGACCGCCTTCTTCTTGGCGTCGACCTTGTTGCCCTTGGCCTTTTTCACCTTCTCCACATTCTTCACAAGGGAGCCAAGCATCGTGATGGAACGAGGCGACAAAGGGGTCTTAAACTTGTTAATGAAGGCAGCAAGGGCGTTATCATCGAACTCAGCGTTCTCTTTCAAGATGCCCAAGACACGCGCAAGCAAATCCTGAGATGTAACATCCTTCCACAATTGCTTCTGCTTCTCGATGCGACCACTCCGACGAGGCGTGGTGGCCACCTCCTTAGACAGTTGCCCTGTTGGTCTAGCTAACCAAATCAGCAAAATTTATGTACTAAAACTAATAGTAGAGCTGACTAGTTTAACTTGGTTGAACTAAAAGCCAATTCCTAGATAAACTGGTTCAGTTTACCACAATGATGGATCGAGGAACTCTTGGAACATTGTTGGTCCACCCTCCTGCTCAATCACCCCCCCTAAAAATCCCATCCTTGGTCATAGAGATTGTCACCACACTCATTCTATATAATCATGCTATGAATAATCATGCAAGCAATCATCACCTCTCCATTATCTCAACACTTCATGTTCTAGCTGGATATTGAACAATAGCTCAATGAGTTTGGATCACACAAAAATCCCAACACATCCTTCCAGACATTGGTGGCAGAATTGGGCAAGAACGGTGGAGGCGCCGCAACGGAGAGGAGGAGATGAGGAAATTGGGGTGGGGAGGGGGAGGTGGAGTGGACTGTGCCGCCGACGGGAGAGCCCATGGCAGACCAGAGGAGGACGAACGTGGACACAGACGCTATTGGATCCAGTAGACACCCATCACTAGTAGAAAAAGGGGCAGTAGGCCCGGTCCATTTGGGCCTTCAGACCCGGTTTCCGAACCGGGACCAATTAGGCGGGACTAAAGGGGGTACCCTTTAGTCCCGGTTCAAAGATTAACCGGGCCTAAAGGCCTCGACACGTGGTGCGGCCAGGGAGCTCGCGGTGGAAGGCCTTTGGTCCCGGTTCGTGGTACGAACCGGGCCTAGGTTCCTCTGCCGCGGCGAGAATTGCTATTTCTCGCCGCGGCACGGGTTTAGGCTGTACCAGCGTTTCTCCGCCGCGGCGAGTTTCAGCAATGCATATATATCATTCAAGAAACCACAAAAAATCGTCATGAATATATATAGACATCGTCAACGGTACACGACATCGTCAACGGTACACGTAATGCATGCATATTTACAATACAACATGTCCTCGACGGATTTCGTCCCCGTCACGATCCGCCGATAGTGCTCTCCACCTGGGGTAAGGGCCTCGGTAATAAAGAATCCCGCGATTTCCTCTTGAATTGCTTTTATTTGATCCTCCGTTATGAGAGTGTTCCGCGGGCGTGTCATCTATATTTAAAAAGGGAGATCAATATATGAATGGAACTCAATACAATAGATGGTACTAATTAAGATTAATTGTGAAATTTTGTTATCGTACACGAGTGTGGTGTATACGGGCATCCCCACCCTTGGGACAGGCCATGTCACGCATGAAGGTGCAGACGTAGTATCCACATAAGTTATTCCCTGGTTCCTGCCTCATACACTTTAAGAAAAAATAGTTCGATCAAACTAATAATCAAGCATCGTATTGAAAGTAAATATCATATATAAAGTTTCACGGACATAGCTATATATATAGTACTACTTACAGGGTAATCTTCAAATGTAAGCTCCGGTTTCCATTTACCCGGAACAGTATTGATGAACCGTTTCCAAGCCCTGCTCGGCAAAAAATAATGAGTAAATGAGTAATTGATTAGTTGATGATATCTTCGAATTAGAACAGATGAAGATGCCAATACGAAATTGATTGAAACTACCTCTCGGAGGATGGCAGCCATGTCCGCCCATTCCGCATATTCTTTACGTTTCGAGTCCATGACTTTTACGACTCCAAGGGGAAGATCAATGATTAGGAGAATAAAGTGGAATCTGCACAAGCATAGCTCAATGATTACGAGAATAAAGTGGAAGGTGCACAAGCATAATGTATGTTATATATAACACTCACTTGAAGTTGTAGGGAAAGAATATATCCTCCTTGTCTGCTTGCTTCTCTAAAAACATTACGATGTTGTCCTCTGTGTCCTTGGCGAAGTCTTGAACCGTAACTTCATGAACTGTGTTTGGGTCTATGAACCCCAGCGGTAGGAGCTTGCCTCTTTTGTATTCCAGACTTCTTCATTCTGCATAATTAAATGTATAGCGTACACAAAGAATATAATGAGGATAATTGTTAGTGCAAATGAATGAGCTACAAACTTAATTACACAAATAAATCACTTACGAGGCGGTAGCAATCGATGACAGCTTTGTCGAGGGCGTCTTGATTGAATAACCGAAACAGTTCATCTAACTCAATGTTTATCTCGTCTTCCCCGGAAGTAATGCTCATCTCTAAGATACACCGTGAGGTAGCTTTCACTTCTTCGACAGGCTTTCGGTACCATTCATGCAACCTTCGCATCCGAGTCCCTAGACGCGCGAGCTCGCCGGGTTTGACGAGATCTTTTCCGTATCTATACGTGTTTACCACTTGAGCCGTTGGATAGTAATCTTCGTACTCAACCGATGCTCCCCGAGCTCTAGCCGCCCGTTCGATCATCGATGCCGTCTCCGGATCATGATATGGCTCCACGATGAAGTGGGGTGCGGCTCGAATATCCTGCTGTCCAAGCCGGGCGACTTTTTTGCTTCTTTGCTCGCTCTAGAGGACTGTCCAAGAGAGCGGTCATAATCAGCTCTCGGCTCAGGTCTCTTCATTCTCGTCTCGGCAAAGTGCTTCACCGTCCGCGGTCGAATAAACACCTTCTTCGGCGCAAGAAACGCCTTTTGCTCTTCAGTCTGCTCATGTGGTAACAACTATGGAGTCTGTGCCCTCATTGGAGTTGATGATCTCTTCGGAGCTATAGGAGGTGCCGCGGACAGCTTCCTCTTTTGCTTAAGTGGAGGCGGCGGAGTCTCCTGACGAGGAGGAGGAGGCGGCGGAGTCTCCTGACGAGGAGGAGGAGGCGGTGGAGTATTTTCACGCGGAGCAGACTGGTCATGGATAGGGGAATCATCATCGCGCACAGGAGAATCATCACGCGGAGGAGACTCAGGTGGTGGAGGAGGCGGAGGTGGCATGCTCGTTGGCTTCTCACCTGGAAACACAATGTTCTCCTTCCGCCATTGCACGGTGGTTCTACGGGCTTCTCCCAGTTCTTTGATTTCCCCATCTTCACCTGCAGGGTGCTCAAGCACCAACCCCTCATAATCTCTCATCACTTCATCCACCATCACAACGAGCAAAGTCGTCTTGGACCGAACGGCAATGGTAAGACCTTGTAGGTAAGAGGATGCCGACCGCCGCCTTGAAGGATAGGTTGAAAACTTTAACATGCAGCTCACAAGGACGGCTCTCAGTGAGATCATGCACGGGGGGTAGCGAGGAGGCTCGACCACCTGGTCATCATCATCATCATCATCGACCTGCTGAGAGGAAGCCACGCTGCTTTTCCGGTGTGGTTGAGATGGCAGCGGGGCGATGGCATTGAGCAATGCAGGATCTACAGCCTACCCCTGAGCCATCTGAGATGTAAGTACTTGGGTTACCATGGTTAATTGGGCTTTCATGGTGCTCATACCCTCCTCTAAGTTAGCCAGGCGGTCTGTTTCCCTTGCCTTCCTCCTCTCATGGCTTTTATCGGGAAATCTCTTCCTTTCCGCGGAAAGCCATACTTCCACGGAACGGAGCCTTCCGTGCCTCGTGTTCGTCCGCCGTGTTCTTTGTTCCCAAGGGCGCGTGTCGGCTCATCGTTCTCTCTTTCGGGCTGGAACAACCCCGCCTCCACGTCCCTATGTGCTCTTTCCGGGGCATCAATGGGAACCTTCGGATGAGCTTTCTTATAGATGCACTTCCCTCGTTTCCGGATGCAACGTTCCCCCAATCCCGTAGAACCACTCCGTGCACCGTTCGATCCAACCGTGTGTCCCTAATCTGATCCCTTTACTGGTCAGTTCCGCCTCAGCTGCTTGCCACTTAGGACGGTTAGCCATGTATCCACCTGGACCCAGAATTTGGTGATATAGCTTCAACGCAGCATTTGCCTTATTTATTTCCGACCTTCTCTTAAATTCTTCTGACTCCGTGCTATACTTCACGAATTCTTCCCAGTGAGTTTTTACCTTCTCATTGTCCGGAGTCTTCTTTATCTTGATAAGGCGGCGCAATCTTTTCTTGTGGCTCTTGAATAGTTCGGCCATCTTCTTCTTGCCAAACTCGCGGAGGGCCTGCTCCATCTTGGCCTTTTCAGCGTCACCCCCTCTTCGGGTACTATGTTGAAATGTGACATGAGCTTGTCCATAATGCTGTTTTTGGCTACATCATCGATATAAAGACCTTGACCTTCTTCCTCTGCAGACAGCACTAGTCCCTTCGGCTTGTGCCATTCTCGAACGGTGATCGGGACGTGGTCCCTAACAAGCACTCCGCATTGAGCTATAAATGCCTTTGCACCTTTCTCTCGGAGCAATCGGTTTACCATCCTTTTCGATGTGGGTGATGTCGTGCCTAACACCGTCATCCAACTTTTTGGCCGGGCCTCGCTTCCTCGACTTTACGGAAGAAGTGCTCGATCCGGAGGGCTAAAAAAGAAATAATTCATAGTCGGTACAATTTAATTAGTTAATGCATCTAGTCGATCAACAACGGCTTAATTAGTTTATATACCTCGGTGATAACTACGGTTCGGGAGCCATTATGATGATCTTGTTCCTCACCGGCGCCACTAGGATCTTCTTCCTCAATATTCTCCGCTCCCTCACCGGAGTCATTCAAATAAGTTGCGGTGACATCGTCACCGCCATCATCCGGAATAACGTCGTCGTCGCGATCATCCGGAGTACCGTTTGCTATGAGGTTCTCCATGAAATTTTCTTCAAATTCATCTCTGTCCATGCTTTCTACAACGACCTGCAAGCTATACATATATAGGAACCATCATATGATCAAATTAAGGATAATGCGAAAACTGAAAATGGAGTTACATATGTAGTTCTTAACTAAGGATCGATAATATAGTGCTGAAAGCGAGATAGTGCGATTACATGCATACATAGATCGGGTTCATGTTTATTTAACCCTAATACATATCAATCACTACTACAACCACTCAACCGCGCAGACCGGGTCCTAGAGGGCGCCGACCGGGTCCCGAGCCGCGCCGGGTGTACCCCCAAAGCCACGGAACAACAACGGGAGCATAGCTAACATGAGATCCCCGCATAACGCTCCATCCGGTCCTATACATGTTGTCTAACGCATACATGTAACGGCGAACGTGCTGGTCCTCCGCTTCAATGCGCTGAGCTACCTCCTCCGGCGGGGCCGGCTCCTCCGAAACGACCGTGGCCCATAAGACCTCCACCAAAGAATATCCGGGTCGACAACGGGACCCGGATTCCGCACCAAGGTGCGCGACCCGGAAGCTAAGACCTTCCGAGTGCCACCCCGGCGGAGCCCAGGTCCCGGACCTCCCCCATCTGCTCCATCTCCTCTAGAAGAGTCAGACCACGGCGCGGCGGCTGTCGCGGCATCGTAGCTACGAAAACAAATCATATATGTATACTGATATAAATAAAAAACATGATATTGTGCTAAATAAAAAACTTCACTACTTTTGTACTAACGCCGCGTTCCACGACCCCGGATCGATCGATCCGGATCGGGGGTCGGGAACAACAGCGGGAGCGGTAGAGGGAATTGAACGACCGTATTTTGGGGGCGCCGGCACTACCGGCATCGCCACGGACTCGGCGCTCCTCCTCTCGCTATTCTCTCTATTTCACGACCCTAACTCTATGTCACGGCGGCGCCACCACGGACTCGGCACCGCCGGGGCGCCGGCAGGGGCACCGCCACGGACTCGGCACCGGCGAGGGGCTCCGGCGAGGGCACCGCCACGGACTCGGCACCGGCAGGGGTGCCGACACTACCGGCGCGCGCGGAAGAGGTTGTCCGCGCGGGGGTGGCGTCGACACAAATTGTAACTTTTTTTCTAACTATACTAATTTAAATCTAACTAAATATTTCTAACTTTTCTAACTAAACTAACTAATCTAACAATCTGACAATCTAACAATCTAACAAAACTAACAAAACTAACTAATCTAATAATCTAACAATCTAACAAAAAATACAAAAAAAAGAAGAACTTGCCGGCCGCCGGTCGGCCGGCCGGAGGAGGGAGAGGGAGAGGGGGAGCACCATACCTGCGGAGCGCGGTGGCGGGCGGCGGCGGAGGGCGACGAGCGCGGTGGAGGAGGCGATGTCGTCCGCGGCGGCGGCGGGCGGCGCGCGCGCGGGCGCCGTACGCGCGTGCGGAGAGGGCCGGGGATGGAGGGGGCGGCGGCGGAGGCGGCGGTGGACGACGGCGTCGGCAGCGACAGGCGCGGGCGGCGGCGGCGTGGGCGCGCGGCGGAGCAGCCTGGCGGCGTGCGTCTGTGCGTGCGGCCTCGTCTCCGCGGGATTGATCCCCGCGGAGACGAAGCGGTTCCACTTATACCAACCCCCCTTTGGACCCGGTTTGTATTACAAACCGGGACCAAAGGCCCCCCTTTGGACCCGGTTTGTAATACAAACCGGGACTAAAGGCCATTTTTGCTTGCGTTTTCGCTGCGCGCGCAAAAGGCCTTTAGTCCCGGTTTGTATTACAAACCGGGTCCAAAGGCCAATTTTTTAAAAAATTTCATTCCCGCCTTATTTCAAATCAAAAAAACACGTACGGCCACCGCCATGCCACACGTGTCCACCGCCGCCTCCGCCATGTACGGCCACCGCCGCCACCGCCGTGTACCGGCCACCGCCGCCACCGCCGTGTGCGGCCACCGCCACCGCCGCCGCCATGTACCGGCCACCGCCACCGCCGTGTACTGGCCACCGCCACCGCCGCCGCCGCCATGTACTGGCCACCGCCACCGCCGTGTACTGTCCACCACCGCCACCGCCGTGTACTGGCCACCGCCACCGCCGTGTACTGGCCACCACCGCCACCGCCACCGCCGTGTACTGGCCACCACCGTCACCGCCATGTGCGGCCACCGCCGCCGTGCCACACGTGTCCCTTCCCCGTGCCACGTGTCCCTCCGCCGTGCCACACGTGTCGCTTACCCGTCGACGCCGTCGTGCGACGTGTAGCCACCGCTTCCACGTGCCTCGCCCCGCCGACACCGGCATGCGACGTGTGTAGCCGTGGCTTACACGTGCCATGCCAGTGGAGGGCGCAGTTCCCCAACGATGCCGACAACACCGACGCGTTCTTTGCTAACCTTAGGGCACAACGCAGGTCCGACAGGCGCCACCGTCGGGCCGTCGCCGCCTTCGAGCTCGAGAACCCGAATACAACTTGGACCGAAAACGACCCTCGGTGGGAGGACATTTGGACGGAGACAACCTCCGACGACGAGTAGAGACTAGACTAGTAATTTATCTATTTTATTGTAATTTCAATAAAGTCGATGTCGGTTGGTTTTGTTCAATAAAGTGGTTGACACGAAATTTATTACGATTGAACTGAAATTAAAGTACAGAGCTCCTCGGAGAAAAGTTTCCCGCCACATACATGGAATTAAAGTACAGAGCTCAACTGAAAATTAATTAAGATACATCACCAGATTCGACTGTTCTAGTCATTCAGTCATACTCGTGCCTAGCCCTATAGTACTCGCCACTGTAGTCGTCGTAGTCGCCGTCATCATCGTCGCTGGCATCGGGGTCGCGGTAGTCGAACCTCGACGGGAGAGCACGCGTGGGCTGGGACTGAGGGTAGCGCAGGCGGGGGCCACGGTAGGCCATGACGCCCTGGAGAGTCCGGCCGCACCACCACAGCCGACGGCCGGCCTCGTTGAAGTCCGAAGGAGGCGGGCCGCCCTCCTCGTGCACGGCAAGCGCCCTCTCACGCCGATTGATGAAGAAGCTTTCCCAAGTCGGGAAGTAGTCGGGATGCCACCGGGGATTCCTCCGCTGCTCTGGCGTGAGCTCGAAGTAGTAGTGGTTCGTGATGGCCATCTCGCGCGCCACACCTAGAGGGACAGGAGGGACCGGTACGCCTCCGACGCTCGGCAACCAGCCGGTCGGGACACGGTAGCCCGGCGGGCAGGGGTAGTTCGACGCGCAAAGCGCCTCCGCCTCCCGGAGGGTTAGAGATACGATGGAAGCCATGGGACAGAGTGATGAGGTTTGCGGATATGAGTCTAGATGTGATATGTAAATGGAGGCCAAGCCTACATATATATATAGTGAAAAAATTGGCGGGAGGACAGAGGCGGGAAGCAGTGGAAAGCGCGGGAAGAAAAATAGGCGGGAACGCAGTGGAAAGCGCGGGAAGAAAAATAGGCGGGAACGCAGTGGCACCGAAAACATTAGTCCCGGCTGGTGGGTACAACCGGGAGTAAAGATCATTTTTTTGTCATATCTAACAAAAGTGTCGGTGGGATAAAGACGTGTGGGTAACCTTTAGTCCCGGCTGGTGGGTACAACCGGGACGAAAGATCCTTTTTTGTCATCTAACAAAGCTGTCGGTGGGATAAAGACGTGTGGGTAACCTTTAGTCCCGGCTGGTGGGTACAACCGGGACGAAAGATCCTTTTTTGTCATCTAACAAAACTGTCGGTGGGATAAGGACGTGTGGGTAACCTTTAGTCCCGGCTGGTGGGTACAACCGGGACTAAAGATGTCGGCAGGATAAGAACGCATGGGTGGACGCACTGCTCGATGAGATAAAGCATGTAGCGCACGACGCCCTGTCGAGTAGAAGCGGTGCTGTGCCTATAAAAGGAGCATCGATACGGCTTGCCAAGCAGATCAACAAGCCAAGCAGAGATTCATTCCCATGGATTGGAAAATCTCCCGTGGCGCAGCTTCTCGAAGATGTTGTTGGTGCACACGCCCTACGGCATCTTCGGAAGCTGCGCCTCGGAATTTTTCCCTGCAAGCCCGTGAACGACTACATCTCCTCTAACGGTGTTGGGGAAAGGGTTGGGAAATCTCCCGTGGCGCAACTTCTCGAAGATGTCGTTGGTGCACAAGCCTTACGGCATCTTCGGAAGTTGCTCCTCGGAATTTTTTCCTGCAAGCCCCCGAACGACTACATCTCCTCTAATAGTGTTGGGGAAAGGGTTGGGAAATCTCCCGTGGCGCAGTTTCTCGAAGATGTTGTTGGTGCACATGCCCTACGGCATCTTCGGAAACTGCGCCTCGGAATTTTTCCCCTGCAAACCCGTGAACGACTACATCTCCTCTATATATATGGTACAAAAAGCCAACCACATCTCCACTTTTCATATCTTACATACTGTTAAATGATTACACAAAAATAAATGGGAAATTGATTGCCATGTTGAGATACTCATTTGTGCCATGGAGCATCTTCATCATTTAATCTTCTTCGGCCTTAACCATGGAGCATCTTCATCATTTAACTTGATGCTTGGATCAATGTTCACTCCGAAGGGTGGAATTTCATCAAACTTATTATAATCTTCCGACATGTCTGTCTTGTCCTCCACTCCCACGATGTTTCTTTTTCCGGAAAGAACTATGTGGCGCTTTGGCTCATCGTTTGATGTA
The DNA here is from genome assembly GCF_022539505.1 of Lolium rigidum. Taxonomy (NCBI): domain Eukaryota; kingdom Viridiplantae; phylum Streptophyta; class Magnoliopsida; order Poales; family Poaceae; genus Lolium; species Lolium rigidum. The sequence continues at coordinate 229,628,769 of NC_061508.1, read as the reverse complement.
TTTGTTTCCTTATGTTTCCTTTTTCTTGGTTTGCTAGACATATCCTTCACATAGAAAACCTGGGCCACATCCTTGGCTAGGACGAATGGTTCGTCTCTATACCCAAGATTGTTGAGATCCACTGTTGTCATTCCATACAACTTGTCTACCCGAACCCCGCCTCCTGTTTTGTTGACCCATTTGCACCTAAACAAAGGGACCTTAAAAGAAGGTCCATACTCAAGTTCCCGGATATCCTCTATGTAACCATAATATGTGTCATTTGGGCCTTCATTCATTATTGCATCAAAGCGGACACCACTGTTTTGGTTGGTGCTCTTTTTATCTTGGGCGATCGTGTAAAATGTATTCCCATTTATCTCGTACCCTTGGAAAGTCACTACCGTCGAAGATGGTGTCTGGGCCAGCAAGTACAGCTGATCTTCAATATCTTCGTTATTCGGGAGATGTTTTTGCAACCAACCGCCGAAAGTCGACATGTGTTCACGTCTAATCCAATCGTTCGACCGCCCGGGTTCCGGGAGCGTAGAAAGTTCTTGTGCTCACCGATATACGGAGCCACCATGGTGGAACTTTGTAGAACCGTGTAGTGTGCTTGAGTCAAAGAAATCCCGTCCCTACATATCATTGATTTCCTTCCTAGCGTGCCTTTTCCACTTAGTCTCCCTTCATGCCGCGATTCAGGAACACCAATCGGCTTAAGGTCGGGAATAAAGTCAACACAGAATTCAATGACCTCCTCCGTTCCATAGCCCTTGGAGATGCTTCCTTCGGCCTAGCACGGTTATGAACATATTTCTTCAAGACTCCCATGAACCTCTCGAAGGGGAACATATTGTGTAGAAACACGGGACCGAGAATGGAAATCTCATCGACCGGGTGAACGAGGAGATGTGTCATAATATTGAAGAAGGATGGTGGGAACACCAGCTCAAAACTAACGAGACATTGGACCACATCATTACGCAACCTCGGTAGAATTTCTGGGTTTATTACCTTCGAGAAATTGCATTGAGGAATGCACATAGCTTCACAATGGGCAGTCGAACATTTTCCGGTAGAAGCCCCCTCAATGCAATCGGAAGCAACTGTGTCATTATCACGTGACGGTCATGAGACTTCGGGTTACGGAATGTTTTCTTCTCCATATTTATTATTCCCTTTATATTGGAGGAGAAGCCGGACGGGACCTTGATACTTGCTAAGACATTCAAAAAATATTTCCTTCTCTGCTTTTGTAAGAGCGTAGCTGGATAAATGACGTCCTTTAACTCTCTCATGCAGATTTTTGGGGTCTTTCCAACGTTGCTTGGTCCTCCCGTGCTTCGGTGTATCTTTTGTCTTCCCGTACACGCCCAGAAAGCCTAGCAGGTTCACGCAAAGATTCTTCGTCACGTGCATCACATCGATTGAAGAGCGGACTTCTAAGACTTTCCAATATTCTAGCTCCCAAAAAATAGATTTCTTCTTCCACATGGGCGCGTGTCCGGCAGCGTCATTCGGAACGGACCGTCCGCCGGGACCCTTTCCAAATATTACATCTAGATCCTTGACCATACCAAATATATCAACACCATCACGATGGGGAGGCTTCCTCCGGTGATCAGCCTCACCGTCGTAATGCTTGCCTTTCTTTCTTACGGGATGGGTAATCCTAAGAAATCGACGATGCCCCGGTACACGACCTTCGACCTTTTTCCAAATAATCACCTTCGAGCTCATGTAAACAGTGTGTGCATGCATTGTATCCCTTGTTTGACTGTCCTGAAATGTTACCAAGAGCAGGCCCGTCATTGATGGTTACGAAAAGCATCGCTCTTAGGTCAAATTCCTCCTGCTTGTGCTCGTCCCACACACGTACACCTGCTAGGGACCACAGCTGTAGAAGTTCTTCGACTAATGGCTTCGGTACACATCAATGTCGTTCCCGGGTTGCTTCGGGCCTTGTATGAGCAACTGGCATCATAATGAACTTCCGCTTCATGCACAACCAAGGAGGAAGGTTATATATACAAAGAGTCACAGGCCGAGTGCTATGGCTGCAGCTCTGCTCTCCAAAAGGATTCATGCCATCCGTACTTAGACCAAACCTTAAGTTCCTTGCATCCTGTGCAAAGTTTGGGAACTCTCTATCGATTTTTCTCCATTGGGATCCATCAGCAGGGTGCCTCAACATCACGTCTTTCTTACGGTCTTCTTTGTGCCATCGCAACAACCTAGCGTGCTCTTTATTCCTGAACAAGCGTTTCAGCCGTGGTATTATAGGAGCATACCACATAACCTTGGCAGGAACCCTCTTCTTGGGGCGCTCGCCCTCAACATCACCAGGGTCATCTCGTCCGATCTTATACCGCAATGCAGTGCACACCGGACATGCATCCAAATTCTCGTACTCACCGCGGTAGAGGATGCAGTCATTAATGCATGCATGTATCTTTTGCACATCTAATCCTAGAGGGCGAGACAATCTTCTTCGCTTCGTACGTACGGCGGGCAATTCGTTACCCCTTGGAAGCTTCCTCTTAATTATTGTCGACAACTTTCCAAATCCTGAGTCGGTGACACCGTTCTCCGCCTTCCATTGCAACAATTCCAGTGTGCTGCCTAGCTTTTTATGGCCATCTTCGCAAGTTGGGTATAACAATTTGTTGTGATCTTCTATCATCTTGTCGAAGGCCAACCTTTCCTTTTCAGTTTCACATTCTCTCCTTGCATCAGCAATGGCCCGGCCAAGATCATCATCAGCAGGCTCATCTGGTGCCTCTTGATCTTCTACTTCATTGTCTTCATTGCCTTCTGCGGTATCATCGTATTCAGGGAAATTGGGATAACCGTCATCATCCTCTTCCTCTTCTTCATTGTCTTCCATCATAACCCCTCTTTCTCCGTGCTTGGTCCAACAATAGTAACTGGGCATGAAACCGGATCGCAGAAGGTGGCTGTGAATGAGACTCGAGTGAGCGTAATTTACGATATTCTTGCAGTCCACACATGGACAATACATGAAGCCACCATGTTTGTTTGCCTTCGCCACGGCCATAAAATTATCCAGGCCCGCAGTGAACTCGTCAAACCGTCGGTCAATGTACATCCATTGCCGATTCATCTGCATGATATAATTAAGCTGATCAAAACCATTACAGAACATCACGATGTATATATACACATGCATTTTATCAATTGCGGATGAAAAGGATAAAGTTGTTAACCTCGATGAAGAAGAAAAAAGCAAGTTAAGTGTGGTTTGATTTGTGTAAACTCAAGTGGCAAATCCTCTTAAGCATTTCATCGAACACCTCTTGTGCATGTGAAGAAGAGAGGAGAGCAATACACCCCTCTTGTGAAGAAAGTGAAAAAATGGCTAAGTGTGGCTCACACTTGGGCAGGGGCAAGGTTATGTAGCCGAGGCGGGGCCTTTGGACCCGGTTTGTATTACAAACCGGGACTAAAGGGTTCCCCACGACTGACACGGCCGGCCGCGCCCTGCGGTGGACCCTTTAGTCCCGGTTTGTAATACAAACCGGGTCCAAGCCACTACCGGACAAGCTCCGGCGGTGGGGTCGTCCTGGGCAGAAACGAACCGGGACCAATGCCCCCATTGGACCCGGTTTGGTTCAGCATTGGGACATTTGCTTGGGACCAAAGGCCTCTTCTCCACTAGTGCATGTTAGAGTTAGAGTTTGTTCCAACATTGTACACCACCGTACGTATATCTCTATTCCTTCTTGAATAGAGTACTACTATAGTAACTCTACTGATCAACCTTACGTCTCTGATCAAGAACCGAAGCAAAGATCGGTTGTTGATCCCTGCACGAGGTATACATCTAATCGGTGCGACGGCGCAAGACACAGACGCAGTACAATCTACAAGCATAGATCGATCGATGGCGTCGACTCTTCCGCAATGGTCTGACCTCCCAACGGACGTGCTAGGCCAGGTCCTCGCCCGCGTCCCGCTCCCCGGTGACCGCGCCCGCTTTCGCGCGGTCTGCCGCTCGTGGCGCTCGACGCCGGGATGGCGGCTGCCGTGGATCGTCCACAGGGACGGCACCTTCGTCACCTTCCCTGACTGCGGCCTGCACCGTCTTCCCCTCCCCGACAAGGCGAGTTTCCTAGGCGCCACCAATAATGGCTGGCTGGCGCTTGAGCGCGTGGTTAAAGGGAAGGAGCACGCACGCAGCTACAGTCTGCACAACCCCTTCACCGGCGCGACTTTGCCGCTCCTGGGGCTGGAGTCGGTCATCGTCAAGGTCTCCAAGTGGTTCGAGGTACGGAAGGTCCTCATGCGGTCGACGGTGGATGACGTCGTCGTCGTCACGACCAACAACTGGTACTACCCGGTCATCCTGTGCCGAGCTGGGAAACCAGGTGCCTGGATACCCAAGCCAATAGAGATGCCCTACGCTTGCCTCATAGATGTTGAGTTCCTTGGGGATCGTCTCTACGGGATCACCTCCGATGAGGAACTCGTGGCCTTCGATCTTGGCGAGGATGATGAAGGCAGGCCCACCGTTTCAGGTGTTACGTACGTGATAAGGCATCCAACGGGTGGTGGTGAGGAAGAGGACATGAATGGCAAGTATGTGCCTGAACTTTATCAAGGTGATGGCGAGGTGCCGGACAATGAAGTGGCCGTCGACCGCCATCTTGGTCAGAAGGGTCACATTACGGATAGTTGGCACCTCCTGGCGTCAAACGGCGATTTGCTGATGCTGAGACGGCAGAAGGGCACACCACGCTGCTCCCCTGAGTACAATATCAAGATTGAGGTCCTAAAGGCCGACATGAACATTGGCTCCTGGGTTCCGGCTCGCAGTGAAGAGAGTCAAAAGCTTTTCATCAGCAAGCGCTTTTGCAAATGTTTTCCTGCACCTACAAAGAAACTCACAACCTGCTACTTTGTCGGCCAGTGGGACATTGACGACCACAGCTCTGAGCCGCTGCATGAGTACGATACAAGGTCGACATGGGTTTTTCCTCCCGAGGTAGTGCTCTAACCATGGGCACTTGTAATTTACTTTAGCGCCACATATTAGGTTTTGTTTTTCTACCTGAGTGGTTACTGCGAGCAAACTTACTAGACATGTGTGCTCGCAGAATTTTCCACCCGGTGCATTGCAAGCATAAGAGTTTCAAATAAAAGTAACCGCTGAACCACAGGGCAAATTCTGAAGTATAATTATAGTCATTGCATTATCTATATATGGATGATGTGCAAGAACCTATTAAACATCTAAAGATGCTCAGCTAGTTTGCAGGTGGACAAATCAACATGAAGGGTGGCGGCGAATCTAGTTAGGCTTAGAGCATCTCCAGTCGCGTCCCCAAAACCGTCCCCCAAAGAGATTTAGGACGCGCCGGACAAAAAAAGCGTTCCAGCCGCGTCCCCCAAAGCCCTTTTTTGTCCGGCGCGCCCCTATACGGTGTCCGGCGCCCCGAGCCCGTCCCCGTCCCACAGGGGACGCTCCGGGGACGCCGGACACAACGAAGCGAGGCGGGGAGTGGCGGGGCCGACCCGTCAGCCGGCACAATTAATTTAAACCTAACCGTCGCCTACCTCGCGACGGAAGTTATTCGCGCGCAGCGGCATCTTTGCCTTAATGGCGACGGAGGGGCAGGCGAGACGTCTCGTCGGTGCTGCGCAGCCTCCACGCGTCGCCGACGTTCGCACGCCACCGCCCGTTCCCGCGCGATCTTCCCGCCTCTTCTCGTCTGTTCCCGCGCTTTCTTCCCGACGCCGGCGTCTATAAAAGGTCTCCCGGCTCATCAATGGTAGCCACCACACCCCGCCGGCATCAAACACAGCCCTCGTCGCTCCACAGCCGTCTCCTCCGTCACCAGTGGCAATGGCGAACCGCCCCGGCGATGGCCACTTCCCTCCACCGCCGTCTCCTCCATTGACGAGCCGGCAGCGGCGTGCGGCACTCGAGGAGGCACTCGAGGAGGAGGCCCGCCAGCGGCGTGAGGCGCAGCAGGCGGCGGATCTAGCGGCGTTCTCCGCCCCTGCCTCCGCAGCGTCGAGGAGGCCGCGGCGGCAGCAGCGTGGCAGGAGCAGCGAGTGCGACACCGTTGCGGCGTTCGACGCCTCGACGGGACAAGAGGCGCGACGGCGCCGGTACCGGGAGGAGATGGAGCAGCGATGGGCTGACGAGCGCCGGCGCCAGCGCGATGAGCGGCAGGCGCTGTTCCGTGAACGGCGTGACTCGATCGAGTGCCGGCGGCGTGAGTCGATCGAGCTCCAGCAGCAGGCGACGGCGGAGGAGCGTCGACAGCGGGAGTCGGCGCTTACGGCGCTATGGGGGAGGCGGGCGGAGCAGTTGGCGGCGGCCGACGCGTTTGCGGCGGCGATGATGGAGGCGCCAACAGATGTGGAGGAGGAGGCGCCAATGGAGGAGGAGGCCGAGGCGGAGGAGACCGAGGTGGAGGACGACGACGACGACGACGAGTTCGACTGGTCCGACGACGACGCCCCGCACCCGGACGAGACGGCCGATCAGCAACGCGCCCTCGTCGAGTCCTTCGAGTCGGAGAAGAAGCTCCAGGACGACGCCCGTGCCCGCGAAGAGGCGCAGATTCGTCGCGCCATCGAGCTCTCCCTCCGTGCGCCCCGGCGAGGGAGGGCGGAGGAGGACTATCGGCGGGAGCGGCACCGTCCGGCCACCGCCGAACGCAAGGAGAGGAGGCGCGCGCAGGAGGAGCTGCGGCGTAGGGGAGGCGACGACGGGGCGGGGTCGTCGAACGCGCCGCCGGGCGGTCAGTAGCCTAGGTTTAGATGAAATCTAGCCGTTTTCATTCAAACTTTGTAATATATAATCGAAATTGAATGAAAACCTTTATTTTCCTGCACAAATATTCATTTGGGGGCGGCGTTTGGGGGACGCGGCTGGAGAGCGACGTCCCCCAAACGCGGCACGAACAAAACACGTCCCCCAAACGCTCGATCCGGCGCGGTTTGGGGGACGATTTGGGGGACGCGACTGGAGATGCTCTTATTCTCTCCGATGGAATCACCTACTGGTTGTATCGGAAGCTATGATAACTAAGTTTTCAGTTTCAGTACTGGGCACGGATTTTTATTTGATAAACTGGCATGAAAAATTGTGTACACCTGATTATTCTGAACCGATTGTGATGAGCCTAGCAGACTAAATACTTATGTAGTATGCGAATGTTGTAGAATCCATAATATCTTAGAATTATTAGTGATTAATATAAAGGATGATATTTCAATAAAGTATATAGAATGCATACGTTCTTGGCTTATTGTTTAATATCTTGTAACAAGTAAGACAATACTTCACATAAAAAACCGGTAGAGAGTCAAGCTAATAGTTCAATTTATACTATAAAGGTTTCTATAAATTTGTTTACATAATACTACACTGGAAACAATATTTGTTAGACCGTACACGATATATGTTCTACCAAACCACCAATATATTTTATATTAATAAATTTGCGGAAAAATAAGGAGGCATACAATTTTATCAATCTTGGCTAGTGGCTATACAATAGGAAACTAACACAGTTCTTGTTACAAAATACAACTTTAGCACATGGTAAGAGTTTTTTAATGTACATTAGGATACCATGAATCCAACAAATAATATTATTAATATTTTGTATTTGGATATAATACACATTTTTTTAATAAAACAATAAGTTATAAGGAAGTGTAGAAGTTTATTGTAAATTATCGTCGGGTTCATATCACTGTCACGCGTGCTCCACTCCACTCCCCGCCTCGCCATCGTGACTCGTTGATGTGGAGACCCTGCGCCGGAATCCGCCGCGCGTTGTGCTTCCGCAAGGCAGGGAGCTCCTGCGCTAGAATCCGCCGCAGCGGCACTGCTATGGGGGCTTCCGCGTCGGAATCTGCCTACCACTGTGACACTGCTTCTGTAAAGGGAAGGCGACGCCGTGGTAGTCGTCCATGTTGTAGCAAAGGGGAGGCGTGCGCATGGCAGTGTTGGGGGTGTTGCGACCACATGTCGATGTTGCTGCGAGAGACTGTCGACCTTGCTGCGAGTGGTGGCCGATGGTGAAAATATGGATTTCCCTTGTGTACGCATGTATTTTTCGACAAAAAATATATATTAATATGCATGTACGAGCGCAATGTGAAAACACGCGCGGGCGGCTGTAGAGAGCCACAAACCCTAGCAAAAAAAACCGTCGATCTCCTCTCCCTGGCCGCTGTCGGCGCTGGCGCTGGCGGTGGTGGCCGCGATCGGCCATCGAAGGCGGTGGGCGGGGTCTTCGAAGGCGCTCCCTGATGGGCCCCCTTCGCGCGGAGGTGGGACGTCAACGGGGATGCGAGGGTGGTGGAGCGGTCGGCGGCGCGGGTCCTCGACGGATGTTGCCGGCGTTCGAAGGAGAGCGCGGTGGAGATACCGTCTCCGGCATGGAAGCATCACAAGGGAGCGGGGCGGCGCGACGGCATGGCCTGCTGGCGGCGGTGCAAGCTCTCACCTTGGTGGCGGCGGCACGAAGGATGCACGGCCAGGGAGGAGTCCTTGGCGCATCGGCCGCCGCACCGGCATTGGGGAGGAGCAACATGCCATGGAGCTGTGCCGGAGTGGGACAGGAGGGAGGATGGGCTCGATCTGGGCTTTCGGGCCAGATCTGGGCCTTGGGGGCTGGGCTGTCCATGGATGATGGCTGTCACCTGGAGTAGGGGATAATTATCATGGACGTACTGGCCATGCGAGAGGGTGGCGGGAGGCTGCTGCATCTCCGTCGAGGTTGGTGTTTTTGAGTTGCCCTCAGTCGTGTTGGTGGTCGGAGGCCACGGCTTGCAACTACATCTGCAAGGAGCTGCGGCGGTGGCGGTGCGATGCTACTTGGACCTTGTTTGTCCCAAACTTCTGAGGCGCGGAGATGAGCGCTGTTACGGACGAAAGTCCCGTCTGACTTTATCAGGCCGTTGACGATGGCGCCTGCGGGTGTCGTGCCCCTCCTTGGAGGCGTCGCCAAGGAGTGTCGGCGTCTCCTGCGCTCTCTTGGTGGTTTTGGTATCGGTCTCCGAGTGAAAGCCTAGATCCATAGTTGGGTCGGCGTGATGGCGGCGTCCTCGATGTCGTCCCTCGGTTGAGTGTTCCGCGTTTGGAGACACGACTCGGAGGTCCTACGCGTTTCTCCGGTGCTCGCCGATGTTCAAGGTGATCTTCATGAGCGCTATGCATGCCATAGCTGGCGAGTTCAAGACCTGCTTGGGACCGACCAAGTTCCGCCATCTTCTACTTTAGATGGTGCGTTGACGAGATTCCTTTTGGAGTTGTGGTTCTTCGGAGTCGTCAAGCGCCGGTGGAGACGCGGCTTTGTGGTGTAGCTTAGAACATGCTCTTTTCTTTGTTGTTGTTGTGTGTGTTAGTGGTGGCTATCTTCGGACTAGCCGGTGTGGAGTTGGTTCTACGCTCGTTGCTTGCAGCGAGTGGAAGCGTTCTTGTACTCAAACCTCTGCCTTCTATAAAATTATGGTACGTCTTTGGCCTATTCTCGAAAAAAACATGGAGTCTAGAATAAAATGTTCAAATCCACTCACTTAATGCTATTAAAAGACTAACTTTTGTGGGAAAACCCAGGTCGGCTTTGAATGGATGTATTCGTGTAGAGGTCGTCCGGGCCTCTGCACATCATCATGCTCATCTGCGAAGTAGCATGTGAAGTTTTCTCCGGCCAAAGGAACGGACTTGGAGAAGCGGTTGCTGATGAAGAGCGCATGGCTGTCGCATCGTCCACCGGCCGCGGCAGGAACCCACGCGCCCGCGTCCATGTCCGCCTCCAGGACCTCAACCTTGATGTTGAATTCCATGCCTTTGGTTAGTGTACGCGTTTTCCGTTTTACCATCAGCAGCTTGCCATTGGACTCGACAAGGTGCCAATAGTTGCAGATGTAACCTTTTGGCTCTTTGGTGAAGATTAAATCTTCGTTTTCTGGCACCATGCCACAACCATTGTCGCCGCTCGATGTCTCGTCGTCTGTCTCCATCTGGTTGTCCGACTCCTCTTCTGCCTTATCATCATCACCCTCTTCATCATCAAGCTCCATGTTCTCGTCACCCTCTTCGCCGCCCATTGCGTCGTCGTCGTACTCTGGTTCTACATCGCCATTGCCGTCTAGTTCTTCGTTGTCGGCCTCGTCGGCTGGTGGATGTCCGATGATGTGTCTAGTGTCGACAACGGTTGGCCTGCCATCACCATCCTCACCGAGCTCCAATACGACGAGGCCCTCGTACGAGGTGATCCCGTACAAATTGTTTCCAAGGAATGCGATATCGATGATGCGAGCATATGGCATCTCCCTTGGCTTGGGTATCCAGACGTCCGGCTTCCCGGCACGGCACAGGATAACCGGGTAGTTCCAGTTGTTGGTCTGGACGGCGACGACATCGTTAGGATTGCTGGACCTCATGAGCACCTTGCAGACTTTGAACCACCTTGACGGCTTGACCACGGAGTCCATCCCAGGGAGCGTCAGGGTCGTTCCGGAAAAGGGGTTGTGGAGAAAATAGGCGCGTTTGTGCTCGGCCCCGACGATGGCGCGGTCAATGGCGAGCCACCCACCGGTGGCGCCGATAGAGCTGGTGCTGTCAGGGAGAGGGAGGCGGTGTAGCCGGCGGTCGGGGAGGGTGACGAAGGAGCCGTCGGCGCGGACGATCCACGGCAGCTGCTGTTCTGGCGGGGGAACATGCTCGCGCACGGCCGACCGCCATGAACGGCACACGGCTCGGAATCGCGCGCGGTCGGCGGGATGCGGGAGGAAGGCGATGAACTGGCCTAGGAGATCAAACGGAAGGCCGTCGGACCACCTGTCTGAAGACGGATGCTGCAGGGTAGGTGCCATCGATCAAGTTAAGGCCGCTAGCTGATCCCCCTCACGTACGTCTGCTTTGCTCCTCACGGCGGCCGCGCGCTGATCCTCAAGTTAAGACGGAGTACTACTGTACTAGTTTCGTGGATTGGATCAACCAGTTCGAGTCGAAAACGTACGATGTGGACAAAGGCGCGCGCGGGCGCCGTGGCCGTTCTAGCTGGTGGCGTGATCAGTTTTTTTTTTTTTTAACAATCAATATCACATATATTTATAGTAATAAATATTACTACTAGATGGCTGTCTCTAGCGATTACAAATAGACTACTCTGCCTGTTATCTTGTTCATTGGTCATGTCGACCATCTCAAATTTAGGACTACTACTAGTCTACTAGGCACGGTTGCAGATCAAATTTATATCTTGGCTGGCATCACCAATTAGTCTTGGACAGCAGACCTCTTTGCACGGAATTGTCTACTGTATACTGTATACTGATGCCTCACGCGTGTCAGTTTTTGCGATTTAGATTCCATCTCCCATCTTGTGCTGCAGTGGCCTTTCTTAATGGAGGTATGATTCGGGTGTTGCGAGAGTATCCAGTCAAAGACATCGCACGGCAATGCTACTCTTATTCAATTGGCCGTTTGGTTCATCTGACAGTTTACGAATTAGGGAATGTGCTAATTATCTGCTGCATAGGTATCTCTATACAGTTGCATTAGGAATTGATTTATCCTTTGTTTTGCGGGGAGGAACTAAATTGTCCTTAGAGCATGTCGAGTATTTCGCCCTGTATAAAAAAAAGTGCTCCTAGATAGATCGTTCCGTCTAGGTATTTCACTCCGTAAATTCGTAAATTTAAAACCCGGAAAACTTATTCATCTTTATCTTTACTATTAAATTGTAATAGGTGGCTGCCTGGTGTCACAAACGGGCTAATTTTTTTTTCCTCAAGGCCCAACATCTCCTGGAAATCCTAGACCCAAAATTTCCGTCCGTTTAAGAGTTACCCATATCTATACCTAATAATGTTTCCGTCGTTTCGTCCGCCCGGGTGGTTTCGTACGTCTACATCTACGTGTGAGTTTGAGTTTGGTTCTGTACACCGCGTGCATGATTTCCTGCCGCACAAGTTGGTCGATGTAGAGTCCAATCCGGATCAGACTACCCTAGATATCTCCGCTGCTTTTTCACATAATGTTTCTATATATACAGGTCCGGTCTTTCAAGAGGAGATCGATACGTCTGAAGCACGTGGCAGCATAAGGATCGAGCGTGCCAGCGACAACGGCGGCAGCGATGGGCCCCTGCACGACGAAGAGGAAAGGAAAGATCCATCACCATTGCCAGGTACGCGAACCGCGGGTCCAGGTGCCACGACGAAAGCGACCCCACCATCGCCGCCTCGTCGAGGGATGCGACGGCGCGGTTCAGCAGCCGCGCCGTCCATCCCAGCCCGTTGTCGGAAAACCCAGGTCGGCTTTGAATGGATGTATTCGTGTAGAGGTCGTCCGGGCCTCTGCACATCATCATGCTCATCTGCGAAGTAGCATGTGAAGTTTTCTCCGGCCAAAGGAACGGACTTGGAGAAGCGGTTGCTGATGAAGAGTGCATGGCTGTCGCACCGTCCACCGGCCGCGGCGGGAACCCACGCGCCCGCGTCCATGTCCGGCTCCAGTACCTCAACCTTGGTGTTGAAGGCCATGCCTTTGGTTAGTGTACGCGTTTCCCGTTTTACCATCATACACCATCGTACACCATCGTACCCGCACAACAGGCCTAGACTACCTGTCTTAATGCTGATACTCTAGATCCAACATTACTCTAGCTAGCATGTAGGTTCAGACTACCTTCCTAGTAGTTGGTACTACAGATCCAACCACTGAGCCATTGCCTTCCTAGGGGTTATATGACATAGGACAAGGGTACTTCAGCTATGCCCTGCCAAACACGGTATGAGGTCAACTCGGTCGCTACGGCGCTTAAGCATAGGATGACCAATTCGTATTAACATGATGAAACCCGTTTTAGTGGAACTCGCCTTCCATTGAGCCTTCGGTACCTTTTCAGAGTTCCACCACCAACCAGTGTCAAGCCCATGGATTGACGATCTCTATCTAGATTCATTCACTTTAGAAAATAATTTTGCTTTTCATGCAAATTATAGTCGAGAGGAAAAATTTATCCAATAGTATCAATGAACATGAACAAAAGAACTGAACTTGCCTGGTAATAGACAGGCAGTGGAGTTCAATGGGTTGGCTTGATGAATTTCGGCTTCAGAAAACCCAAAATTCTGATAAGGACTTGTTAGTCTCATTGATGTGCCAATTTGTTTAATTCTGTAACTATTATAGAAAAAGCAAATCAAACAATTAATCACGCTACTGTACCATAGAGTGTGCAACTACTTCTCTCATAGACATGCTGATGTATTCTACCAAAAGAGCCTAGGTGGCACGCCCTACACTGGTGGGCGGCCACCCATGTTTGTTTGGTTTAAAATGTTCAAACCCACTCACTTAATAATGCTATTAAACCACTAACTTTTGTGGGAAAACCCAGGTCGGCTTTGAATGGATGTATTCGTGTAGAGGTCGTCCGGGCCTCTGCACATCATCATGCTCATCTGCGAAGTAGCATGTGAAGTTTTCTCCGGCCAAAGGAACGGACTTGGAGAAGCGGTTGCTGATGAAGAGCGCAAGGCTGTCGCGTCGTCCACCGGCCGCGGCAGGAACCCACGCGCCCGCGTCCATGTCCGCCTCCAGGACCTCAACCTTGGTGTTGAATTCCATGCCTTTGGTTAGTGTACGCGTTTCCCGTTTTACCATCAGCACCTTGCCGTTGGACTCGACAAGGTGCCAATAGTTGCAGATGTAGCCTTTTGGCTCTTTGGTGAAGATTAAATCTTCGTTTTCTGGCACCATGCCACAACCATTGTCGCCGCTCGATGTCTCGTCGTCTGTCTCCATCTGGTTTTCCGACTCCTCTTCTGCCTTATCATCATCATCACCCTTTTCATCAGCAAGCGCTTTTGCAAATGTTTTCCTGCACCTACAAAGAAACTCACAACCTGCTACTTTGTCGGCCAGTGGGACATTAACGACCACAGCTCTGAGCCGCTGCATGAGTACGATACAAGGTCGACATGGGTTTTTCCTCCCGAGGTAGTGCTCTAACCATGGGCACTTGTAATTTACTTTAGCGCCACATATTAGGTTTTGTTTTTCTACCTGAGTGGTTACTGCGAGCAAACTTACTAGACATGTGTGCTCGCAAAATTTTCCACCCAGTGCATTGCAAGCATAAGAGTTTCAAATAAAAGTAACCGCTGAACCACAGGGCAAATTCTGAAGTATAATTATAGTCATTGTATTATCTATATATGGATGATGTGCAAGAACCTATTAAACATCTAAAGATGCTCAGCTAGTTTGCAGGTGGACAAATCAACATGAAGGGTGGGGGCGAATCTAGTTAGGCTTATTCTCTCCGATGGAATATATATCACATACTGGTTGTATCGGAAGCTATGATAACTAAGTTTTCAGTTTCAGTACTGGGCACGGATTTTTATTTGATAAACTGGCATGAAAAATTGTGTACACCTGATTATTCTGAACCGATTGTGATGAGCCTAGCAGACTAAATACTTATGTAGTATGCGAATGTTGTAGAATCCATAATACCTTAGTATTATTAGTGATTAATATAAAGGATGATATTTCACTAAAGTACATAGAATGCATACGTTCTTGGCTTATTGTTGAATATCTTGTAACAAGTAAGACAATACTTCACATAAAAAACCGGTAGAGAGTCAAGCTAATAGTTCAATTTATACTATAAAGGTTTCTATAAATTTGTTTACATAATACTATACTGGAAACAATATTTGTTAGACCGTACACGATATATGTTCTACCAAACCACCAATATATTTTATATTAATAAATTTGCGGAAAAATAAGGAGGCATACAATTTTATCAATCTTGGCTAGTGGCTATACAATAGGAAACTAACGCAGTTTTTGTTACAAAATACAACTTTAGCACATGGTAAGAGTTTTTTAATGTACATTAGGATACCATGAATCCAACAAATAATATTATTAATATTTCGTATTTGGATATAATACACATTTTGTTAATAAAAAAATAAGTTATAAGGAAGTGTAGAAGTTTATTGTAAATTATCGTCGGGTTCATATCACTGTCACGCGTGCTCCACTCCCCACCTCGCGACCATGACTCTTTGCTATGGAGACCATGCGCCGGTATCCGCCGCGCATTCTACGCTGTTCGCTTATGCAAGGCAAGGATCTCCTGCGCCAGAATCCGCCGCAGCGGCGCTGCCATGGGGGCTTCCACGCCGGAATCTTCCGGTCACTGTGATGCTGCTTCAGTAAAGGGAAGGCGGCGCCGTGGCACCCCCAACACCGCCATGCGCCGCCTCCCCTTTGCTACAACATGAACGACTGCCATGCGCCGCCTTCCCTTTACCGCGATCTAGGACTTGTCAGGTACCCAAGACCCTGATGATCGATAAAGGTAATGAGGTGAGATTAGTGGTAATCTATTGCTTCTTGCGGAACCCCGTGAAAGCAGGGAGTTACGGTGGTAGTTTGAGATCCATTAAGGAATAACGGTGACGTCATTAATCTTAATGCTTTGGTATGTGCTTAGCACTTAATAATCCTTCATAATTAACCGGCATGACTGGAGTGAGTGGGTTGGACCATAGTCTGTAGATAACTAGTCGGCCGAAGTCTATAGTACATAAGGATGCATCGCCCACAAGAATGTAATCTGAATTGATTATGCATAATTATGCTTAGTACTATATTTTATCTCATTCATGAATGCACAGCTGAATGAAACCTTATTCCTGGCCTATCTGCATCCATTGATTCATAAACCCCAAGTAAACTTAGAGGTCCGGTGAGACGAAGATTTCACAAGTTAACAAGGTCTTACTTGAGGAAATCAACACAACATTTGCTTCCCAAGGATCGATATAAACCTATGTCTTCTAGATACTATACTAGTATACTACATCCGGTATTCCGGATCGAAGGTATCAAGTGCCCCACTGCGTGTTGGTTCTTAGAGGGCCACACAACACCGTCCACTGACCCCTTATCTACTCGTCTCGTCGGTGTCCCCTTTCCCTATCCTCCTCTCTCTCTCCCCCTCTCTCCCTCTCTCCCTCCCTCTCCCTCTCCCTCTCCCTCTCTCCCTTCCTCCCTCCCCTCCCTCTCTCTCCCTCCCTCTCCCTCTCCCTCTCTCCCTCTCTCTCTCTCCCTCTATCCGCCACGGGCTCGTCCGGTTCCTATCACTGTCACGTGTGCTCCACTCCCCGCCTCGCCATCGTGACTCGTTGCTATGGAGACCCTGCGCCGGAATCCGTCACGCGTTCTACACTCCTCGCTTCTGCAAGGCAGGGAGCTCCTACGCGAGAATCCGCCGCAGCGGCGCTGCCATGGGGACTTCCGCGCCGGAATCTGCCTACCAATGCGACGCTGCTTCAGTAAAGGGAAGGCGGCGCCGTGGCAGTCGTCCATGTTGTAGCAAAGGGGAGTGGCGCATGGCGGTGTTGGGGGTGTTGCGACCACATGTCGATGTTGTTGCGAGCGACTGTCGACCTTGTTGCGAGCGGCAGCCGCTGGTGGTATTCCCCCCACCCCCACATGAAAATATGGATTTCCCTTGTGTACGCATGTAGTTTTCGATAAAAAAATATATATTAATATGCATGTACTTTTCCTTGGATATGCATGTACGAGCGCAAAATACATTGTGAAAACACGGAGTCTGGTTTAAAATGTTCAAACCCACTCACTTAATGCTATTAAACCACTAACTTTTGTGGGAAAACCCAGGTCGGCTTTGAATGGATGTATTCGTGTAGAGGTCGTCCGGTCCTGTGCACATCATCATGCTCATCTGCGAAGTAGCATGTGAAGCTTTCTCCGGCCAAAGGAACGGACTTGGAGAAGCGGTTGCTGATGAAGAGCGCATGGCTGTCGCATCGTCCACCGGCCGCGGCGGGAACCCACGCGCCGGCGTCCATGTCCGCCTCCAGGACCTCAACCTTGGTGTTGAATTCCATGCCTTTGGTTAGTGTACGCGTTTCCCGTTTTACCATCAGCAGCTTGCCGTTGGATTCGACAAGGTGCCAATAGTTGCAGATGTAACCTTTTGGCTCTTTGGTGAAGATTAAATCTTCGTTTTCTGGCACCATGCCACAACCATTGTCGCCGCTCGATGTCTCGTCGTCAGTCTCCATCTGGTTGTCCGACTCCTCTTCTGCCTTATCATCATCAAGCTCCATGTTCTCGTCACCCTCTTCACCGCCCATTGCGTCGTCGTCGTACTCTGGCTCTACATCGTCATCGTTGTCGTCTAGTTCTTCGTTGTCGGCCTCGTCGGCTGGTGGATGTCCGATGATGTGTCTAGTGTCGACAACGGTGGGCCTGCCATCATCATCCTCACCCAGCTCCAACACGACGAGGCCCTCGTACGAGGTGATCCCGTACAGGTTGTCTCCAAGGAATGCGATATCGATGATGCGAGCATATGGCATCTCCTGTGGTTTGGGTATCCAGACGTCCGGCTTCCCGGCACGGCACAAGATAACCGGGTAGTTCCAGTTGTTGGTCAGGACGGCGACGACATCGTCAGGATTGCTGGACCTCATGAGCACCTTGCAGACTTTGAACCACCTGGACGGCTTGACGACGGAGTCCACCCCAGGGAGCGTCAGGGTCGTTCTGGAGAAGGGGTTGTGCAGAAAATAGGCGCGTTTGTGCTCCGCCCCGACAATGGTGCGGTCAATGGCGAGCCACCCACCGGTGGCGCCGATGGAGCTCGTGTTGTCAGGGAGGGGGAGGCGGTGTAGCCGGCGGTCAGGGAGGGTCACGAAGGAGCCGTCGGCGCGGACGATCCACGGCAGCTGCTGTTCTGGCGGGGGAACATGCTCGCGCACGGCCGACCGCCATGAGCGGCACACGGCTCGGAAGCGCGCGCGGTCGGCGGGATGCGGGAGGAGGGCGATGAACTGGCCTAGGAGATCAAACGGAAGGCCGTCGGACCACCTGTCTGAAGACAGATGTTGCAGGGTAGGTGCCATCGATCAAGTTAAGGCCGGCCGCTAGCTGATCCCCCTGACGTACGTCTGCGACTGCTTTGCTCCTCACGGCGGCCGCGCGCTGATCCTCAAGTTAAGACGGAGTACTACTGTACTACTAGTAGTTTCGTGGATTGGATCAACCAGTTCGAGTCGAAAACGTACGATGTGGACAAAGGCGCGCGCGGGCGCCATGGCCGTTCTAGCTGGTGGCGTGATCAGTTCTTTTTTAACAATCAATACCACATATATTTATCTATTATCTATCTATTATATACTAAAAGCAAAATGCGGATGTTTTAAATAAATACACCAAGTTAATCCACATCATCATAATTATTTCTAATAGTTAGATCTAAAATTTGTGGCTAGGATTTTTACTGTAATATTTAACGTAACAAATGTCTGATGTGTTCCAATTAATTAGTACACACATTGAGTCCAACACGATAAGAATCGTTTCATGCGTCTCTTATATACATGTATCTCTTTCCATAGTAGTATCCGGGTCCGATTATAAAAGATAAAACTGTGTGTTGGATGGGTATGTACGTAGTTTGTTTTAACAGGACTCTCCCTAGGAATAGCCAAGTCCCGTTCAACCAAAGAAAGAAATACTGCGTGCGATTTGCTATCATAAAAAAAAATATTGTGTGCGCTTGCTGTCTAGCTAAGATTGACAAAAGATGTACGTTAGGTACCCTAGCAAGAATTAAACGTGGTATAGATTTTGAAAAGTGTGGTCGCTCGAGAAATATGAACATGCGCTATCTATTTTCTTAAGAGAAACAATACTTACTTTTTGAACTTGAAAAATGTACGATAGATGGCTTAGATAAAAACGTGGTAGAATTAACAAAAATATACTCCGTCCAATCCATAATAAGTATCGTAGTTTTACCGTTAAAATAAACTAAAACTCACACGTCTATTATGGGTCGGAGTGAGTAGCTAGATGATATCACGTAGAGGGCTATTTGGACAGCAGACGCACCACTCCTAGACTTCCCTTTGCCGTCGTCCGACATTTTATGTTTTATCCGGATGCTCGGACAAAACTAGGATGAGAGAAATATGTTATGTTGAGATGCACACCAAGGTAATCATCGCTACTTTTTTAATTGATGGGCTCTAAAAATATGTCTGTACGCTAGCTATTGTAAAAAAAGTACACTAACATTTTTTGGATTTAAAAAATGTATGATATATGGCTTACATAGAACATGGTAGAATTAACAAAAAACTACTCCGTCCGGTCCATAATAATTGTTGGGCTTTTAGTTTAAAATAAACTAAAACTTTGATATTTATTATGAATCGGAGGGAGTAGCTAGATGCTATCACGTACTGGCCCAGTTTAGACAGCGGTTGCACACTCCCGAACTTCCCCGCCATCCGACATTTTACGTTATATCCGGCTGCTCATGAAGAAAACTAGGATGAGAGAAATGCGTTATGCTGAGATGCACGGCAAGGTAATCATCACCATTTTTTTAATTGATGGTCGCATTTCACTAGCTAGCACTGTCCTAGCTCTATATCTTAAACCGACTGAACAAATAAGAAGAATATAGATAAGGTTATACAGAAACTCTCCTGTTTAGATGATCTAATATCAAGAAAATAAAGATATTTTCTATTTGTATCCTGAGATAAAATATTTGATGTTGATTATATAATTCTCACTGTTTAGATCGTCTAATATCATGAAAACAAAATATTTATTGTTTACATTCTCTGATGAAATATTTGTTGTTTTCTTCAAAAAATCACAACATTTTTACTCAACCAAATTCTACGTACTAAATATTATGCGCCCTACCCTAATATCTCTATCATACAAACTCCATGCTTAAGATGTTGCCCTCGCATTTGCGAGGGCCACTGTGCAAGTTATAATAAATAGTACTACTAGATGGTAGAGATACACGAGCTGTCTCTCGAGCGATTACAAATAGACTACGCTGCGTGTTAGGGCATCTCCAGCGGCGCGACGCAAATGGTCGTTTTCGTCCGCCGTGACCGGAAATGCGTCTGGCACCCTCTCCAGCGGGGCGACGGAAAGTGACCGGGCCGTCCGCGGAGACGCAAACCTGGCCCAAATATGCGCCTCGGATGCGTCTCCGCGGACACTGCGCGGACGCCGAAAGTGTCCGGTCGTATCCGGCGGACGTTTCGTCGGACCCGCCTGGCAGCAACCCGGCATCGATGCGTCTTCTCAAACGCGCCTGCGACTGGCGCTCGAGCCCGGCTGTCAGCTCACCTTCCTCTACGAGGGAGACGGTGAGATGGTCGTCAAGGTCTTCGACGACACGGCCTGCCGCAGGCACTACCACACCGGCGAATCCGAGTCGGACTCCGATAGTTAGAACGTAGAGTGTTCTTTCTTTGCAGCGAATCTGGCTACGGCCAGACGAAGCCAGTAGTGGAAGGTTTCTGTCTGTTCGCCTCATCGGTAGAACCAACAAGGGCACCGTCAATCCTCCCGCTGGATTTTCCAGTTTGGGTGACTGGGTGTGCCCTCGAATGTTCTTTCTTGGCAGCGAACATACGGAAATCAACACAACTGGTTTCTATTTTTAAAATATTTATATTTGTGTCCACCATGGTACAAACTATGTATTAGTTTGTGTAAACCATGTTCCAAACTATGTATTAGTTTGTGTAAAATAATCTTCCAATTTGTTGGAAGTATGTTGAAATGAAAAAGAGAAAAAAAAAATGCGTCGGGCCGCTGGAGCCAACCCCAGACGCAAACGGACACGCGGACGAAAACGGTCATTTTAGCGTCCGCTGCGCGACGCAAACGGACGCGCGCGAACACTAAAATGCGTCGCGCCACTGGAGATGCCCTTCTTGTTCATTGATCATGTAGATCATCTCAAATTTGGGACTAGTACTAGGCACGGTTGCAGATCAAATTTATATCTTGGCTGGCGCCAATTGGTCTTGGACAGCAGACCTCTTTGCATGCAATTGTCTGCTGTACGTATACTGATGCCGCACGCGTGTCAGTTTTTGCGATTTAGATTCCATCTCCCATCTTGTGCTGCAGTGGCCTTTCTTAATGGAGGTATGATTCGGGTGTTGCGAGAGTATCCAGTCAAAGACATCGCACGGCAATGCTACTTTTATTCAATTGGCCGTTTAGTTCATCTGACAGATTACGAATTAGGGAATGTGCTAATTATCTGCTGCATAGGTGGTATCTCTATACAGTTGCATAAGGAATTGATTTATCCTTTGTTTTGCGGGGAGGAATTAAATTGTCCTTAACATAGAAGATGCACCAGAGAACTTATCACGTTTTTCTGTCAAGTGGTCGTATGTTGTTCATCTTTAGATGACTGGCTGAACTGTACCACTTGATTACATCCATCTCCACAAGACTGCAATATTGCTTGAGGAGGTACAACTTTTTCTTTCAAGTTGGAGAAGACGATAATGACATAGTTCCATCAGTCGACAAGACACACATGGTATATTTCCTATCTAATATTAAACGAAAATATTACCCTCTTTGGCAGCTCGTGTATTTATTGATAGTGATATTTTTCATGCATCTATGTTCCTATGAATAGCAGAAAAGCGTGATCATCATCAACGGATGGTAACAAAGATAAGACTAATCACAATGGGAAGTATCATATAGTATCATGTATATGATACTAGTGTACGATATTATCTTCAAAGTGCATAGTATCATGTAGTAGTATCATATGTTATATGTATTTAATTATTTATAGAATCTCAATACAAAAGTGTGTACAAGATTTGTTTGGCATTAATTTTTCTAGTTCTACGTGCTATGATACTGTAATATCCCAGGATCTGGGGTTATAAAATAGAGGAAACATATGTGTGCATTGCATTCATGCATAGAAAATCCGGGGAATTTTCGCGCTTTAAAGTAAAACAGTCACAGTAACTGAAGTTTCACTTGACCTTGATGGAATTGAAGTAGATCATCAAGTCCAGTGATATAAACCTCAAAGTGACCTTTTCTAAAACCTTGTTTTGGGTAGAGATGATTTGATCTAAGGGGTTAGATCAAATAGAATTAAAACCAACACAAGAACATATTAATCAATCATCAACTACTTGATCTTATTAAAGATCATAATATGGTATTCCTTGCCATAACATATGAACATCTATTCAATTGGAAATCAAGTAACAATAAAATGGAGAAAACATTCTTGACTTATCTCTTCCATGTCTTTAACAAATAAATCTTCCTACCATGAACCTCATGGTATTTCTTGAACTAAACTCTTGAACTTAACACCAACAAAAGCTTATCATTAAACCCTAGGGATGGGAGAGGTATATAACCATCAAAGAGATAAGAAGCAAACTCTAAAGTATTAACACTTAAATGTTAAGCAACTACCTTGAGGTACAATTGAATTCACTTTAAAACTAAATACCAAATATAGCAAAACACAAGGACCTAAGTGCATAAAAGCCACACATTCTTATTGCAATCATAACTTATTAAATATGTGGAATATTACAAAACTAAATTCGTTTACATTACGAATTATAGTTCCAACTATTTGAATAAAATAAACTATGAGTACTTTGAAACTCATATGATCATGCCTTTGTGAAATCAAACATCATCATTCAAAATTGGGGTATAATTCTTATTCTTGACATTTTGATCCCAATTGTAATATAAAATACAATCACATATGATATAGTGACTCACCCACAAGCATAAAATCATTCCCAAGATATTTAGTAACAAAAGCCACTTGGCTCTCCAAAAAAAAATCACATGAGAGGATAATATCTATGCCACATAGGATGAAAATATCTACATAGCTTGCATCCTAAGCTATGCCACCTCATGCTTAAAGGATTGCTATGGATGAGAGCATGACAACCAAGCACACCTTACTCATCAAATTAAAGCAAGAGTCATCCACCCATGTATCATGTTACTAGAGCATGCCCAAGCCTATAAAAGGAGCCTCACACTTCATCCATTTCATCATCTTGCACCTTGATGCAAGAAGACCAACATATTGAGCCACTCCATAAAATAGTTAGGATCAAGATGAAGCAGCTAGGAGGTGGAGGCATGCCACAAGATGCGGGTTTATCAGATTCCTGAAGAACAAGCTACAGAAGCTAGCAAGGTAGAATTCTTAGGCAAACCACATATTTAGTTAATCACATCATCATTCCTTGGGTAGAACCATAGATTATAATCCAAGACCTTGTGAAGTGAGAGGGGTAATTGGATTAACCATATCCAAATAAATCTAGTGATACTTTAGGAAGTCCATACCATGCATGATCATCACCATGGGGTAATGATCATAAACCCTAAGAACTTGAAGTAGAAGACATTAAGAATAAATGGATCATATCTAATTCATGACCATGCTATGGAAAAATAGAAGAATAAACCATAAGTTCAATCCTATATAATAAGTAGATATCATTCACCACATGAAATTATAAGGAGATTAATAATAAGTAACCCTAGACTTATATCCCAACCTTAACTTGTGAACCACTTGGTGATCATAAGTATAATACTACCACAAATATATTTCATTCATCAATTAAAGGACCTAAGAAAACCTTAGAGTCAAACTCTATACTTTGTATGATGAGAAACTATTCATCATTAGAACCAAAGTTAACTATAAAAAGAACCATATCTACTTTAGTTACTTTAATAATGGATTAAGAATAACAATAGTGAAATCAAATAGAACCAATTCTCAATCCCTTAGTAACTAAAGGAGAACATCAAATAATAAGCAAGTAACCATCTTATAATGGATAGGGAGACTAAACCCTAGTTGGTGCATCACTTGAGTGATCACAACTATAAACCTAGTTCACCTTTAAGTTCCAAAACAAATGCTATTAGGTGAATATAACTAGAATTCTAAAATCCACAAGATTGAGAGTATGAGTTATCAACATAAAAACACTTATTGAACACAAGACTTAGTCATCATCACAATACAAGTATGTAAACCACATAATTAACATGTTACCATGTTCTAACAAACAAACCCTGATGTCTCTGGAAAGAAACCAAGAAGTTAATTGAGACAAACATGTATGAGAAAATAAAGAAATAAAAATCATCTCCATAAAGATTTATACCATTTGAAAGTTAAGATATTAACTAAATAAATAAAAAGGAAGTAAACATCCCTGAAATATATTAATACAACATATTCCAGAACCATATTAAGTTCAATCACATGGGTCTATATATATTCAAATACCTGCAAAATAGAAAAGAATTCAAATCTGAATTCAAAATAGAATTAGAAAACAGAAAATGAAAACAGAAAAAGGAAAGAGAGAAGAAAAACCTACCTGGACCTTACATAGCCGAGCAGCCCAGTAGGAGCCCATCAGCACCAGCCCACCTAGCAGCCCATACCTGTTCGTCTAAAATATCTGAGGAGGTCGTCCTCATCTTCACCGTGTGCTGGAGGGCAGCACGACGCCGTGAAGCTCTTCTCCCTCGCGCTGGTAGCTCCTCCTCGCTCGGCGTCATGATGAGGCACACCCTGGCGCCATATAAAAACCCTAAACGACGAACCCTAGCTCCGTTTCCCTCTCTCCCTGCTCAATTTCCCCATACCGAAACCCTGGCTCCACCGGTCACCATTACCGCCGGCGAAGGAAGCCTCCCCGAGCCAAACCAAGCACACCAACGTGACCGCCGTCCTCGACTTGCTACTCCTGCAGAAGGAATCGAGCCGGAGCAGCACGTAGCGCCGACGCCGACCTCATCTCTCTGACGGCCGGAGCTGGCAATTCCGGCGATGCCGACAACCCCTTGCATCTCCATCAAGCCCTGCATGCTCAGGGTGAGCTCCTCTTCCTCCTCGTGTGCTCGGCATGCTCGATGGTGGTCTAGATCGTCGCCGCGTTTGATCACCGGCGAGCACCACCGCGGTACCACACCGTCGGTCAAGCTCCGGTGACCTAACCGGAGCGGCGCCACCACCTTTAGGTTCCTCGTGATGCACTGGTTCGAATGGAACCAGTAGCTCATCCGCGCGTGGCCGGAATCATCGCCGCCGACGACGTCTGCCCGCCGACCACCGTGAGCCATGCTCAGTCATTAATTTTGACCCCAGTCAACTGCAACGTGGCAGCTGACGTGGCTCAGGCCCACAAGTCAGTGTCTCCGTGGGTATAAAGCCCGGGTAGCTCTAGTTATTTGCTTTTAATTCAAAATCCATAAATTGCTGCAACTTTAAATAAATCTAGAAAATTCATCATAGCTCAGAAATAATAAATATAAGATATCAAAATTCTTATAAAAGTAAACTCTATCCAATAAAAATATAATATGAAATCTTTATTTTCAATAAAAATTTAATTATTTAATACTTGTTATTTAAGCCATATGTATTAATTCTAAATTCAATTAAAATTCAATAATTAGGAGAACTTTTCAAATTAAATAAAAACCAGTAAATAAATAAAGAAAACATTAAAAGTAATTTTCTTTCTTTGTTATTTTGTTAAATCCTTATTAGAGGGATTTAAACCCTAATTAATAATTACCTTAATTATTAATTCATTAAAAAATTATCAAATGTCAAAACCAATATTACTTTTATTTCAAGGTTATTAATAACTCCAACTTGATAATGAAGTTATTAATCATAGACCTATATGGTAATTAGAAAACCCTAATTCCATATTGAATGATATTATAACCCTATCATTTTATGTGAAACCTCAAACCCTAATTCAATTAGGACCCCTAGCTCCATTAATCAATTTGAAACCTAAATGGTTCTAACATAAATCCTAGGTTAGAACATGTGATCATGATACTTTCCTTTCAAACAAAGAACCATAATAGCAACTAAGTAATTGTCATGATCACATAAAATGTAAGAACCCTATCACTAGTTAATTGCTATGCTCTCATCTAAATAAAACTTGTTGATCTAGTAGGATCAATCAAGTGTAAAACCCTAGTTCCTATTCCCAAGACCACCATCTTTAACTATCCATGATTAGCATCACACCATTGTGAGGAAACCAAATAGCAACCATGCTTATTATCTTGCATTACCTAACCATACTCCACTAAACCCTATTAGTGTAAGATAATTATTAGTCATCTTACTTAGGAGTCAACTATTCCTTAATTAGTAAGTCCAATAGCAAACCCTAGAC
This sequence comes from Lolium rigidum, assembly GCF_022539505.1. Taxonomy (NCBI): domain Eukaryota; kingdom Viridiplantae; phylum Streptophyta; class Magnoliopsida; order Poales; family Poaceae; genus Lolium; species Lolium rigidum. The sequence goes on along the minus strand of NC_061508.1, from coordinate 229,602,639 downwards.
AACCTTAAACCTAATTGGGATACTTCTTATAACTTAAGAAGTATGTCCTTCAAAAGTTATTCTTTTGAAGAAAATAAGGAATCATCATCAATCCTGTCTAATAGGACCTATAGCCAATAACCAGCTATCACCAGCAAGGTATACCAACCTTGATAGCAACTATTTATAATAAATTGCTCAAGATGCTTAGGCCTAACTCAACCCTACAAGTTCTAGCTATTGATGAATCCAACCTGGTTGGGATCCATCAAATCCTTACCCTAGAAACTAATTGGAACCCATAGTAAACCATAGAACTTCACAACCATAATTGTTATACTTGTTCTTTATTCAAGAACATGTTCTTCAAAAGTTATTCTTTTGAAATATATAATAAGTAATCATCAACCATGCAATATATGACTTAAAATTGACAACTGCTCTTTACTTATTGTACAACTACTATTCCTGGGTGTGTATGATTGTTACTATGCATTTTACCACCTGCTTATGATTCTAAAACAACACAACCCTGAATAAGAACCTTGTTTGTGAATCACTCTAAAAGTACAACACACCCTGAACTAATCATTACCATTCACTACACCTAAATCATCGGGGTTAGGTCACGCTTAGAACGATTGCATCTCATACTTATGCATTATTGCATCCTTGCCAATCTTTTAAACATCGTCCTTATCGGACGATGATGCTATTTCAGAATTTGGAGTTATTGCGTATCGAAGACCTTGCCTGCATAATCTTGCAGTCAAGAAAGGCAAGTTCATCGCTTGCTCATGTCATTTGAGTATTTTTACCAAATTACTTGCACAGTACTATACTTATCATTCTTGCATAAAAAGCAAAAGTACTATTTTCATAACTATGAATATGACTATGTGGTGGGCAATGGAACCATGGTATGTGTTGATATGGTGGAGGTTCCATTGCAAGGGTTTATATCCATCTAGGATTAAACAACAAATGTCGTCCGAGTGATTCTTGTGCCGTAATACCCGTGTTAACCATAAGATCCGGAGTGGGACGGAGTAGTCAAAAGTGTTTCCACCTCTCGTTCATCAACGGATGCGCTTACCGTAGCAGGCTTGTATCTTGCGAGAACAACCGGAGGGTGGGGATCCCATTCTAATTCCCCACGGTAATGCGGTCTATGAGGGGTTGCAACGACCGACGAAGGACCATGGTTGCGACCTGGTAATAGTCGAGGTCGGAAGGTATCCTTTGGATACGCTGACCGGCGAGGACCCAAGGTCGGAATTGCAACAAAGGGTGGGTGTTCGAGGTAGCGGAGGAACATGATTGGCTAGACCTTATACCAGGCCTCACACCAAAGGAAGTGTGGACGGGTCATTCCCGGTTGGCACCAAGGTTAAGATCTCTTATGGGTAAAGCAACACACCTCTGTAGAGTGTAATGAATCGTGACCTGTCACTCCCTGTTCCGGGATATGGAACTGCGAACGCTGCCGGAAAGGAACTCCATGAAGTTCTAGTAAACCGGTGAAGGCTGACGGACATAGTTCTTCTGAATAAAAGCAACCTCTTGAAGAAATGGTTATGAAAACTTGCATTGGTATTAGACTTTCTGGTCTAATGCTGTAGCTAGTGCATTAAACACCTCTTTCCTATAATGAACTTGTTGAGTACGCTCATACTCATCTCACTCTTAAATCCCCTGCTTAGATATGGAGGCATCGAAGGAGGATCTACAATACAACTCGAAGGCCGAGGAGTCAACACCTACTTCAAGGGACAGGACCCTGTCAAGAGAGTCAAAGACCTAGCTCCTACTTAGCTAGAATCTATTCATAGCCTCTATAGTTTGTTATATACTCTACAAATAGAGTTCGTGATAAGATTAGACAACGAGTCGTTCTTCTGGAGTTTATTTGCAGTTTTACCTCATTGTAAAGTAGGAGGCTGTGATAATCTTATGTAACAGAGTCAATGTTGTAATTCTATAGAATGCCTTGGACCCGCATATGTTTCTGTTGTACCACTCTGAGCGATATAATACTAGTGGAACGGTGTTTCATTGGTGTTATATCAGACTTGCATACTACACCATGCAGTGGTATACCGGGTCACCACAGATACGGTATCTACCTATGATACCACTATCATCTCTTTCATCATTAATTGATATAACACATCAGCATTTTGAATGCATGTAGTGCATGATACTACTTATGATACTACCATTGTGAGTAGTCTAAGAAGTATTACTCCTTAACACGGATCGTTAGCCAAAGCATTTTAGTAGTAATATTTGTTTCTTCCGGTGCAACGCACGGGTATTTTTGCTAGTAAAGTCTAAAAGATAATGACAAAACATAGACCTGTAAAACTAACGAATGTTCTCCCATAATTTTAATTTGAGCAGCAGTGCCAAAGCTACATGCACGCGGGCAACCATTAAAGTAGTCAACCAACATCGGCAAAAATACCAACACCAGTATCTCAGGGAATGACAACCGACCAGCCTAGTCGACGCCGCTGGAGAGCCGAGAGTACAAATCACCAATATCGAGGACGTAGCAACCGAGACAAAAACTGCTAGGATAATCCTCCTCGCGGCAACCATGAGAAATGATGCAAAATCGATCTAGAGAAGCATCTGAAGACCCATACCTAGATAATTATAATCTTTCAACACCACCATTGACGCTGGAAAGGAGATCTCGTCATCAAACGAAAGGCAGAAGAACGATTATTGCAGACGATGCCATCTCCATTGAGGGAAAGCCAATAAGAAGATGGCTGCAAAAATCCTAACATGAACTACTGACAACACTACTTTTATTGAAAACTCCACGCATAGATCGGGTTCCCCACTCCTCCAGGCGCCGGCGAAGCCGGCCGCAGGAGGGGGAACCGATCTATGGAGGAGGCTAAAGTGGAGGCGGCTAGGGTTTGTTCTGAAGGCGGCGGCTGTATGTGGCGTGATCAGTTTCCTAGTACGTATATGCATGTGAATCTACATCGGCATGTCGGGCGCCTCACGTCATCCTTCGCCCGCACTCTAGGACGCTTCATCATGGTGCCGCCGATGGTGTTATTGATAAAGGCCGAGGAGCAACGAGGGGCGACTCCGGCTGCCTTTCTTATCTCAATCTTCACACAACTTCATTCTCCGCTGACGGCCGCCTCTTCGTGAAATCGCGGACGACATCATATATATAAACATTTTTAGGGTAAAACTCATCAGATGGCGTTGAAACGGAGGTGAAAGGATGCACGAGGTCCAAGATGGGCCCCATGGCGTGGGTAGAGGGAATACACATCATATGAACTAGTTGATACCCCGCGCGTTGCTGCGGCATATTGATATGTGTGCTAACCAGATTATGTGAAAGCTGCACGTTGTTGGGAGCAAAGTTTAACAACTTGATGACTCTTTGTAGCTGTTTGTCCACTGCCAATTGGCAAAATGGAATTGGTCAACCATAAAAAGAAAGACTGATCACAAAAATGTACCATGAGTGTCTTATGAAATTAGAGTCAGACAAACACAAATTATTTTGATAGTTCGAAAGTGGAAATAGATATGGAGTGTTCATACATATTTGTAAAACCTTACATAACAAAAACGATATAACTGTTTCGCAATAAAAAAAACCCGATATAACTGAAAAAGAAACGAAGGATGGTCATATCTACAGTGACAAATACATTTCAGCGCCTCAAGTACTAAAGAAAGAAAAATATAGTATGTTGCCGAAGAAACATATTCCTAAGAAAGCATACTGACCTGCTCGGCATTGGAACATCGTTAAGTACGCATAATTGCTAATTTGCACTTCGACTGAATTTTTCTGTACATGTGACTTCGCTCAACCTCCACATGAATATATATAGCAGAGCTAATTGCGCGTGTAAATGTGTAATATACATGTTTGATGACATAAATGTTTCGCAAAAAAAAGGTGACATAAAATGAATATAAGATGCAAAAAAGGCAACATGATCGAACATAAGATCCATAAGTCCTGCAAAAACATCGGTAACTGGTCATAGAAATGTAAGAAGTATAACCATGATTTAAGAGCTAGACGTGTAGGCTTTATTCTCTTTACCCAAATTTGCGACGAGGACATCTGGCTGGAACGGATCAGCGGACGCAGCAGTAGTAAATGTGTGCGATGCCACAGTGCAGCCGGCCATCGACTACTTAACCATCATGGCGTGCAATGGCGGCGGGCGACTCATCATGCATGGCACCGTCCATGTATATCTAGGTACGTGCGCGACCATCTGTAGGCCATGGTGCGCGCCGCAGCCCGCAGCGGTGTAACCAGTGCATCTCGCGTCAAGGTCATCGGCGGAGCGTACCTCACCAGGAAGGCCCGGCTAGCGGAGTCGCTCGGCTGCCGTCGCTGCATGAGGACAGCATCCTTGACACTCACGATTGCTACACCCTGGTTGCGCCTTTGTCCTGGAGCACGGCCACCGCGGGCTCGCCTCTGTGATGCATCAGCAAAGCATACTGGGATCTGTTATTCGCGTTGCTAGCGGGCATGGAGGACGGTCTATTACTGGGCATCTGCAACACTGGTTTCCAGGTGAAAGCCAGCAGCATATATCGGCGAGGTGGAGTGGAAGACAATAGGGTAGCGGCATAGTGGAGACTGGGGAGGTGAAACGATGAGCCAAATGTAGTTATGAGATGCATATATGAGTATTAGTTGCATGCACTAGTAGAAAAAGGGGCTTCCGTTCAAGCCTTTAGTACCGGTTTCCTTACGAACCGGTACTAAATGGTGCATTAGTACCGGTTGCATTGTCCACACCTTTAGTACCGGTTCCAAAGGATCTTTAGTACCGGTTCGTGAAACGAACCGGTACTAAAGGGTTCGAGTCAGCTGAAAAACCTTTAGTACCGGTTCGTCCCCGTGGATCGTCTTTTTTGACACTGTAAAATAGAAAAGAAAATGATAGAAAATTCAAAAAATAAAATGTTTTCAGATTCTTGTATGTTATGCAACCTACTATTAGGGAAAATTAACAAATTTGAATTTTCACTTTTTTTGCAAAAAATTTTTAAAAAATGGTAAAACCGCAATAACTTTTGCATACGACGTCGAAAAAAAACGTATAATATATCAAAAAAATCCTGGGAAAAAGTTACATCCGATTTCATCTGGGATTACCCGGTTAGCCAATTTTTAGATTCTCAAAATTCCAAATAAAAATATGAAAGCAGGAAGATTTTAGTTTTTTTCCAGAAATTTAGAAATTTATATATTTTTATTTTTTATTAAATTAAAATTAATAATTATAAGATTTTTTGAATCCCAGAATATTACTATGACTTTTAGCAAATTATTATATTTTCAAATTTTCAGGTTTTAGGTTTGACAAAAAAAATATTAAAAATTTACAAAATAATTAAAATAATACAAATTAAAAAGTTAATTTTATTTATTTATTCAACATTATTATTACATCATTACTTTTGTTTATTAAAAAAATATTTGAAATTTAAACAATAAAGAAGTGTGACATCGACCAACATGTTAATAGGATTGATATGATACTACTATCACATACATGCGCGCGAAGCACTTAGAAGTGGAACAGGATGGAACTCGGAAGTTAAACGTGCTAGTGCGGGAGTAGTGTGAGGATGGGTGACCGACTGGGAAGTTTGACCACGGATAAGTAATTTGACTAGGGATTAAGTGTAGTTAGAGATTAACGGAATAGTAGAAATTTTGGAAAAAAATGAGTGAAAAAAATAAAATAAAAAAATTTATGAAAAAATTTGGTTAAAAAAATTAAACGAAATAGCCTTTAGTACCGGTTCAGTGGGAGGCCTTTAGTACCGAATCTTTAGTACCGGTTCCTAAGCCCCTTTGGAACCGGTACTAAAGGGGGGTTTCTCTACTAGTGGTCGGCATGCTCTCTTTTTGTGATGATGGTTGGTATTACCTGTGGTATGGTATTATGGTCTACGGGTTACAAAATGGCCATAGATCTGAAATCGTGTGGATAAGAATAATTGAGATGATGTGGTTTCATGAGAACTTAGCTTGCAAACATTAAATGCATGTTAGTGGGGATGAACTTTATAGATATTATAGATTTAGCCAAAGTCAAAGCTTAAGTTTAACAAAACATATAAAAGGGAATATTAGTACTCCCTCGGTCTCAGTTTACTAGTCTTCCCCGTATCACTAGGTAGCCAATTTGACCTATATAATTTTAATTATATAATACAAAAGTTATATCATTAGAAAATAGAACATCTAAACTTTCTAATGATATAATTTTTATAACATATAACTAATGCTAACTTGATCAAATTTGCGACCTAGGGATACGCGCACATCTAATAAACTGTTCTTGAGGCAAGTGTAAAATTTGCCGCTTACTCCCTCTCCGAGACAGCTGCTCGTGTTGGTCTCGACGGACGGAAAAACGTCAAAGAATTTCTCTACACGATTGCATTCGAAAACTGATGCAAGTTAATAGGACCCACTTGACGTGACGATGCAGTACTCTCACGCCACCAGAACGGTTTCGACTCGAACTGATTGATTATACCATTACCACGGCATCACGCCTCTAATATATATCACGGAACTTTCAGATCGATTCTCATAAGTCTACCTCCAATCTATATTGTAAGACGTTTTTGTAAGTTTTAGTCCACCAAAACATCTTATAATTTTTATAATTTTGAAAGAAGAAAATCCACTATTATAGTGAAAGTTCACTTTTGGTCCTAGAACTTTCGTCTGGTTCAAAATGAACCTTGAACTCTCAGAATCATTCACTTTTAGTCCTTACCCCGATTGAGGTAGGTAAATATCTGCCATAGGTGGTCAAAAACTTAAGGTAATAGTGCAAGGGTAGAGAAGCGGGACGATGTTGATAAGCAAACAAGGAGACCTTTGTGGCGCAACGCTTCACGAGAATTAGAAGGGAGAGAAATCAAGCGAGAAACTGGTTCAGGGACCCAAGGATTTCGTTGTTTTTTGCATTGTGACGTTTGGTTTAACATCTCAGGTAGTTTGGGCTTGGTCTGGTTCTAAACTAATTTGGTTGATTCCCTATTTTTTCTTTCCATGCCAGTAATTTGCTCAACTCAACTGCAAAGGAATGAAAAGTGAACTATTATGCGAGTTCAAGGTTCATTCTAGACTAAAAATAAATTTTGGGACTGAAAGTGAACTTTCCCAAGAGTTCAAGGATGAGAATTGGACTTTCTTCATTTTTAGATCAACAGGGGTCGCCCCCCAGCTCCATTTTCATTGAAAAAGAAGCCAAGTCTTTTACAGAAGAAAACTAAACAACAAACGAAAAGAAAGCAGGCTTTTTGCTGGGGAGATTGGTTGCCATCCCAACCAACTCCGAAATACCAGCAAGCTCTGGAACAGTTTTTAGAGCAGTGATCACACACTAAAAACTGTCTTCATCTAATTCCATTACAAACAAACAGATAGGTAGGGGCACACTAGCACAACCCCCATGCTTCGTTCACCAAAGACTTTCCCTGACATCCTCTTGAGACTTCACCACCTTCTCAGTCCACACAGGCGATCAGGTGACCACATGAATCTTGTGGGAGTCACCAGGATTGTCTAGGAGGTAGGCCAGCGTTGCCCTGCCATCATAACTTGAGTTCCAGGAAGAGACCCAATCGAAGGAGGGACATCTCACCCCACTGGGAGGCAGAGAGGAGCTCTAAAATTGGTTAGCAGCAGGTCCATGAATCGACCGTTTCCTCCAGATTCTAGTTCTTTGAAAGGTTTCAACCAATCCCGAAGGAGGAAGAGAACCCTTCGCCACACCTGTTTCACATTAATCCAAGTGGTTTTGTTAAACACAAGACTATTTCTATTAAGCCATAAACCCCACAAAACAGCAGAAGAAGCTACATTAAAGTGCATGAACTTTTTGTTACAAAGCCATTTTGAAGCAATTGATTCAAAGTTAGTAACATGCACTTCAAAAATCTCTTCAAACAAGTTCCAGATAGATCTAGCCACTATACATTCAAACATAAGATGGTGAACTGACTCAAATTCAGAACACATCTCACAGTTCATGGGTTTAGGAATACCTCTAGCTCTCAGATTATCCATAGTCATGATCTTATTCTGAGAAAACAACCACAAGAAGATTTGAATCCTAGGAGGGATTTTCAGTTTCCAAACAGCAGGTAGATAAACTGGAGTAACACCTCTAAAATTAATGATAGCATATAGAGAGCTAGATGAATAAATCCCAGAAGAGGTGTACTGCCAGATCAATTGATCTTCCTCTTGAGAGAAAGAGATAGTTTTAGCAATCTCTAACAACTCAAACCACTGAACCATCATGTCATCAGTGAAGGTTCTCCTAAAGGTACCTCTAATCTCCTGGCCATCCCAGATCTCAGAAATAGTTTTGTTCTGTTGGTTAGAAACAAAATATAGATCCCAGAATTGAGTAGCCAAAGGGGAATTGCCAAACCAAATATCTTTCCAGAATTTTATAGATTTACCATTCCCTACATGCCATTTGTAACCAAACTTCACTGCTTTAGTAGCCCACATAAAACCTTTCCAGAAAGTGGAAGGTTGAATGTCATGACAAGACAGAATGTTTGGGTTTCTAGTGTTATATTTAGCATCTAGGACTCTTCTCCAGAGAGCCCCATCACTCTGGATGTATCTCTTAATCCAAGATCCAATCAAACAAATGTTTAGGTCTTGGAGATTTGGAATACCTAGCCCTCCAAATTCTTTTTTCATGCAGATGGAAGGCCAATTAGCTAAATGAATTTTATGATTGCCTTCTTCATCATTCCACATAAAGTTGGCCATCTGTGAATCAATCAGATGCAGAGCCCACTTTGGGAATTTAAAGAAGGAAAGAAGGTAAATGGGAATACTAGCTAAACAAGACTGGATGAGAATTCTCTTGGCCGCAGAGGATAAAAGTTTCCCCCTCCAGCCAGTAATTCTTTTGAGAATGTTCTCAATGAGAGGTTGCAGATCCTCTCGTCTCAACCTATCATAATGCAAAGGTATACCTAGATACTTAACAGGAAAACCTCCCATGACACATTGGAAAATCTCCAAGAAAGGTTGGGTTTCACTAGTATCCATATTAATAGGAATAAGTTCACTTTTATGAAAATTAACTCTCATACCAGAAATTTGCTCAAAACAGGTAAGAATCCATCTTAAATTTAAAGCAACTCTCTGATCATTTTTAAGGAACAAAAGAGTATCATCAGCATATTGGAGACTAACAATCCCTCCAGGTAAGAAATTGGGACAGAGCCCACTAATCAAACCACCTTCTGTCCCTTTAACTAACATCCTAGAGAAAACATCTACAATGCAATTGAATAAGAGAGGGGCAATGGGGTCCCCCTGTCTTAAACCTTTGCCAGTCAAGAAAAAATCTCCCTCAATGTCATTAACCTTTACCCCAACAGATCCCCCTTGAGTAATTTTCTTAATAAACCTAATGAAAGTGGGATTGAAGCCTCTGAGTTCCAAAACCTCATATAGGAAATCTAGATTAACCTTGTCATATGCCTTCTCATAGTCAAGTTTTAAAACTAAACCTTTATCTTTATTCTTATGCACTTCATGAATATCTTCATGTGCAGTGACAACACTTTCTAAAATAAACCTTCCTCTAATGAAGGCTGATTGATGGTAAGAAATAAGTCTATCAATTATTTTAGCCAATCTATTAGTCAGGACCTTGGTAAAAATCTTAAAGGAGAAATTCAGAAGGCTAATAGGTCTAAACTTCTTCATGGATCTAGACTCATTTTCTTTAGGGATAAGAGTGATCATGGCAAAATTCAATCTATATAAGTCTAAGTCATCATCAAACCAAGCATTAAACATATTGATCAAATCATGTTTGATCACATCCCAGAACTTCAGATAAAACATAAAGGGAATACCATCAGGTCCAGGTGCACCATCTGCATAAGAACCAAACACTGCAGTTTTGACCTCTTCCTCAGTAAATGCACTCCCTAACATTATATTTTCTTCCAAAGATACCTTTTCATACTCAGAGAAGAAAGTATCTTGGAGTCTGATGGCAGGTCTATTTTCTTTTTTAAACAAATCTTTATAAAAGTCAGTTTCTACTTTAAGCATTTCCTTAGACTCAGTTACAGGGCCATCAGGGCCATCTAAGACATGAATACATTTTTTCCTCCTTCTCTGATTGGCCACATCATGAAAATATGTTGTATTTCTATCTCCCTCTAATATATTTCTATCTCTAGATCTCTGCCTAGCTTTAGTCTCCTCAAGGATCCAAAAAGAATTCAACTCTCTAAGAATGAAGTCCCATCTCTCTCTCTCAATCTGAGAAAGGACACAGGTTTCAGATTTAATGTCAAGAACATCATATTCTTTCATAAGTCATTTCTTCTGTTTTCTAGCTGCAGCCTCATAGTTACTACTCCACCCTTTAGCTAATCTCCTAAAAAGCCTTAGTTTTTGTTGCCAGACATCAACTACATTGTTATTATCAACCTCTAAGCTCCAAGCCCTATTTACCAAAATAGCAAAATCAGGGATAGCTAACCACCATTTTTCATGTTTAAAACCCCTTTTTTTTTGGAATTCTGCTCTCACCAGAATCCCAAACAAGAGGGGTATGATCACTACCTGATCTAGACAGCACTTTAGCACTAGCTAAAGGGAAGCAACTATCAAAGGAAGTGGAACAGAAAATCTTGTCAAGTTTACACATAACATGATTCTCTTGATTATTCCCCCAAGTATAGCTCCTACCAGAGACACCTATTTCCATGAGGGCCCACATTTCTATCCAGGCATTAAACTTATCAGCCCATTTGAAATCTATATTACCATTATTCTTATCTTCAATAAATCTAACTAGGTTAAAATCACCACCTATCAGCACAGGCCCTTCCCAATTAAGACAGAGTTCATGAAGTTCAGAAATAAACTCCTATTTCCTTTCCTCATAGGTAGAGCCATAGATAGTAGTAATTCTACAGATAAAATCATTCCTCCTATTTTTAACTACAGCACTCACAGTGAAAGTTTTAATCTCCCAGGCTAAAACCTCTAAGAGATCAGCATTAATGCCTACTAGGATACCCCCAGCAGAGCCTATTGCAGGTAGCAAATTCCAGACAAAATTCCTATTTCCTAGAAGGTTTTTCAGAAAGGAGTTAGTAAATTCTCCCTTTTTAGTTTCTTGAAAGCCAATGTAATCTAAATTCAAAGGCACTAAGTTATCATTAATGAAAAGCTGCCTACCAGGGGTGGAAATGCCCCTACTATTCCAAAAAGCACATATCATGGATAAAACTTCTTGGGGTGCTTGCCCCGAGATTTCCTAATAACATCTATCCATTCTTCAGCAAGTTCCTCTTGCTGGTCCTTATCAGACAAGGAAGCAGCTCTAGGGGAGGAACAAGCAGAATGCATGCTATCAGATTCTACTTCTAAGTTAATACTAACTACCTTGGCAACATTATCTAATTCATCAACATGTAAAACATTAAAAGGATTGTTAGACATTATACATTTCATCCTTGGAATCTCCAGATTGTTAATCTTCTTCATCTCCTGCGCTTTCTCCATGATGTTCTTGGATCTGTCAATTCTGTTACTCTGCCTAACAGGTTGCACAGGTCCCCACTTGGATTTTCTTTTTGCTGGCTGTTCTTCAGTCACTTGATCAGCAGATATGAAGGGAAGCTCTACCTCTGGCATGATATCATCAGGCAGCTCCATTTCCTGATCATCATCTCCAGGAGCAGGCTCTTCAAACTGGTTGGTCAGGTTACCTTTAAGCATTTTCTCACTGTACCAGAACTTCTTCACTTCCTCACCTGCAACATTAGAGACTGGAGTCTTGTCCCACACAAAGGCACCCTCTTGATCAACTAGTCCTCTTTGGAGAAGCTTCTGGTAAACATCAGCAGCACTTGACTCTGGAGGAGCACAATTCTCTCCAATAGGAGCTTCCATCACTTGGTCTTTCTGGGAATATTGGTCATTGGTAGAGGCTTGATGGATGTTCCCAAGAGAGAATGATTGAGGACTTGCAGTAGCACCAGAGCCACTCCCATTATCTTGTCCACTTTGATTACTTCCCTCAGCATCTCTCTTGCTCTGATCCTCAAGTTCTTCTCCAAGCATGTCATCATTATCTTCATTGGTGGGAATAACACTTTCTAAAGTGAAACCTAGGTGAAAAAGGTTCCCATGATATCCAAACAGCCTTCCAGGAGGTAGTTTGGAGGGATCCCTTGTGGTGACCCTGCATACCACTGCATGTTGTAGTATGCCAGTCGTTGATATAACATTTACGAAGTACCAATCCGCAAATATTACATCCCTCAGAGTAGTACAACAGAACATAGCAGGTCCATAACTCATTCATTTATTATTACAAGCATAATATACATATCATCTCGGAGCTCCTCTTGGGTCCTAAGAGGGATACTCCTGGGTTCGAAGCGAACCCAACTCAACTTACAATATAGAAGTCTTACTAAGTTATACATTTATTTCCTCGAGCAGTAAAGTACTAAGAGTTCGTACTGCTCGGATACTAATACTACTTGGTAGGTCTACACGTGCTCTCCTCCGGAACCCTCCCTGGTTCCGTAGACTATGAGGTAGTCTACACCTTCGACACCTCCAGAGAGGTCTGGTTCTTCATAGCCGATGATATCGGCTCCTTCGAGGTTGTCGTTGTCCTCCTCCGGATGGTTCGGACAATCTAAGCGAGGGATTTAAGAGTGGTATGAGTACGAGCGTACTCAACAAGTTCATTATAGAAAAGAGGTGTTTAATGCACTAGCTACAATATTAGACCAGAAAGTCTAATACCAATGCAAGTTTTGGTAAACATTTCTTCAAGAGGTTGCTTTTATTTTAAAGAACTATGTCCGTCAGCCTTCACCGGTTTACTAGAACTTCATGGAGCTCCTTTCCGGCAGCGTTCGCAGTTCCATATCCCGGAACAGGGAGTGACAGGTCACGATTAATTACACTCTGCAGAGGTGTGTTGCTTTACCCATAAGAGATCTTAACCTTGGCGCCAACCGGGCAGCTTTCTCGTTCACACTTCCTTCGGTGTGAGGCCCGGTATAAGGTCTAGCCAACCATGTTCCTCCGCTACCTCGAACACCCACCCTTTTTTTGCAATTCCGACCTTGGGTCCTCGCCGGTCAGCGTATCCAAAGGATACCTTCCGACCTCGACTATTACCAGGTCGCAACCATGGTCCTTCGCCGGTCGTTGCAACCCCTCATAGACCGCATTACCGTGGGGAATTAGAATGGGATCCCCACCCTCCGGTTGTTCTCGCAAGATACAACTGCTACGGTAAGCGCATCCGTTGATGAACGAGAGGTGGAAACACTTTTGACTACTCCGTCCCACTCCAGATCTTATGGTTAACACGGATATTACGGCACAAGAATCACTGGACGGCATTTGTTGTTTAATCCTAGATGGATATAAACCCATTGCAATGGAACCTCCACCATGTCAACACAATCCATGGTTCCATTGCCAACCACTTAGTCATATTCATAGTTATGAAAATAGTGGTTTTGCTTTTTATGCAATAGTGATAAACATAGTACTTTGCAAGTAATTTGATAAAAATACTCGAATGACATGAGCAAGTGATGAACTTGCCTGAATACTGCAAAGTGTTGCAGTTGGATGGTGTGGACTGACCCTTGTCCTCTGTTGCTGAAAAATAGCATCATTGTCCGATAAGGGCAATGGTTAAAGAAGCATTTATGCATGATTCCAGTTTTAGGGTTTGTTTCCCCCTCCCGATGTCTTTATTATTTCATGTTAGAGGTTAATACTAAGAATCACTTAGGGATACTCTATTTAGGGTAAAATACAACCTTGAAATGTTGTCAAGGTGTTTTTTTAAAGTCCAAAAGAATTTATGGACTTATTTTCATTATTGAAAATAAAATGTGTGATTTAAATGATTATTTAAATCATCAAATTTGAACTTATTCTTGTTTAACTTCAAAAATTATATTTCATATTTTATTATGATAGAGTTTTTTATACTGAGTGGTTTTCATATTTTTAATTATTTTTTTAGAGCTGTTAAACATTTACTAGTGATTTTCAAAGTTTCAGCATTTTTATGCATTTGTGAAAAAACACATTTGCCCCTGGGCCCACATGTCAGTGTGGCCCAGCGGGTTGGGTTAGACCAGCTCGGGTCCAAACGACCCGAGCGGTCGCTCACTCTCTCCTCCTCGCGCCGCTTCGATGAAACCCTAATCCCCTCTCTCTGGCGACCTGCGTCGCCTTCGCCGTCGCCGCTCGATTCCGGCGAGCTCCGCCGGACTTGGCCCTCGCCATTGGGCGCAATCGAATCGCCTCATGACGGCGGTCAATCGTCTCCGCGTCGATCTGGAGCAGGCGCTGCTCCCGCTCGTCCTCGACCCCCTTCGCCATGGCTAGGGTTACGGGATCCGCGCGATCCCGCTGCTCCCAGAGCTCCTGGCGTGATGGCGCCGCCGTGGTGCGGGTGGTGCTGTGGCGCCGCCATGGCTTGGCTTGGCCTGGCGCCGCCGCGCCCCGGCGTGTGCCGCCGTGGCCGCCATGGCTACGTCTGTCTGCTCGACCCCGGGTACGTGTGCCACCCTTCTCTCTCTCTCTTGTGCCTGTTCTTCTTCCTCCTCCTCTAGCTCTGGCCATGGCTGCTCCTCCTCGTGGAGAGGCCTGCCGTGCCCATGCTCTGCTGCCATGCCTAGCTAGCTGTGCAAGCTCGCGTGCTGTTGTGCTGCTCGTGCTGCTGTTGTGTTGTTCATGCTGCTGTGCTCCACTGGCCTTGGCCATTGTTGCCATGGCCATGCCAGTGTTTGTGTTACTGCTGTGTGCAGCCTTGCCATGCTATCCCTGATCCTGTGCTAGAATTTCTAGTCTAAGTGCTTGCTATGCTTGCATTTCTTGCTTAATTCTAGCTCAGTGCCTCTGTTCTGGTTACTATGCTTGCCAGAAACTCAAGTGTATTCATGTATGCTGCTCTGGCTTGATGATTGTGTATATTGCTTGCAATCTGCAAGTGCCAGAGCCATTGTGTGCTATTTCTTGTGCTCAAATTCATGAGTATGCTCAATTGAGCATTGCTGTTGGCTTATCAGTGTTATTCAGTGATGAGTGTATGTGCTTTGCTTGTGTATCTTGCTCCAGTGGCTCATCAAGCCTTTGATGTGCTTCTGGATATAATCATATAGTAATTTATTCAGTTATCTGTTTATTCAGTAATGACATGGTTGGATTTCTTCAGTATCTGGTTAATTTCTGTTGCTGTACTTGGCTGTGGCAATCTGTAGCAAGAGCTAGTGGTGCTCTGATGATCAAGTGATCAATAATTGCTTGTGAGAATTTGGTGTGCTCCTCTCTGTGACTCTCTGTGCTCACTCTTTGCTGTGTGTGCATCACACAGGCTTGACCTGTGTGTGCTGGTGCTTGCTCAAGCATCAGTGGATACTTGCAATGATCCATTGGATCATCTGCAAGGCTCTGTGTATCAATTGCTTGTCTGTTTTATTTATCTGTTTATTTGGCTTTAATAAATGGATGAATGATGTGAACTGGTAATCAGTGATGATCATTACAATTAATTTGCTAGGGCTAGTTGGGTGACAACCACTGGTTGGTACCCTAGCCCTCTGCTGAATCCAAATGGATGATGATGTGGTGGTTTCAAAGAGTTGGCTGTGGGTTGAGGTGACCCTGGCAGCACTGTGATGCTGTCAAGGGTAGCTCCCCTTTTCTGTGGCTTGCTGTGCATGGACAAATGCTCTCTGGCTGATCATGTTTGATTGCCAGAAGCTTTTTGATGTTGACAATCCTGGTAAAAAATTGTATTTCTACCATTCTGATGGTGTAGCGAGACTATTAGGTGCTTGGTGACTTGGAATGGCTACATGGATTGAATCCATGCTGGATTTCTCTGGTTGTGTCACTGTGTTGACACAACCAGTGTTCCCTTGGTTAATTTTCCTTCTAGCCTTTGTTTGATTTACTGGCACCAATTGGTCTTGCAACCAAATGATGATACATCCAGGGTTTCATACCCACTTTGCTTCTGTGATGCAAGTGTATGCTTATTTATGAGCAAGACTTAGTTTTGCTCAGGATGATTTGGTTTATACCTCACTCCAGCTCCTAGATTCTTTGTTGATGTAGAGGATTGCTTCTTTGTTGAGCTTATGCTTGCCCTGCTCCTCCTTGCAAGCCTGTGGTGCTTGATTTGATGCTGTGATGATTTTGGACAGGTTGAACAGCAGTGTTGTTCTTCCTGTTCTTGTGTTCTTGGTTTGCTGGTGACTTACCCAGTGAAGCCTGTCGATGGATGAAGCTAGGGTTTACTGTGGAGGCTTTTATACCCTCTCTTCTTTTCTCTCCTGGTCGACAGCTTGGCCTGGCAACACTTGGTGACTCACTGCTGGTGTGTGTGTGTTGTGCTGCATGCACTCATGCTGACTAGCTGTTGGGCATGCACACTAGCTGTGTGAGCAGCTAGTGTGTGTGTGTACCAGTGCTTGGTATCTGGCTTGGTACTTGGCTGTGAGATGATCAGCTCGCCAGAGTTTGATCATATCTCCTCACATTTCATTTTCTTTTGGCTAATCTGCCAAGTGGCAATGCCACTTGGCATAATTGGTGTTTTGCTTACTTATGTGCAGGGAATCAAAATAATAATCAAGTGAAGATCAAGTTCAAGCATCAGTGGAGATTAGCTTGTAGTTTTAGGATAGAATATGACATTGTACTTTTCTTTCTTTTTCTTTCTTCATTTTTGCCAATTCTTGTAATGTGTTGTAATGTTCTTATATTTCAGTTATGAATATTGTAAAGACAATGTATATTGTGTGTTTATCAATAAAGCTCAAAGTTTTCTCTAATGAGCTTTACTTATTATTTGTATTGTTCATATTGTGTATTATTTATAATTTACTTAATGAATTTCCTCACAATTGAATTATGAGATATTTATTTGATGTTTGAATTTGAAATTCAAATTCAACTTAGGTTTGAATTCAATCATGCAACTTAAGTTTGAATTCAATCATGCAACTTAAGTGGTGATGCAATTTCTCCCCTCTCCTCTCAAAACCCTAATTTAGTTGAATGAGAAACAAGTTTGTCGCACTCTCGGAACCCTAATCATGTAAGGTGTCGAGAGAGAAACTTGTCCCCCTTCGATGCAGTTTTGTTTAAAAGCGCGAAATTTCCCCAGAATTTACGATGCAATGCACATCCCTTTCTAAAATCTACCCCTCGATCATCTCTAAACCTGGGACATTACATCCCTGCAGTGAACCTTTGCCCTGACTTCTTGAGCATTGTTCCTAAACACACTGAGCCAATCTACTTCTAGCAACAAACCACAGACAGAAACAGCTCGATCAAGACTAGTCCACTCACACCACTTTGTTGTAGTCCAGTCACCTTGATCCAGGTTTCTTTGAGCACTTCCACAGGTTCTGGGTCATCATTCCAAGCTTCCACCTTGACCCAGATGCCTTTCTTCTTAAGGCCAAATCTGGGGTAGCCAATGACCTCTTCTACCTTGAGATGGGGTGGGAACTTCACCAGGTACACACTACAAGAAAAGTTTCCATGGCCGACGAAGTTGAAGTCGCGCCGTGGTTGCTGGTGTACCATGGCCGACGATTTTGGGTCTGTCCGTTGTGCATGTCAAAACGTTTTTTTTCTCGTTTTTGAGGCCACCTAGCCGGACGAAAACAGCCAAAATGTGGCGTATGGTGTCCCGGGACGTGGTGCATCTCGAATTCTCGGGTTCGCCGGCCGAGTGAACGCAAATCCGCACCGCCGAGGGATGTAGGGCCCAGATGGCAGCCTCTCTGGCATTGTTTTTTTTCTCGATCGCGCCATCTCGTTCAACGCTCTCCGATCGAGCCGTTTACAATGCAGGATCATGGGTCCCGCATGTCATCCTCTATGAACCAAAATTCTTTCTATTCTTGGATTTTTTTGACCCCCTGATTTCTGGCTACTTCCTTTTTCTTTTGATCCCTTGCCGCCTTGGAAACGTTGAGACCGCTGCTGCTAATTGGGACCCGCATGTCATCCTCTATGAGCAATCAACTTTCTTTTCTTCGAGTTTTTTTTGGCACCTCAAATTTGGTCACTTGCCTTTTTCTTTCGATCCCCTGCCGCCTCTCAAACGGTGATACCGCTGCTGCTAAATGGGACCCGCATGTCATCCTCTATGTACTATAAAACTTTCTTTTCTTGGATTTTTTTGGCACCTCATATTTGGTCACTTACCTTTTTCTTTCGATCCCCTGCCGCCTCTCAAACGGTGAGACCGCTGCTGCTAAATGGGTGATGACCCACAAGTATAGGGGATCGCAACAGTCTTCGAGGGAAGTATTACCCAATTTATTGATTCGACACAAGGGGAGACAAAGAATACTTGAAAGCCTTAACAGCGGAGTTGTCAATTCAGCCGCACTGAAACAGACTTGCTCGCAAGAGTTTATCGAGTAGTAACAGTTTTATAGTAGCAGCGATAGTGAAATAACAAGCAGCAGAGTAACAAAGACA
>NC_061508.1:229532356-229583962 GCF_022539505.1 Lolium rigidum | reverse complement strand
TAATCATTGATGACTTTCAAAGTTATATTCATTCAAGTAAAACTTGTACTAAACAAGAAAGAGTAAAAACATGATGAAACAAATCACAATATAATAGTTTGATCACAACAACTCAAATGCTTGCTTGAGATGGAGGGAAATAGGTTTACTGACTCAACATAAAGTAAAAGACAGGCCCTTCACAGAGGGAAGCAGAGATTAAATCATGTGCTAGAGCTTTTTCAGTTTTGAAATCATATGAAGAGAATAAAAGTAAAGTTTTGAGAGGTGTTTGTTGTTGTCAACGACTGGTAGCGGGTACTCTAACCCCTTGCCAAACAAACCCCCAAAGAGCGGCTCCCATGAAGGACGTTACCTCTACCAAGCAAGGTAGATCATCCCTCTTCTCTTTTGTTTACACATGTACTTTAGTTTATTTAAAGGATGACACTCCCCCCAACCTTTGCTTACACAAGCCATGGCTAACCGAATCCTCGGTGCCTTCCAACAATCTCATACCATGGAGGAGTGTCTATTGCAAAATTAAGTTGCTTACCGATGAATCAGTGGAAAACATGTGAAGAGAATTATTAATGAAAGTTGATTAATTGGGGCTGGGAACCCCATTGCCAGCCTCTTATTGCAAAATTATAGGATAAGTGGATGAAGCCACTAGTCCTTTAGTGGAGGCTGCCTAACAAGACTGAAAGATAAAACACCACATACTTCCTCATGAGCTATAAAACATTGACACAAATAAGAAGTAATAAGTTTTGAATTGTTTAAAGGTAGCACATGAAGTATTTACTTGGAATGGCGTAAAATACCATGCAAGTAGGTAGATATGGTGGACACAAATGGCATAGGTTTGGGTTCAGGTTTGGATGCACGAGAAGTATTCCTCTCAAGACAGGTCTTTGGCTAGCAAGGTTAAATAGCAAGCATAGGAGTTGAGGGAAACAAACAAATATACATGTGATAGAAACAATCATGCATCTTACTTGTAAACACAAACGCTTTAACTCTAGAATATTAAGCTAAGAACTCGATAAGAAAGATAATAATATCTTCTACATTTATTTCCTCTATTCTTCTTAAACTCAAAGTGTTGTTGCTATTGACCATTGCTAAGTTTGCCAAAACCAAATAGATTAACTCAATGCTCCCAAAGTGGTACCAATACTAAAATCAAGATCAATCATATAGTAGAAATTGCAAACTAAAATAAGGTGTGCAATATGTAAATGATAAGACTTCTCATTAATATTCCATAACGATAACTCACACCAAGGGATACATAGACAAACTAAAGGAGAGATACTTCCACACCGCCACCCATCTCATACGATAACTTCCCTACTCATGATATGACACTACTTGATAGTAAAAAGTAAAAGGTAATGATAATGTGATACCGCGGCACTCCCCCAAGCTTGGAACAAACCAAGGGGATGCCAATACCGATGATGGATTACTACTTTGGCGATGGTGGTGATGAATTCCCGTCTTCGTACTTCCAAGATAGAGGCTCTCCATCAACAAATGACATCTTGGTCTCGGAATCCCGAAACTAGCAAGACGAGCTTATATGTTTAAACCCGTTTTCATACTCACAGCTCGATTATGAATGTCATAGAGTTGAGCTTGGAGCTTGTTGGTGGTGTCGTGAAGT
The DNA here is from genome assembly GCF_022539505.1 of Lolium rigidum. NCBI lineage: Eukaryota > Viridiplantae > Streptophyta > Magnoliopsida > Poales > Poaceae > Lolium > Lolium rigidum. Next base: position 229,582,311 of record NC_061508.1, on the reverse strand, counting down.
GAGAGGATGTCGCCCCATAGCTTTGCAGCTTCCTTCTCGTGTTTAGCAATGAGTTCGTACACAATCTTGTGAAAGATATCCACTTCACGCTCGGCCATCTTCTTGTAATTGAAGACCTCTTGCTCTAGCTTCTCCATCCCGTCTTCCAAGCTTCCTTCTCCTTTGGGACCCCGAACATCTTTGATCTGCAGCTTTCCCTCGACGAGCATCAACTCCTTTGGGTGCATCCTCAGCTCCTCCATGTACAAGTTGCCGACATCCTTGCAGGAGCTATCCTTCGGAGTTCCCGACGAAGACATGATGGCTCTAGATCCAAACAAATCCTGGCAGAAACAGCTCGAAACAAAGCACGTCGAAAGAACGATATACGGACCTCCAGGGGTCCGGGGGATTTTATAATAAAAATTTTCAGAACAAACGGAAAGTACCAGATCGAACCAGAGTCGGAAAGGGGCAACGAGGCGGCCAGACCATAGGTCGGCGCGGCCCCAGGTCAAGCCGCGCCGGCCTATGGTGGCACGCCCTCGTGCGTCCTTTCCACTCCGTTTCGAACTCGTAATTTTTCATATTTTCCAAAAACAACAAAAATAATGTTCGGAAAGTAAATCGCGAACTTTTCATTACCAGTACTGTTACCTATTCAAAGTCGAGTTCTGGCGGACTGTCAATTTGTCCCTTGATGAAAGCCTCCGACGTTTCCACTCGAATAATATCAACATCAACATTATAAGAATCACCTGAAATATAATGCTTGAGTCTTTGTCCATTCACCACTTGCGTAGCATTTCCTTGGAGAGAGCTAATTTTAATTGCTCCCGAACGATACACCTCCTCAACAACATATGGTCCTTCCCATTTCGAGAGTAATTTCCCCGCAAAGAATCTCGAGACGAGACCGATACAATAGGACTTTATCCCCAATATTAAACTCTCTTTTGATGATCCTTCTATCGTGCCATTTTTTAACTTTTTCTTTAAAGAGTTTAGCATTTTCATAAGCTTCACTTCTCCATTCATCTAGAGAACTTAATTGTAGCAACCTCTTATCACCGGCAAGTTTAGGATCTTTATTTAATTCTCTAACAACCCGATAAGCTTTGTGTTCTAGTTCTAAAGGTAAATGACAAGCTTTTCCGTAAACCATTTTATAAGGTGACATTCCCATGGGGTTTTTATAAGCAGTTCTATAAGCCCATAGTGCGTCTTTCAATTTACTAGCCCAATTCTTTCTAGATTTATTAACGGTTTTCTGCAAGATAGATTTAATTTCTCTATTTGATAATTCTACTTGACCACTACTTTGAGGGTGATAAGCGGAAGCAATTCTATGATTAATACCGTACTTAGCAAGAGTTTTTCTAAAACCTCCATGAATAAAATGAGAACCTCCATCAGTCATAATATATCTAGGTACTCTAAATCTAGGAAAAATAACATCTAAAAGCATTTTTAAAGAGGTCTCACCATCAAGCACTTTTTGTAGGTATGGCTTCCACCCATTTAGTAACATAATCAACAGACAACAAGTATATGGGTGTTACCTTTTGAAGAGGGAAAAGGTCCCATGAAGTCAAATCCCCAACAATCAAACGGTTCAATAACAAGAGTATAATTCATAGGCATTTCATTGCGTCCGGAGATATTACCAACCCTTTGACATTCATCACAAGATAAAATAAACTTCCTTGCATCTTTGAAGAGAGTTGGCCAATAAAAACCTGATTGTAGAACCTTTGCGCGGTTCTATCTCCGGCGTGATGTCCTCCATAAGCACTGCCATGACATTTACTCAATATCTCTTGTTGTTCATATTCGGGAACACACCTTCGCATAATACCATCCACTCCTTCTTTATATAAGTGTGGGTCATCCCGTAAATAATGCCTCAAGTCATAAAAGAATTTCCTCCTCTCGCTAAGCTGAAAAGGTTGGAGGCAAGTACTTGGAAACAATAAAGTTAGCATAATCAAGCATACCAAGGACTGTCTCGCGAGCTCACCTTTATTACAGCCAATTGTTCATTTGGAAAACTATCATTAACAGGAACGTGGTCATAAGCAATATTTTCCAATCTAGACAAATTATCAGCAACAGGATTATCAAGCACCTTTCCTATCTACAATATGTAAATCAAATTCTTGCAAAAGAAGTACCCATCTAATAAGCCTCGGCTTAGCATCTTTCTTTGTCATAAGGTATCTAATTGCAGCATGATCAGTATGAATTGTAACTTTTGAATCAACAATATAAGATCTAAATTTATCACAAGCAAAGACTACAGCTAACAATTCTTTTTCAGTAGTAGCATAATTTCTTTGAGCAGCGTCAAGAGTTTTGCTAGCATAATGAATAACATTTAATTTTTTATCTACTCGCTGTCCAAGAACAACGCCTACAGCAAAATCACTAGCATCACACATAATTTCAAATGGTAAATTCCAATCAGGAGGTTCAACTATAGGAGCAGTTGTTAAGGCTTTCTTTAGAGTTTCAAAAGCTTCCTTACAATCATCATCAAAAACAAAAGGTACATCTTTTTGAAGAAGATTAGTAAGAGGTTTTGAAATCTTGGAGAAATCTTTAATAAATCTCCTATAAAACCCAAGATGTCCAAGAACACTACGAATACCTTTAACATCCCTTGGATAGGGCATCTTCTCAATAGCTTCAACTTTAGCTCTATCAACTTCAATACCTCTCTCGAAATTTTATGTCCCAATACAATTCCTTCATTAACCATAAAGTGGCATTTCTCCCAATTAAGAACAAGGTTAGTTTCTTCACATCTCTCGCAAAACTTTATCAAGGTTTCGCAAGCAACTATCAAAAGAATTCCCGTAGACTGAAAAATCATCCATGAATACTTCCACAATACTCTCACAAAAGCCATGAAAAATAGCAGACATGCATCTTTGAAAAGTAGCAGGAGCATTACATAAACCAAAAGGCATACGCCTATAAGCATAAGTTCCATAGGGACAAGTAAAAGTGGTTTTCTCTTGATCTTTAGCTTTAACAAGAATTTGTGAAAACCCGTAATAACCATCAAGAAAGCAAAAATGAGTATTTTTAGATAACCTTTCTAGCATTTGATCAATAAATGGTAAAGGGTAATGATCTTTCTTAGTAACTTTATTAACTTTTCGATAATCAATGCACATTCTATACCCTACAACTACTCTTTGAGGTATGAGCTCATCATTATCATTAGGCACAACAATCATTCCTCCTTTCTTAGGAACGCAATGCACATGACTAACCCATCTACTATCAGCAATAGGATATATAATACCAGCCTTCAAGAAGTCGTAATACCTCATTTCTTACCACATCCTTCATCTTGGGAATTAGACGACGCCGAGGTTCAACAACGGGCTTCGCATCATCTTCCATATTAATGGCGTGTTGGCAAATAGAGGGAGAAATCCCCTTCAAGTCATCAAGAGTATAGCCAATAGCACCTCGGTGTTTCTTCAATATTTGCAATAATCTTTCTTCTTCAAACTCGTAAGTTTAGAACTAATAATAACAGGATATATTTTCTTATCATCAATATGAGCATATTTAAGATTATCGTGCAAAGGCTTTAAATCAAAAACAGGATCTTCCTTTGGTGGCGGTGTTGTACCCAAGTCTTCCACCGGTAAATCATGCTTGAGAATAGGTTGGCGAAGAAAATCTCCTCAAGCTCATCTCTTTCTTTCCTAAAAACTTCACTCTCGCTATCCTCCAAATGTTGCTGCAAAGGATTATTAGGAACAAGAACAATAGATGCACACTGCTCCATTTTAAAATCATTACTAGGCAAATCAGCCTTATAAGGAGTTTTAGTAAATTTAGAGAAGTTAAACTCATAAGATTCACCAGCAAATTTAGTCAAAATTTTCTCTTTCTTGCAATCTATAATAGCTCCACAAGTATTTAGAAAAGGTCTACCAAAAATGATAGGACAATAATCACTAGCAGCAGTAACCAAGTACCAAAAAGTCAGCAGGATATTTAATCTTACCACATAGAACTTCCACATCTCGAACAATACCAATTGGAGAAATAGTTTCTCTATTAGCCAGCTGAATAACCACATCAATATCTTCAAGTTCGCAAGAATCAATTTCGTGCATAATCTCCGTGTAAAGCTCATAAGGTATAGCACTAACACTTGCACCAATATCACATAAACCATAATAGCAATGATCACCAATTTTAACAGATAGCATAGGAACACTAGCTTGTTTGGGTTTATTAGGATGTGAAACAATATTAGAAGCATCTTCACAGAAAATAATATGACCATCCCCTACATTTTCAGTCACAAGATCTTTAACTATTGCAACAAAGAAGTTCAACTTTTATTTGTTCTTCAGGTTCTCTAGGTTTCTTTTCACTTTTATGAACCGCACTATTTATAACAGAGTACTCTTTCATTTTAGCAGGAAAAGGAGTTTTTTCAATATAAGCTTCAGGAATAACATGATCAGCAGTTTCAATTACAACACATTTATTAATAGATGAATCAATTTTATCTTTATACGGTTCATGATACTTATCAAAATTCTTCTTAGGCAATTCATAATGAGAGGCAAAAGCTTTATAAAGGTTTGCAGCAACTTGAGAATCAAGACCATATGTAGCACTCATATTACGAAATGTATCAGTATCCATAAAAGCTTCAATGCATTTATAATCATAAATTATACCCGACTCTCTATCTTTGTCATTCTCCCAACCTTCGCATTTTCTTGGATCCGATCAAGAAGGTCCCTTTTAAACTCTTCTTTGTTGCGTGTAAATGATCCAGTAACAAGAAGTATCCAGCAAGGTCTTGTCTTGAAAAGAAAGTCTTGCATAGAAATTATCAATAATAACATTACCAGGAAGCTCATGAATGGGGCATTTGAGCATTAAAGACTTCAATCTCCCCAAGCTTGGGCAATACTCTCTCCATCATGAGGCCAGAAATTATATATGCGGTTCCTATCTTTGTGAATTTCACTTGGAGGATAAAATTTGGAATAGAATAAAGGCACAATGTCCTCCCAATCAAGAGAATCACCATTCTTCAAGCAATTTATACCAATGCGCCGCTTACCGTACAGACGATATAGAGAATACTTTCTTCCTAACTTCATTCATAGCAATACCTGCACATTTGAATAACCCGCATAATTCATGCAAAAACAGTAAATGATCACCAGGATGGACACTTCCATCCCCTTCATAGCGGTTATCCATAACATGTTCAATAATTTTCGTAGGTATTTTATATGGTATTACTTCCTCACCTGGCGCCTCATCCACTACCGTTGCGTAGTAGTAGATTTCCCAAATAGAAATTGAAGAGAAGATCTCTCCATAATGACTTATAGCAGCAGTGAGAAATAAAATCAGCACAAACAAGAAAGGTTTTCCTTACCAATTCCACTTACCAATAGCGCTTCACTCCCCGACAACGGCGCCGTAAAATAGTCTTGATGACCCACAAGTATAGGGGTGTATCGTAGTACTTTCGATAAATAAGAGTGTCGAACCCAATGAGGAGCAGAAGGTGTTGACAAGCAGTTTCGATGAAGGATTCACTGTAAATGCTCACAGACAAGTATTCAGGGGGTTTTGATGTAACAAATGAATAAAGTACGAGTAAGTAAAATGCAAGAGAAATAATTGCAGCAAGTGGCCCAATCCTTTTTAGCACAAAGGACAAGCCGGTTTGTTTACTTATAATGACCAAACGTTCTCGAGGACACACGGGATTTTAGTCTAGTGCTTTCGCTACATACAGTTGATTAATCTTCATTGTTTTGATAAGTGTTGTGTGGGTGAACCTATGCTAATGTACCGCCCTTCCTAGGACTAATACATACTTGTGATTATACCCCTTGCAAGCATCCGCAACTACAAGAAAGTAATTAAGATAAATCTAACCACAGCTCTTAAACTCGAGATCCTCGCGATCCCTCCCGCATCGATATACCAACGGGGGTTTAGGTTTCGTCACTCCGGCAACCCCGCAATTGGCAAACGAGTACAAGATGCATTCCCCTAGGCCCATAAATGGTGAAGTGTCGTGTAGTCGACGTTCACACGACACCACTAGAAGAATAACACCACAACTTAAATATCATAACATTGAATATTACTCAACCATAGTTCACTACTAACAATTAGACTTCACCCATGTCCTCAAGAACTAAACGAACTACTCACGAGACATCATATGGAACATGATCAGAGGTGATATGATGATGAATAACAATCTGAACATAAACCTTGGTTCAATGGTTTCACTCAATAGCATCAACAACAAGTAGAAATCAGTATCGGGAGAGTTTCCCCTATCAAACAATCAAGATCAAACCCAAATTGCTACAGCGGTGACGATGTCCAGCGGTGGAGATGGCGGTGATGATGGTGGAGATGATGATGATGGTTGATACGTCTCCGACGTATCGATAATTTCTTATGTTCCATGCCACATTATTGATGTTATCTACATGTTTTATGCACACTTTATGTCATATTCGTGCATTTTCTCGGAACTAACCTATTAACAAGATGCCGAAGTGCCGCTTGCCGTTTTCTGCTGTTTTTGGTTTCAGAAATCCTAGTAAGGAAATATTCTCGGAATTGGACGAAATCAAAGCCCAGGGGCCTATTTTCTCACGAAGCTTCCGTAAGTCCGAAGGAGAGACGAAGAGGGGCCACGGAGGGGCCACACCCTAGGGCGGCGCGGCCCCCCTTGGCCGCGCCGGCCCGTGGTGTGGGGCCCCCGTGCCGCCTCTTGACCTGCCCTTCCGCCTATAAAAAGTCTCCGTGACGAAACCCCCAGCACCGAGAGCCACGATACGGAAAACATTACCGAGACGCCGTCGCCGCCGATCCCATCTCGGGGATCCAGAGATCGCCTCCCGCACCCTCGCCGGAGAGGGGAATCATCTCCCGGAGGACTCTACGCCGCCATGGTCGCCTCCGGTGTGATGTGTGAGTAGTCTACCCCTGGACTATGGGTCCATAGCAGTAGCTAGATGGTTGTCTTCTCCCCATTGTGCTATCATTGTCGGATCTTGTGAGCTGCCTATCATGATCAAGATCATCTATATGTAATTCTATATGTTGCGTTTGTTGGGATCCGATGAATAGGGAATACTTGTTATGTTGATTATCAAAGTTATGCTTATGTGTTGTTTATGATCTTGCATGCTCTCCGTTACTAGTAGATGCTCTGGCCAAGTAGATGCTTGTAACTCCAAGAGGGAGTACTTATGCTCGATAGTGGGTTCATGCCTGCATTGACACCTGGGACAGTGACCGAAAGTTCTAAGGTTGTGTTGTGCTGTTGCCACTAGGGATAAAACATTGATGCTATGTCTAAGGATGTAGTTGTTGATTACATTACGCACCATACTTAATGCAATTGTCTGTTGCTTGCAACTTAATACTGGAGGGGGTTCGGATGATAACCTGAAGGTGGACTTTTTAGGCATAGATGCAGACCCAATTAAATCTCACTATACTCATCATGATATGTATGTGCATTGTCATGCTCTCTTTATTTGTCAATTGCCCAACTGTAATTTGTTCACCCAACATGCTGTTCGTCTTATGGGAGAGACACCTCTAGTGAACTGTGGACCCCGGTCCAATTCTCTTTACTCGAAATACAATCTACCGCAATACTTGTTCTACTCGTTTTCCGCAAACAATCATCTTCCACACAATACGGTTAATCCTTTGTTACAAGCAAGCCGGTGAGATTGACAACCTCACTCGTTTCGTTGGGGCAAAGTAGTTTGGTTGTGTTGTGCAGGTTCCACGTTGGCGCCGTAATCCCCGGTGTTGCGCCGCACTACATCCCGCCGCCATCAACCTTCAACGTGCTTCTTGGCTCCTCCCGGTTCGATAAACCTTGGTTTCTTTCTGAGGGAAAACTTGCTGCTGTGCGCATCATACCTTCCTCTTGGGGTTGCCCAACGAACGTGTGAAATACACGCCATCAAGCACATTTTCTCGGCGCCGTTGCCGGGGAGATCAAGACACGCCGCAAGGGGAGTCTCCACTTCTCAATCTCTTTACTTTGTTTTTGTCTTGCTTTATTTTATTTACTACTTTGTTTGCTGCACTAAATCAAAATAATACAAAAAAATTAGTTGCTAGTTTTACTTTATTTGCTATCTTGTTTGCTATATCGAAAACACAAAAAAATTAGTTTACTTGCATTTACTTTATCTAGTTTGCTTTATTTATCGTTGCTAAAATGGCCAACGCTGAAAATACTAAGTTGTGTGACTTCACAACCACAAATAATAATGATTTCTTATGCACACCTATTGCTCCACCTGCTACTACAGCAGAATTCTTTGAAATTAAACCTGCTTTATCGAATTTTGTCATGAAAGATCAATTTTCTGGAATTAGTTCTCGATGATGTCTGCTGCCCATCTTAATAATTTTGTTGAACTATGTGAAATGCAAAAATATAAAGATGTAGATGGTGATATTATTAAACTAAAATTGTTCCCTTTCTCATTAAGAGGAAGAGCTAAAGATTGGTTGCTATCTCTCGCCTAAGAATAGTATTGATTCATGGACTAAATGCAAGGATGCTTTTATTGGTAGATATTATCCCCCTGCTAAAATTATATCTTTGAGGAGTAGCATAATGAATTTTAAACAATTAGATACTGAACATGTTGCTCAAGCTTGGGAAAGAATGAAATCTCTCGGTTAAAAATTGCCCAACCCATGGACTCGACTACTTGGATGATCATCCAAACCTTCTATGCGGACTAAATTTTTCTTCACGGAATTTATTGGATTCAGCTGCTGGAGGTACCTTTATGTCCATCACTCTTGGTGAAGCAACAAAGCTTCTTGATAATATGATGATCAACTACTCTGAATGGCACACGTAAAGAGCTCCACAAGGTAAGAAGGTAAATTCTGTCGAAGAAACCTCTTCCTTGAGTGATAAGATTGATGTTATTATGTCTATGCTTGTGAATAATAGGACTAATATTGATCCTAATAATGTTCCGTTAGCTTCATTGGTTGCACAAGAAGAACATGTTGATGTAAACTTCATTAAAAATAATAATTTCAACAACAATGCTTACCGGAACAATTCTAGTAACAACTATAGGCCATATCCTTATAATAATGGCAACGGCTATGGTAATTCTTATGGAAATTCTTACAACAATAATAGGAATTCACCCCCTGGACTTGAAGCCATGCTTAAAGAATTTATTGGTACACAAACTGCTTTTAACAAATCTGTTGAAGAAAAGCTTGGGAAAATTGATATACTTGCTTCTAAAGTCGATAGTCTTGTCTACTGATGTTGATCTTTTGAAATCAAAAGTTTTGCCTAATGAGAATCATCATAATAAGATTGCTACTACAGCAAATGCCATTCAAGTTAGAATTAATGAGAATATAAGATTAATGGCTGAACTGCGTGCTAGGTGGGATAGAGAAGAAAATGAAAAACTAGCTAAAGAGAAGAATATAGCTAAAGTTTGGACTATTACCACCACTAGTAATGCTAATGCTACACATGTTGCTGCACCTCCTACTCATACTAATAAAAGAATTGGTGTTAGCAATGTTTCCACTTCTAATGCAAAGCGCGAAAACTGCCCTGAAACTGCTAAAACTCGCTGAAATTGCTCGTGATAAAGCTGCTGAAATTTTTTCCAACATTGGGGATGATGATCCCATTGCTTTAGATTATAATGGTTTGAATTTTGATGATTGCCACATCTCTGAAGTTATAAAGTTCTTGCAAAAACTTGCTAAAAGTCCTAATGCTAGTGCTATAAATTTGGCTTTCACGCATCATATTACAAATGCTCTCATAAAAGCTAGAGAAGAGAAACTAGAGCGCGAAGCCTCTATTCCTAAAAAGCTAGAAGATGGTTGGGAGACCATCATTAAGATGAAGGTTAAAGATTTTGATTGTAATGCTTTATGTGATCTTGGTGCAAGTATTTCGTTATGCCGAAGAAAATTTATAATATGCTTGACTTGCCACCGCCGAAAAATTGTTATTTGGATGTTAATCTTGCTGATCATTCTACAAAGAAACCTTTGGGTAAAGTTGATAATGTTCGCATTACCGTTAACAATAACCTTGTTCCCGTTGATTTTGTTGTCTTGGATATTGAATGCAATGCATCTTGTCCAATTATATTGGGAAGACCTTTTCTTCGAACTGTTGGTGCTATTATTGATATGAGGGAAGGAAATATAAAATATCAATTTCCTCTCAAGAAAGGTGTGGAACACTTCCCTAGAAAGAGAATGAAGGTACCTTATGATTCTATTATTAGAACAAATTATGATGTTGATGCTTCATCTCTCGATGTTACTTGATACACACTTTCTGCGCCTAGCTGAAAGGCGTTAAAGAAAAGCGCTTATGGGAGACAACCCATGTTTTTACCTACAGTACTTTGTTTTTATTTTGTGTCTCGGAAGTTGTTTACTACTGTAGCAACCTCTCCTTATCTTAGTTTTGAGTTTTGTTGTGCCAAGTTAAGCCGTTGATAGAAAAGTAAGTACTAGATTTGGATTACTGCGCAGTTCCAGATTTCTTTGCTGTCACGAATCTGAGCCCACTGCCCTGCAGGAAGCTCAGAAAATTATGCCAATTTACGTGCATGATCCTCAGATATGTACGCAACTTTCATTCAATTTGAGCATTTTCATTTGAGCAAGTCTGGTGCCATTTTAAAATTCGTCAATACGAACTGTTCTGTTTTGACAGATTCTGCCTTTTATTTCGCATTGCCTCTTTTGCTATGTTGGATGAATTTCTTTGATCCACTAATGTCCAGTAGCATTATGCAATGTCCAGAAGTGTTAAGAATGATTGTGTCACCTCTGAATATGTCAATTTATATTGTGCACTAACCCTCTAATGAGTTGTTTCGAGTTTGGTGTGGAGGAAGTTTTCAAGGATCAAGAGAGGAGTATGATGCAACATGATCAAGGAGAGTGAAAGCTCTAAGCTTGGGGATGCACCCGGTGGTTCACCCCTGCATATATCAAGAAGACTCAAGCGTCTAAGCTTGGGGATGCCCAAGGCATCCCCTTCTTCATCGACAACATTATCAGGTTCCTCCCCTGAAACTATATTTTTATTCCATCACATCTTATGTGCTTTTTCTTGGAGCGTCGGTTTGTTTTTGTTTTTTTGTTTTGTTTGAATAAAAAGGATCCTAGCATTCACTTTGTGGGAGAGATACACGCTCCGCTGTAGCATATGGACAAGTATGTCCTTGGTTTCTACTCATAGTATTCATGGCGAAGTTTCTCCTTCGTTAAATTGTTATATGGTTGGAATTGGAAAATGATACATGTAGTAATTGCTATAATGTCTTGGGTAATGTGATACTTGGCAATTGTTGTGCTCATGTTTAAGCTCTTGCATCATATGCTTTGCACCCATTAATGAAGAAATACATAGAGCATGCTAAAATTTGGTTTGCATAATTGGTTTCTCTAAGGTCTAGATAATTTCTAGTATTGAGTTTGAACAACAAGGAAGACGGTGTAGAGTTTTATAATGTTTTCAATATGTCTTTTATGTGAGTTTTGCTGCACCGGTTCATCCTTGTGTTTGTTTCTAACAAGCCTTGCTAGCCTAAACCTTGTATCGAGAGGGAATACTTCTCATGCATCCAAAATACTTGAGCCAACCACTATGCCATTTGTGTCCACCATACCTACCTACTACATGGTATTTTCCGCCATTCCAAAGTAAATTGCTTGAGTGCTACCTTTAAAATTCCATCATTCACCTTTGCAATATATAGCTCATGGGACAAATAGCTTAAAAACTATTGTGGTATTGAATATGTAATTATGCACTTTATCTCTTATTAAGTTGCTTGTTGTGCGGTAACCATGTTTACTGGGGACGCCATCAACTTTTCATTGTTGAATTTCATGTGAGTTGCTATGCATGTTCGTCTTGTCTGAAGTAAGGGCGATCTACACTGAGTTGAATGGTTTGAGCATGCATATTGTTAGAGAAGAACATTGGGCCGCTAACTAAAGCCATGATTCATGGTGGAAGTTTCAGTTTTGGACAAATATCCTCAAATCTCTAATGAGAAAAGAATTAATTGTTGTCAAATGCTTAAAGCATTAAAAGAGGAGTCCATTATCTCGTTGTCTATGTTGTCCCGGTATGGATGTCTAAGTTGAGAATAATCAAAAGCGAGAAATCCAAATGCGAGCTTTCTCCTTAGACCTTTGTACAAGCGGCATAGAGGTACCCCTTTGTGAAACTTGGTTAAAGCATATGTATTGCGGTGATAATCCAGGTAGTCCAAGCTAATTAGGACAAGGTGCGGGCACTATTGGTACACTATGCATGAGGCTTGCAACTTATAAGATATAATTTACATGATGCATATGCTTTATTACTACCGTTGACAAAATTGTTTCATGTTTTCAAAATCAAAGCTCTAGCACAAATATAGCAATCGATGCTTTTCCTCTATGAGGACCATTCTTTTACTTTCAATGTTGAGTCAGTTCACCTATTTCTCTCCACCTCAAAAAGCAAACACTTGTGTGAATCGTGCATTGATTCCTACATATTTGCTTATTGCACTTATTATATTACTCTATGTTGACAATATCCATGAGATATACATGTTACAAGTTGAAAGCAACCGCTGAAACTTAATCTTCTTTTGTGTTGCTTCAATACCTTTACTTTGAATTATTGCTTTATGAGTTAACTCTTATGCAAGACTTATTGATGCTTGTCTTGAAGTGCTATTCATGAAAAGTCCTTGCTATATGATTCACTTGTGTACTCATGTCATATACATTGTTTTGATCGCTGCATTCACTACATATGCTTTACAAATAGTATGATCAAGATTATGATGGCATGTCACTCCAGAAATTATCTGTGTTATCGTTTTACCTGCTCGGGACGAGCGGAACTAAGCTTGGGGATGCTGATACGTCTCCGACGTATCGATAATTTCTTATGTTCCATGCCACATTATTGATGTTATCTACATGTTTTATGCACACTTTATGTCATATTCGTGCATTTTCCGGAACTAACCTATTAACAAGATGCCGAAGTGCCGATTGCTGTTTTCTGCTGTTTTTGGTTTCAGAAATCCTAGTAAGGAAATATTCTCGGAATTGGACGAAATCAAAGCCCAGGGGCCTATTTTCTCACGAAGCTTCCGAAGTCCGAAGGAGAGACGAAGAGGGGCCACGGAGGGGCCACACCCTAGGGCGGCGCGGCCCCCCTTGGCCGCGCCGGCCCGTGGTGTGGGGCCCCCGTGCCGCCTCTTGACCTGCCCTTCCGCCTATAAAAAGTCTCCGTGACGAAACCCCGAGTACCGAGAGCCACGATACGGAAAACATTACCGAGACGCCGTCGCCGCCGATCCCATCTCGGGGATCCAGGAGATCGCTCTCCGGCACCCTGCCGGAGAGGGGAATCATCTCCCGGAGGACTCTACGCAGCCATGGTCGCCTCCGGTGTGATGTGTGAGTAGTCTACCCCTGGACTATGGGTCCATAGCAGTAGCTAGATGGTTGTCTTCTCCCCATTGTGCTATCATTGTCGGATCTTGTGAGCTGCCTATCATGATCAAGATCATCTATATGTAATTCTATATGTTGCGTTTGTTGGGATCCGATGAATAGGGAATACTTGTTATGTTGATTATCAAAGTTATGCTTATGTGTTGTTTATGATCTTGCATGCTCTCCGTTACTAGTAGATGCTCTGGCCAAGTAGATGCTTGTAACTCCAAGAGGGAGTACTTATGCTCGATAGTGGGTTCATGCCCGCATTGACACCGGGACAATGATGTAAAGTTCTAAGGTTGTGTTGTGCTCGTTGCCACTAGGGATAAAACATTGATGCTATGTCTAAGGATGTAGTTGTTGATTACATTACGCACCATACTTAATGCAATTGTCTCGTTGCTTGCAACTTAATACCGGAGGGGGTTCGGATGATAACCTCGAAGGTGGACTTTTTAGGCATAGATGCGGTTGGATGGCGGTCTATGTACTTTGTCGTAATGCCCAATTAAATCTCACTATACTCATCATGATATGTATGTGCATTGTCATGCTCTCTTTATTTGTCAATTGCCCAACTGTAATTTGTTCACCCAACATGCTGTTCGTCTTATGGGAGAGACACCTCTAGTGAACTGTGGACCCCGGTCCAATTCTCTTTACTCGAAATACAATCTACTGCAATACTTGTTCTCATCGTTTTCGCAAACAATCATCTTCCACACAATACGGTTAATCCTTTGTTACAGCAAGCCGGTGAGATTGACAACCTCACCGTTTCGTTGGGGCAAAGTAGTTTGGTTGTGTTGTGCAGGTTCCACGTTGGCGCCGGAATCCCCGGTGTTGCGCCGCACTACATCCCGCCGCCATCAACCTTCAACGTGCTTCTTGGCTCCTCCTGGTTCGATAAACCTTGGTTTCTTTCTGAGGGAAAACTTGCTGCTGTGCGCATCATACCTTCCTCTTGGGGTTGCCCAACGAACGTGCGAAATACACGCCATCAATGGTGATGGAGATGATGTCCAGCTCGATGGCGGTGACGATGGCGTCGATTTCCCCCTCCGGGAGGGAATTTCCCCGGCGGATTCCTGCCCGCCGGAGAGCTCTTTTCTCTCTGCTGTTCTCCGCCCCGCAGAGGCGGCTGTAACCCTTCGTGAGGATTCCTCTCTAGCTTAGGTCTTCGGGACGAAGGGTTTCGCGAAGAAAAGGAGACGAAAGAGGCCGAGGGGGCTCCACACCACATGGTGGCGCGGCCAGGCCATGGGCCGCGCCACCCTATGGTGTGGGCCCACCCCGGGTCCAGACTGGCTCCCCCTTCCGGCTTCCTCCGTCATCCGGAAAAATAGGATTTTCCGTAAAACTTCCTTCCACGAGTTGATCTTCCGAAATATTGCATCCTGGCGGTGCTTTTTCCAGCGAGAATCCCGGCTCCAGTGCTCGATCTCCAAATAATCATGAAACATGCAAAATAGATGAAATAACATAAGTATTGTGTCCCAATATGAAATATATCAATGAATAACAGCAAATTATGATATAAAATAGTGATGCAAATTGGACGTATCAGTACCCCCGAGCCTCGCCGAGGATACCCACATCACCGCCGTCTTCTCGTCGTTCTCCTCGTAGACGCCTGCAAGCTGGGAAGCCCCGGATATGGTGAATTTAGCCATTTCTTCCGACCACCGCCGCCGCGGCCATGGACGAAATCGCCGCCGTCCGAGCTCCATCGACCTCTCCTTCAAGCCCATCACCATCAGGGTGAGCATACGCTTCTCGAGAGCCTTCTATCGCATCCTAGATCGTCTTGTAGCTCACTGTCCTCGTTGCTCGTCGGAAACCGCCGCAGACCATCACCACCGGCCGCTCTCCGGCGACCTAATCAGAGCGGCGCGACCACCAAAACACTCCCCACGACACCACGAGTCGTATCCAATTAGTTCCATGCCGCGCACGACTGGAATCGCCGTCGATTGACGAATTCCTCACCGTCCAGTAGCCTCTGAGGGCTCACATCGATTTTGACTCTGGTCAAAGCTTATGTGGCAGCCACCGTGGCAATGGCCCACTGGCCAGTGGCTGTGGGTAGCTTTTACCCGGGTATCTTTAGCATTTCACCCTGTGTTAATTTAAATTCAAATATTCCAGAGACTTCAAGTAAATTTAGAAAATTCATTACAATTCAGAAAAAATACTAATTAGATATCAAAATGTTCCTAAAAAGAAAATCTATCCAATAAAAATATAATATAGAATTTGTATTGTTAATAAAAATTTAATTATTTTAAACTCATTAATTAAGTCTTTTCTTTTATACTTGATTGAATTAAAATTCAATAAATAAGGAAAACTTTAAAAATTAAATAGAAACCAGTAAAGAAATGAAGAAAAATTTAAAACTAATTTCTTTATTTATTATTTTGTTAAATCCTTATTAGAGGGATTAGACCCAAATTAATAATTACCTTAATTATTAAATTCATTAAAAATAATAAAATGTCAAATCTAATATTATTTTTATTTCAAACTCATTAATAACTTCAACTTGATAATGAAGTTATTAATCCTAAAATTATAGGGTAATTAGGAAACCCTAGTCCCAATTGAAACAAAGTGATAACCTCATAATTTCATGTGGAACCCTAAAACCCCAACTCAATTAGAAACACTAGCTCTATTAATCCATATGAACCCTAAGTTGTCCTAAACCTAAACCCTAGGGTATACCTTGTGATCATCCTACTTTCTTTTGATCCATAAAACTATAATTAGCAATTAAACACTTACCACGTCAACATAAAATATAGGAGCCCTTTTATCCATAATTCAGTATTCCATGTATGCACACCTATCCTACCTAGATGATCAAATAGGATCAACCTTAGTCCTTATTATCAAGAATCTTATCCTTACTCATCCTGATTTAGCATCACACCATTGTGATGAACCCTAGTCGCAACCACACCAATTATTTACCATTACATCACTATAGTCCACTAAGCCCTACTAGTGTGAGATACTTATGAACCATCCTATTTAGGAACCAACCATTCTCTACTCAGAGATCCAATAGCTAAAGCAAGACAACCTCGACCTTAATTGTTATACTTCTTATTCTCTAAGAAGTATGTTCTTCAAAAGTTATTCTTTTGAAGTAAATAGGTAGTAGTCATCAACCTTGCCTAACAGGACCTATCAACCCTAGCTATCTATTACCACTAAGATATATCACCATAATAGCAAACATTAATTACTTAAGATAATTATGCTTCACTAAAACCATACAAGCCTAGTTATTAATGAATCCAACTTTGTTGAGATCCATCTAAACCTTACTCCAGAAATTAGTTGAAACCATAATAAACCATAGAACTCCACAACCCTAATTATCATACTTGTTCTTTATTAAAGAACATGTTCTTCAAAAGTTATTCTTTTGAAGTATATGATAATTAATCATTAACCATGCCATGTAATGCTAAAACCAACCACTATTCATTACATGCTAGGATTATACCAAATGTTATAGTTGTGTGCTATTAATATTATTGTTATGAGATGTTGCAAAGCACTGTTTATGATACCATGTAACCACACCTGAATAAGAACCTTGTATGAGAATCATTCTAAAAGTGCAACACGCCCTGAACTAATCATTACCACTCACTAATCCTAAATCATCGGGGTTAGGTCACACTTAGAGCGATTGCATCTCATTATTATGCATTATTGCATCCTTGCCAATCTTTTAAACATCGTCCTTATCGGACGATGATGTTATTTCAGAATTTGGAGTTATTGCGTATCGAAGACCTTGCCTGCATAATCTTGCAGTCAAGAAAGGCAAGTTCATCACTTGCTCATGTCATTTGAGTATTTCTATCAAATTAATTGCAAAGTACTATGGTTATCACTATTGCATAAAAATCAAAACCACTACTTTCATAACTATGAATATGACTATGTGGTGGGCAATGGAACCATGGATTGTGTTGATATGGTGGAGGTTCCATTGCAAGGGTTAATATCCATCTAGGATTAAACAACAAATGTCGCCAGTGATTCTTGTGCCGTAATACCCGTGTTAACCATAAGATCCGGAGTGGGACGGAGTAGTCAAAAGTGTTTCCACCTCTCGTTCATCAACGGATGCGCTTACCGTAGCGAGTTGTGTCTTGCGGAGCAACTTGAGGGTGGGGAGCCCCTTCTAATTCCCCACGGTATAGCGGTGCTTACCGTAGCGGTTGCGGCTTGCGGAACAACTTGAGGGCGGGGATCCCCTTCTAATTCCCCACGGTAATGTGGTCTATGATGGGTTGCAGCTACCGGCGAAGGAGTTTGGTTAACGAGTCCCAAAGCTGTTGTCGTGGTCGGGGTCCATCCTTAATTGGTGTAAGAGGACCGACGAGGACCCAGGGTCGGGGTATGCAACAAAGGGTGGGTGTTCGAGGTAGCGGAGGAACATGATTGGCTAGACCTTATACCGGGCCTCACACCATAGGAAGTGTGGACGGGAACAATTGCCCGGTTGGCACCAAGGTTAAGATCTCTTATGGGTAAAGCAACACACCTCTGCAGAGTGTAATGAACCGTGACCTGTCACTCCCTGTTCCGGGATATGGAACTCGCGAACGCGGCCGGAAAGGAGCTCCATGAAGTTCTAGTAAACCGGTGAAGGCTGACGGACATAGTTCTTCCGAATAAAAGCAACCTCTTGAAGAAATGATTATGAAAACCTGCATTGGTATTAGACTTTCTGGTCTAATGCTGTAGCTAGTGCATTAAACACCTCTTTCCTATAATGAACTTGTTGAGTACGCTCGTACTCATCCCACTCTTAAATCCCCTGCTTAGATATGGAGGCCACGAAGGAGGAACTACAGTGCAACTCGAAGACCGAGGAAATCAACAACTACTTCAAGGGACATGAATCTGTCAGAGGAGTCAAACACTACATTCAACAAGAAGACAACCTAGATTAGCAATAGAAGGAACTAGCTTCCTAAACTTAGCTCCTATTTAGCTAGAATCTATTCATAGCCTCTATAGTTAGTTAAATACTCTATAAATAGAGTTCGTGATAAGACTAGACTACGAGTCGTTCTTCTGGAGTTGATTTGCAGTTTTACCTCATTGTAAAGTAGGAGGTCTGTGATGATCTTATGTAACGAGTCAATGTTGTAATTCTATAGACATGCCTTGGACCCGCATATGTTTCTGTTGTACCACTCTGAGCGATATAATACTAGTGGAACGGTGTTTCATTGGTGTTATATCAGACTTGCATACTACACCATGCAGTGGTATGCCGGGTCACCACATTCCTAGTGCATTGGACCCGTTAGTCATTTATTGTGACAACACGGGTGCCATCGCCAATGCAAAGGAACCAAGGTCACACAAGAAGCTGAAGCATATCAAGCTGCGTTTTCATTCGATTCGCGAATACATCGAAGATGGTGAAGTAGAGATTTGCAAAGTACACACAGATCTGAATGTTGCAAATCCGTTGACTAAAGCTCTCCCTAGGGCAAAGCATGACCAACACCAGAATGCTATGGGTGTTAGGTACCTTACAATGTAATCTAGATTATTGACTCTAGTGCAAGTGGGAGACTATTGGAGATATGCCCAAGAGGCAATAATAAAATGGTTATTATAATATCTTTGTGTTTATGATAAATGTTTGCATACCATGCTATAATTGTATTAACCGAAACATTGATACATGTGTGTTATGTAAACAACAAGGAGTCCCTAGTAAGCCTCTTGTATAACTAGCTTGTTGATTAATGGATGATCATGGTTTCGTGATCATGAACATTGGATGTTATTAATAACAAGGTTGTGTCATTAGTTGAATGATATAATGGACACACACCCAAATGAGCGTAGCATAAGATCAAGTCATTAAGTTCATTTTGCTATAAGTTTTCAATACATAGTTGCCTTAGTCCTTCGACCATGAGATCATGTAAATCACTTACACCGGAAGGGTACTTTGATTACATCAAACGCCATTGCGTAAATGGGTGGTTATAAAGATGGGATTAAGTATTTGGAAAGTGTGAGTTGAGGCATATGGATCAATAGTGGGATTTGTCCATCCTGATGACGGATAGATATACTCTGGGCCCTCTCGGTGGAATGTCTTCTGAATAACTTGCAAGCACATGATTGGATCATGAGAGATGACATACTGCGGTACGAGTAAAGAGTACTTGTCGGTAACGAGGTTGAACAAGGTATGGTGATACCGATGATCAAACCTCGGATAAGTATAATATCGTGTGACAAAAGGAATCGGCATTGTATGTAAATGGTTCAATCGATCACTAAGTCATCGTTGAATATGTGGGAGCCAATATGGATCTCCAGATCCCGCTATTGGTTATTGCTCGGAGAGGAGTCTCGACCATGTCTGCATAGTTCGCGAACCGTAGGGTGACGCGCTTAAGGTTCGATGTCGCATAAGTAGATTTGAATATGGTAAGGAGACGAAGTTTGTTCGGAGTCTCGGATGTGATCCAGGATGTCACGAGGAGGTCCGGAATAGTCCGGAGAATAAGATTCATATAAGAGAAGTTGATTTCTGGGTTTCGGAAATGTTCGGGATTTTTCCGGTGATTGACTGGAAGGTTCTAGAAGGTTCCGGAGGGGTCCACCATGGGGCCCACGACCTAGGAGGCCTAGCATGGGCCGAGGGGATGCTCCCTGGCCTAATGGGCCAGGGGCACATGGCCCTCAAGGCCCAGGCCGGCCAACCCCTAGGGTTTCCCTGGGGGGGATCAACTTGGGGGAGGGGAAAGCCCTCTCCCCCCTCTTGGCCGCCGCCCCCCCCCAACCCTAGATGGGATGCTCCCTGGCCTAATGGGCCAGGGGCACATGGCCCTCAAGGCCCAGGCCGGCTGGCCCCCTATATAAAGAGGGGAGGGGGTGGCCGGCCACACCCCCCATCCATTGCCTCCTCCTCTGGCCGCCTCTCCCTCCACCATACGCTGCTCCGGCTTAGGCGAAGCCCTGCAGTTTTCTTCCTCCACCTCCACCACCACGCCGTCGTGCTGCTGGACTTTGGAGGAGATCTACCACACCTCCGCTGCCCGCTGGAACGGGAGAGGAAGGAGCTTCATCGACACCGTACGCGCGACCGAGTACGGAAGTGCTGCCGGATTGCAGCACCGGGGACGATCGTCTACACCAACAACGAGATTAATCTCGTAGGCTTTGGAATCTTCGAGGGTTAGTCTCATCTCCATCTCGTTGCTTCGATCTTGTAGATTAGATCTTGGGTGTTCCATAGATTAGATCTATTGGTTTTATTCGTCTTGCGGTAGGAAATTTTTTGTTTTCTATGCTACGAACCCCATCACTTTCAGCCGCAGTACCGGGTCGCTGGAGGTAGGAGACAAAGAGACCTCGTCGGACATGCTTGAGATCGGCGGCAGAGGGAGCTCGAGGCCGGTGGCAAGGCGAGCTTGAGGGTAGCGGCGAGGCGAGCTCGTGCTATGGTGGCGAGGAACATCGGTAGAGCTAGGTGTAGTGGAGCTCTGTGCCTCTGTCTCTCGATTGGGAATGGTGAAGCGGTGGAGGTGGAAGGAGATAATGAGCGTGTGGTGTGCGGGAGAGACGCGTGGAAAGATGATGTACTGGGAGGAGCGGGGACGTGGCAAGCTTATGGCCCAGCGATCAATTAGATCGTCCAGATCGGATGATGCGCGATCCGAAGGACGCGTGAGACGGAGCCTCCGGAGGAACTGAAGCATTTTCCATCTGAAAAACAGGGAAATATTAAAACTTTCCTAAGTTGAAGCCAATGATTAGCAAAGTGTTGTTCACTTGGACACGACCTTTGCTTATTTTATACAGTATTGTTTTGGCATTCTATGTAATAGCCCTTGGAGGTCTAAAGTGCATAACAACACGACATCAATAATAGTTAAAGATAATTTGACTTCATAAATAAATCTGAAATGGAAATTGCATTATATAAATGAGGATCATATAAATGATTTATACAACTTTTGAACTCAGATTACTAATAAAATGTCTTTGATAAAAAAAATTACAATGACTTAAACACATAAATTTACGAGTGCTAATTTGGTTAATTCCATAATGGAGAATAAAACCTAACTAAGACAAGCAACTAATATTGATGTTTCTTTTTAATCTTGAAGCTGAAATAAACAACAACGATGTGAAGGGGATTAATGTTACAAGGTTTTCGTCTCCTTAGGAGTGGGATGTTATTGTTTAGTGCTTAATCTTAGACCTAAAACATCAGTTTAGATTTTAATCATTAGGGTTCTCAAAATATAACCAATGGCAACAAGAAATAAAATGAACATGGTCTTTGATCATGTAAGCATGCATAGAGTCCAACCATTAAGCTAGGATATTCCAAAGGCAACTAATATTAATCATTGATCTAAGAAAGGAAAGATGTCTGATTTTGCAAGTAGGCAACACCATGATCATCTTAGAAGGCATACCAGATCTTATATGAAAATTAAACCAACAAGGTTGTTGGGTTTATCTATAGGTATTAATCCAGGCGGCCCTAAAAGGTCCACTGGTACCAAAAAAACCCACACATATAACTGAAAAACATACTAAGAGTTATGAAAAGCCCATTGATAATTGACATAGCCCAAAATGATTCACTCAACAAGTGGTATCATCACTAACAAGTGACATTCTAGAGTACAGATAATACCAATCGAGCTCAATGATAGAGTAACCTTGAGCTTCAAGGCAAGCCCATACTTGAGAAATAAGACACCAAAGGTTGTAAGGCACAAGATCCGATGAGATGTTGGCCCGTGAATAAACAGGAAATCTTCGAGTGGCAAACGAAAAACCTACTCATTCTTAGAAAGCGAGAGTCATTCATATAGGCATAACACCGCCAAAAATGGTAGAAAGTATACATATATAACATCCCTAGACGCAGTCAATAGATCACAACACCAATGTTACCAAAATACTAACATGGGAAGGACCAACATTTCACATTAGTTGGGATTAAACTAAAGTGGGTAGGAGGAACAAGCAAAACCAAAAGAAGAAGGTTAATCTGATATCAAGAAGATCAATCTTCAATGATTAATAAGGTATTAAAAGAGATAGATAGAGAGAGAGTTTGATAGCCAGCGATAATACCGTTGTAGTAAGACCAAAATGTTGTGTATTTGGCATGACAAAGACCCTAAGCTAAACCTAGCAACTATTAGACATGTTTTGTTCTTAAAGGTGTTAAAAGAGAAGAAGTTGATAGAAATACATAAATCATAAGAGATAGTCTAATATCTATTCTTCATTAGAAAATAATTAAATAATTAAATATATGTAATCTATCTATGCTAGATCTTTTTTTTAAATAATATATTTTTTCGATCAAATTTACAAATAATACACGATTTAAAAATTTACAAATCTATAACTCGGTCAGTTGATAATCGGCTGATCGGTCGACTGTTAACCGACCAGATATGTGTGAGATCGAGGCAAGGCAAAAAGCAGTAAAAGGCAGCAAGAAGCTTGCTTTGTGCATGCATATACCAACGTGGTCGGCTGACTGTTGGCCGATCCGTCAGTCGCCTGCCTAAAAAAATTAAAACATATATTAGTTGTAAAATTGTTATAAAAATACATATTATTTTTAATAAATTCTCTTCCGTTGGACGGAGGAGAATCTAGAATTTCTGTTCATTTTGGCTTGTAATAAATAGTTTGCTAGCTAGACATGCACTGTTTATGTTAAACTACTTAGAGTGACTCAACTTTTTTTTGAAGTTAGTTTCATGTGTGTTATATCAAAGACCGTTACACTACACCGTAGAGTTGTGTGCAGCTTAACCCCGGTATATGTTTACAGTTTCGTAGTTGCTGTCCTTAAATGTCACCCTAAAACAATAGACAACCAGCAACTGAGACAATATGACACTACTTATTGGGAAATTTTGTCTGCAACACATTTCTAGTTTTTCAAATTGATAGGCCACAACAAATACAGCTACAACAATAAAATGACCTGCTAATAATGACATGCGAACTCAAAGATCATCTATACAATTTGATTAAACAAAATATGATTTTCACATCGCCGGTGACGTGTACCCATGCTAAGTGAGGGGCGGTGGTGTCTCCAAAATAATTTTAGTGTGTATGTGTGCCAAAAACACTTGTGATGTGAGTTGTGGTGGTATCTTGCTTCACTCTCGCAAAAAAAAGTTGAACCGGCCTTATAGTCAACGCAACAGCATCATATGCATGGCACATGCGTGCCTATCTAAATTGATTATCCCAAGAAAACCCACACCATTAGTTCTCCTCTTAGCACTAGATAGATGTACATGGTGCGGGATCCAATCGATCAGCAACTGGATAGGTCACGCAACATTCAGTTTGGATAGCTGCTAGTGCTGAACTGCAAATGATCTACCGGGCTAGTGGTTAAACCACTATGCTATGCAGACCACAGCTTGTTCCTTCGCGTACTTGTCTTGTGCAAACTACTGCTCACTGTCATGTGCAAACTGAAATATTGCTCCGTGACGCACGCAGAGCTCCACGGGCATGGATGCTCCGGCCGGTGCGGCGAACAATAGCAAGTGTTGGTGCCATTAACAATAGGAAGAAGATCGCGTGGCTGTTAACGAATTTTTCCATGGCGCTCGCGCGCGCGTGCTGCAAATTCAGCCGAGTGACCCACTTCCTCCCTGAGATGGCGACGGCCGGCGCCGGGAGTTGCCCCGATTTGCATGACCGTGGATACCGGCGGCTGCCGATGCATGCACCCACACCATCTTTCTACCCAAGTTTTGCGCCGTCAGAGTCCGGCGATGTCGATTGCTCGTCTCGTCTCACCCTTCAGTATCGAGGTAGTGCACGTCACCTCTTACTATCTGGGCAGTCAAATAATTTGTTATTTGACTGTCAAGTTAGATAAGTTTATCGGCATCTACACGAGGTTAGTTTCTGCTTCAAACGCGAGACTATTTATGTTTTATTTTCAGTGCCGCCATTCGACAAGTGATCGTGTGGCATGGCGACGTGACGTGTATTTTGTCTTAGTATAAATCCATCTTGTAGTGTTGTCTCATAAGTTCTTTCTGGTTTTCAGTTAAGCGATGTTCACAAATTTCTTCAATCCTATATTTTTTACGTGTTCTTTTCCCCCGTCTATTCGGTTGTGTTGTAATGTTACACTGTTTCACGAGACACGTATCCGCGCGTTGATTAAAACAGATCAGACGCAGTATATGGCAGTGGTTCTGGGCATTGCTACAACAGCCACTACAAGGATTCGAAAGAGCTTGGCGACTCACGTCAGGAGAGTGGAATAGTTTACTAGGGAGTTTATGTCCTTATTTGGTGACGAGCATGTAATAGATTCAATATGTTATACTAGGTAGCATGTCACACTTTTTGATTAGGTTGATTGTTTCATGAACTTGTAATTAACGTTTAGAAAAAATGGGTTTAAGCTAACGGGTAATAAAGGGTTTGTCCTCTTGATTGAAAAATGCCCATTAATTTGAGGGTACTTTGCTACTCGTAGTAATTGACGTTAATGAAAAATAACAAATGTCACAAATTGGAGCTTAGCTCTTAGAGGCTGGGATGGTTTGCCTCTGAGTTTACGTCCAAAGTTTGGGTGCCGAGCATGTAATAGGTTGATAACTGCTTAAAGTTACAATTATGCATGGTGGCAGGCCACCTTTTTTTATTAGGTTGCTGGTTGATCATGAGTTTGTAGTGAACAATTGTAGTAAGTTGGGTATATGCATATATCTTGATGCAGAGGGTACGGGTAATAAAACCAAGTATTTTCTAAAAAAAACTGCTACATTCATAATAAAATCAAATATTTAGGCTCTTCTGAAAGGTAGGATAGACAAACAACTAATTCAATGACTACTTGAACTATACATAAACATATTCAAAACATCATAATTTCCTTGGGGGTTTAATTGCAAGTTCACCGGGGCTCATATAATTAAATATTAAAAACAACTTAAACTATGCATAAACATTGTTTAGACATCATGAAACAGTTTTAAAAAATAGCAACCATTCTTAAAAATATACGGTTATATGTGTTTGTGGGACATCCTCCTCTTTGATTCATAACATTTTCGTAGGAATGTGGAGGATTAGCATTATGATTTCTTTTCATTTGTACGATTAAATTATATGTGAATTTATTCTAGGGATTATGTTATACTATGTTTCAAAGTGTTTTTCACCAAATTATTTTTTCTTCGCAAATTCAGGACGGCTGCCCCGGTTTATATTAAAAGGGTTTTTAAGTGTTAATAAAAAAATGTGAGCGCATATACATATCCATGTCCCATGCTCACGCGTATTTTCATTTTTAGAAAAAAAATAATTTTGTGGACCTGTGTAAAAAGGAAAATTCGGCAGTCGATTGTTGTGTACTCCCTCGGTTCTACAAGCGATATTTTAAATAAGTTTAGACAAATCTAAGATCTCTTTTATGGGTTGGAGGGAGTACGAAAATATGAAAATATGGTTGACTGGTTCATGCTGCGATTTTTGACTTAGTTAGACCATTGTATTATTCTTATAGTGAGAAGGCGATCACTCACACTCTCTGCTAGTGACCTGTTTTTGGTTTCACCCATGTACTGCACTAAACCCATTACATACGTGAAAGGATATTAGGTCGAACATAATCCAATCAATCAATCATGCACATGTGCATGTATGCATGCCGCTCCGGCTATAAATACCGGCACCCGCTGCACTCCACAGCATGAGCTCAGCCCTCACTCTTCTTCTATTTCTGACTGCCATCGATCACCTCAGATCAGGAATCAGGTCAAGAAAAAAAAAAAACTTAGCTAGCATCCATCAGTGATCGGCAATGGGCGCTGCCAAGGACCTTGTGAGGCTCTTGATCCTCGTGGAGGTGGTCGTCGCCATTGCGGCCCCCGGCGCCGCCGCGCTGAGCATGGACTACTACGCCATGACCTGTCCTTTCGCCGAGTACATCGTCCGGAACGTGGTGAGCGAGGCCGTGATGGGCGACCCCACCCTCGCTGCCGGCCTCCTCCGGCTCCACTTCCATGACTGCTTCGTCCAGGTACGCGTGTGTCAACTGACTGCTTCATGCTACGTACGTACATGTTCATGTTTGATCTGTCGTTTATGGCGTCGCGACATGCGTATATAACAGGGATGCGACGCCTCGGTTCTTCTGGACTCGACGGCGGGCAACACGGCGGAGAAGGACGCGCCGGCGAACAAGAGCCTGCGCGGGTTCGAGGTGATCGACAAGATCAAGCAGATGCTGGAAGCGCAGTGCCCTGGCGTGGTGTCCTGCGCGGACGTGCTGGCCTTCGCGGCGCGCGACGCGGTGCTCTTCGCGGGAGGCCCCTACTACGGCGTGCCGACGGGGCGGCGCGACGGGTCCCGCTCGGTGTTCTCCGACACCTTCACGGCGCTCCCGGCGCCGTTCCTCAACGCCTCGTCGCTGATCAGCCTCTTCGCTACCCACGGCTTCAACGTGCAGGACATGGTGGCGCTCTCCGGCGGGCACACGCTGGGCGTGGCGCACTGCGCCGCGTTCAAGACCCGACTCACAACGGAGACGGCGACGCTGGACTCCGGCCTGGGCTCGTCGTTGGCGGCCGCGTGCAAGAGCGGGGGCGACTCGGCCACGGCGACGTTCGACCGGACCAGCACGGCCTTCGACGGCGTCTACTTCAAGGAGCTGCAGCAGAGGAGGGGCCTCCTGAGCTCGGACCAGACGCTGTTCGAGTCGCCCGAGACGAAGCAGCTGGTGAACATGTTCGCCATGAACCCGGGGTACTTCTTCTTCGCGTTCCAGCAGGGGATGCTCAAGATGGGGCAGATCGACCTCAAGGAGGGCGACCATGGCGAGGTCAGGAAATCGTGCAGGGTCGTCAACTCGGGCCGCTGGTAAATTAAGTATGCACAGGCGTCGTCGTCATAAGAATCAAACTAGCTCGTCTGAAATGATAAGGTAACTATCTACTGTCGTGCGTGTGAACACTATACTTTGTCGATGTGTGATGCTGGGTGATTTGCCAATAAATGTGCATGGCACTAGTACAGGATATAATAAGGTGAAATTAAGTGAAATATACAGGAACAATGTATAATGCATAATTTGATGTACTTGTTCTATAAATGGATTGTACTACAACCGTGTAACACACTCCATATATCAAACAAAACATATGTTCTTACACATGCAGCCAAGATATGGGGTGCAAAACCTTTCTTGTCAGGGGGGAACCTGAACGAACATTTTCTTAGTTTTCTTGTTTTTGTTTTTTGAGAACTTTAAAAAAAAATGGAAATTGTATTCCACTAAACTTGTTGCCCAACAATATCGCTGACAACCAAACCGATTACAAACTCAGGAGGATCATCCATCCAGCTAGATGAAGGGACACTAGCCTGATAACCGTAATGTGCCAGGCTATGATCCACTTTATTACAACCAGGGCGACAGAAAAGAAAATCTGCATGATCAAAACGCAGTATGCTTAAACTTCTCGCCTCACGTATCAGGACTCCAGTACCCGCAAGATCAAAACCTCCATTCAACTTCTTAATTTTATTGTGATGTGTTGCCTCAGGCAATTCCTATACACCGACCAGGTCGGTGTATACCCAGCGCCGCACACCCCGTATGGGCCGGGCCCAATTCGCGTTTTCGGGAATTTTGGCCCTTTCATTTCCTGTTTTTTTTTTCTTGTTTTTTCTCTGTTGGTTTTTCTGTTTTCTTTCTGTTTCAGATTCAAAAATTGTTATGATTCAAAAATTATTAAAATTCGAAAATATTCAAACTTAAAACCGGGTCAGATTAAAAAATTATCGAAATTCGAAATATACTAAGATTTGAAATTGTTCAAAATCAAAATTTGTTGAAATTCGAAAATTGTTCAAAATATTAAAATTCAAAATTTGTTCAAACTAGAAATTTGTCCAACTTTGAAATTTGTTCAAATTCGAAATTTGTTCAACTTTGAAATTTGTTCAAACTCGAAATATGTTCAACTTTGAAATTTGTTCAAATTCGAAAAATGTTCAAAATATTAAAATTTGAAATTTGTTCAAACTCGAAATTTGTTCAACTTTGAAATTTGTTCAAGTTGAAAATTTGTTCCAATTTTGAGAAAAGTCCAGATTTCAAATTTGTTCAAATCTGAAAAAAGTTCAGATCCGAAATTCGTTCAAAATATTTTGAAACTCGAAAATTATTGAAATTCGAAAAAAATGTTTAGATTCAATTTTTTTCTAATTTTTAAAAAGTTTAGATTCAAATTTTTATAAAATCCGAATATTGTTCAAATTGTAGCAGAAACATAAATGAAAGCAGAAGAAAAAACGAAAAGAGAGAATATTGGGCCGGCCCAGCACTCTCGCCTGGGGTGTGCGGTGTCTCGTAGGGGCCAACCAGGGTGGCATATAGCACCACCCTTGCCTCATGATTTGATTTATATAAGTTTGGGTTGTAGAGCCTTCGGCCCATGCTGGAGGCATGAGCTAGACCAGCCCAATCCGCAGTAATCCGGCCCATGATGGTCTAGAAAAGGGTGCCCCCCAACATGAACAAAAGGAAATCAAAATAAACGCTCTATCAAATCTCTAAAAAAAGAACCTTCGTAAAGGGAAGCACGCATGCTGTGCGAGTGACACGTGGTGCAACCCAAAGTTTATTCCTCAGCGGAGTTCAGCCAGCCGTGTCGATCCTGTTGCCACCTCAGTCTAGACTCGGTGTCTCCTCCGCCGCTGCATTGGCCTTGACTCCAGCGAGGTGGGTTAGAGGGCTCTCTCAATATTTTTTTAGTTGGGCTTGCGTGGTATGGCGAGGGTAGGGAGAATATGCCAATGAGGAGAGTAGAGGTAGAATAAAGATAAGGCAGGGAAGGAGCCCATGTGCAAGAATCTTGGTAAGAAGATTTAACAGTGGCTGACATTTTTGTTTTGAGAAACACAATACCAATGACGCTCACGTACACTCACCTCTATAAACCTAGACATGCATACCCTACACCTGTGTGCTCCTCCAAAAATTAAGTTGGCATATCGATTTTATGATTGACGAAGTCGTCGCAGGTGCCTCGTTTTTAATGGGAACAGGAACGTCTGGACATAAGGATGATGTCATCCTTCCCTTACGTTTGCCACACTTAGTTGGAGGAGGGAGAAGGAAGAAAGAGAAGATTGTCTTCTCTTATTTAGGGGATGATCTCTTATGAAATAAGAGAAAACTATTTTCTCCATTGTACGACTTGTCTTCCCTTAGCCACACAATTTTGTTCTAAAAATAATTAATTTTCAATTATTGTAAGAGATGA
Source organism: Lolium rigidum (assembly GCF_022539505.1). NCBI lineage: Eukaryota > Viridiplantae > Streptophyta > Magnoliopsida > Poales > Poaceae > Lolium > Lolium rigidum. Next base: position 229,552,381 of record NC_061508.1, on the reverse strand, counting down.
TAATAAAAAAATAATGCATTGTAGCAATAATATTCATCGTCTTCTCTAGATGACGTGGACTACTAAGAGAAGACATGTCTTCCTTCATTGTACACGACCTAAGCGAAAGCAACCATGGGAACCCAAATCTAGGTGGACGTAATTTTAAAAATTTAGAAAAATGTTATTTCAAAGTAAAACTTTTTTTTGCATTTAAGCATTATCTTGATGTTTACTTTTGCAATTTTTTAAGAAAAAATACGATTGTATATGACCTACATGAAAATGACAAAATATCAAAAGGATACTATAAAGAAATAGAAATTTCAAATTTCTCTTTTTGTGTGTACGCCGTACAGACGTAGTTTTCCTTCAAAATCGACACATGCATGAATTATTTCAAAATTTTGGAAACTTTGAAATAGAAAGTTTTAATTTGCAAAATTTGCACCAAAAAAGTTAATTTTTTTGCAAGTTCTCCAATTTAATGGATGATGATATATAGGCGAGAAATATATATAAGCATTGGAACCATCATTCAAGTTCCCTTTTCTATTCTGAGAACTAGAACGATGCCCACGAGCTATGATACGTCCAAAACGTATCTACTTTCCCGAACACTTTTGCTATTGTTTTGCCTCTAATTTGTGTATTTTGGATGCAACTAACACGGACTAACGCTGTTTTCAGCAGAATTGTTCTGGTGTCTCGTTTTTGTGCAGAAATCCAACTTTCAGGAAAAACCTCGGGATTTTGACGAAAGGGCCTATTTTTCCAGAATAATGACGGAGCCAGAAGGACAATTGAAGTGGAGGCCCGAGGGCCCCACACCACATGGCGGCGCGGCCCAGGGGGGCCCGCGCGGCCATGTGGTGTGGCCCCTCGGCCGGCCTCCGACGCCCCCTTCGGACTACTTATTCGCCTCGACCTAAAAACGCACGGAGAGAAGTCGAAGTCGCCGGAAACCCTCCGTAACGCCGCCACATCGCGAAACTCCGTCGCGGGAGCCGAAGTCTCCGTTCTGGCACTCCGCCGGGACGGGGAATTGGAGGAGATCATCACCGCCATCACCGCCAACGCCTCTACATCAACCAGCCATGTTTCCCCCATCCATGTGTGAGTAATTCCCCCGCTGTAGGCCGAAGGGGATGGTAGGGATTGGATGAGATTGGTCATGTAATAGCATAAGATTGTTAGGGCATAGTGCCTAGTGTCCGTAGATGGTACTTTTATGATATTGTTGCAACTTGTTATGCTTAATGCTTGTCACTAGGGCCCGAGTGCCATGATCTCAGATCTGAACATGTTATTGATTCATGAAGATATTCGTTGTTTATGATCTTACCCGCAAGTTGTATACACATGTCGCCGTCCGGAACCAATGGCCCCGAAGTGACAGAAATTGGGACAACCGGAGGGGATGGTAGTGATGTGAGGATCACATGTGTTCACGGAGTGTTAATGCTTTGCTCCGGTACTCTATTAAAAGGAGTACCTTAATATCCAAGTAGTTTCCCTTGAGGCCCGGCTGCCACCGGCTGGTAGGACAAAAGATGTTGTGCAAGTTTCTCATTGCGAGCACGTACGACTATAATTGGAACACATGCCTATTGATTGATTAGTACTTGGATACCGTTTTATTATTATCTGCAAATGCCCTGCTATGATTGTTACATGAGTTTCTCTCATCCATGCAACGCCCGTCATCCGTCCCCGTGCCTACGGTATTTTAATCCTGCTCGTTTACTAAAATCACTACCGCTGTCTTTGTTACTCGCTGTCTGTTATTTCACTATCGCTACTACTATAAAACTATTACTACCGATAAACTCTTGCGAGCAAGTCTGTTTCCAGTGCAGCTGAATTGACAACTCCGCTCGTTAAGGCTTTCAAGTATTCTTTGTCTCCCCTTGTGTCGAATCAATAAATTGGGTAATACTTCCCTCGAAGACTGTTGCGATCCCCTATACTTGTGGGTCATCAAGACTATTTTCTGGCGCCGTTGCCGGGGAGCATAGTTTTATTTGGAAGTTCATTTGGATTGATATTGTTCGCTGCAAATTCTCCATCATGGGTAAACCTCGCGATACTAAGGTCGCCATATTACCATCCACTACAAGAAAAGGTACAACTCTGAGTACCTCTGCTGCTCTTGATTCACCATCTCGTGATTGATAAACTTGTTTCACCGCCACATGCTTCAAATGCTGGTACTTCTGCTGAATCTGAAAACTCTCATAATATTGATAATATTTCTGCTGTGCTTGATGATAGTGGTTCATTGGGAACTTTTCTAGATGCTAAAATTGCTAGGTCTAGACAAATTGAAAATGCTGAAACTCCTGATGCTACTACACCTGTTAATTCACCTGAACTTGAATACTCTAGTGATGATCTTGATGAAGATTATGTGGAACTTGATGATGATTTTATTGAAAAATGCCATGCTACTACTGATGCAAGAAAAATTAAAAAGTTGCTTGCGGAACATACTGTTAGATATAAACTGTCTCTTGATCCTAAATTTTCCACATCTCCTATAAACATTAGGGATAAAGATTACGATTTTTCTCTTGATCTATCTCATATAGCTATTGTTGAGAAAACACCCTTTTGTGGTACTGAAAAAGAAAGTGCTGTTGAACACATGACTGAGTTATCTACTTTGAGTAGCTTGTTTTCTGATGATGTTAAGAAGCGTACTTACTTTGTTGCTAAAATCTTTCCATTCTCATTAAAGGATGACGCTAAAACTTGGTATAATAGTTTGCCACCTAGTTCTATTAAAATTCCAAAATAATTGCTTGTCTGTTTTCTTTCGGAAATACTTTCCTGCTAGTGCTCAACATGCTGCTTTGCGGAGAGTTTATAATTTTGATCGGGGAGATGAAGAGAAATTGCTCGAGGCTTGGGCGAGATTTTGCTCTCTTATTAGAGCTCTGCCTGACCATGATTTAGAAAAGCATGATTTACTTGATAAATTTTATAGTGGACTAACCATTGAGTCTAGGGCATACCTGGATAGTTGTGCTGGTTGTGTTTTCAGGAAAAGAACTCCAGACGACGCTTGAAGAATTATTGGCTAAAATAGGCCGGAATTATGATGATTGGAATACGCCCGAACCAACTCCAACGCCAATAGTGAAGAAGAGGGGTTTAATTAAATTGAATGATGAAGATATGAGGGAAGCCAAGAAGTCTCTCAAGGAGAAAGGTATTAAATCTGAAGATGTGAAGAATCTACCTCCAATAGAAGATATATGTGAGATAATTCCCCCTTCATCTATGATTGAGGTAAATTCCCTTCAACGCTTTACTAGGGAAGATATTCCGTATTCAAAACCTCCTGCGCAATGCTTAGATGAGTTTGATAATTATATTGTTAAGCAAGAAAATTTTAATATGAGAGTAGAGAATCATCTAATGGAAAATTCTCAAGCTATTAGTCAATTGCATGATATTGTGGAGAGAACCTCCAATGATGTTAAGATGCTTGTTAAACATTTTCATATGATTCAAACTCAAATTTATCAACTCACTAAAGTGCAAAATGACTTGTTAGGAAATAATGCTAAAGAAAAACAAGCTTATGAAGTAACAACTAGAGGTGGTGTCTCTACCCAGGATCCTCTATATCCTGAAGGGCATCCCAAAAGAATTGAACAAGATTCTCAACCCATTAAACCTAGAGCTCATTCTAAGAAAAAGAAAAAGAAACATAAAAATGTTGTAGAATCCTCTCGAACTCTGTTAATGATCCTAATAGTATTTCTATTTCGATGCTGAAACTGAAAGTGGTAATGAACATGATAATAGTGAAGATAATGATAAGAATGATACTCCTGATAAAGAAGAGGTTGAAAAAGAACCTGAAAAGCATGCTAAAAATAAAAAGTACACTAAAGAAGATTTTATTGCTGAGAAACATGGTAATGAAAGAGAACCTTGGGTGCAAAAGCCAATGCCTTTTCCTGCTAAGAAACTAAAATCAAAGGAAGAGGAACACTATAATAAATTCTGTGATTGGATGAAACCTTTATTCTTGCAAATCCCTTTGACTGATGCTATTAAATTGCCTCCTTATTCAAAGTGTATGAAAGATATTGTTACTAACAAAAGGAAAATCCCCAATGAGGAAATTTCCACTATGCTTGCTAATTACTCTTTCAATGGCAAAGTTCCAAAGAAATTGGGCGACCCAGGTATACCTACTATTCCTTGTTCTATTAAGAATAATTATGTTAAAACTGCTCTATGTGACTTGGGCGCCGGTGTTAGTGTTATGCCTTTTTCTCTTTATAAGAGACTTTACTTAGATAAGTTGATACCTACTGATATATCTTTGCAAATGGCTGATAAATCTACTGCTATTCCTGTTGGTATATGTGAGGATGTTCCTGTTCAAGTTACTAATAACTGCTTGATATTAACTGATTTTGTTGTGTTGGAAATGCCTGAAGATGATAATATGTTCATTATTCTTGGGAGACCTTTTCTTAACACCGCAGGGGCTGTTATTGATTGCAATAAAGGAAAGGTTACTTTCAATTTTGATGATAAGGAACACACCGTCTATTTCCCCAAAAGGATTGAAAAAGCGTGCGGAGTTAATACTATTTCTCATGTGAGAACTATCAAAGTTGGAACCATCGATTGTCCTATATATGAGCCTAAAGAAGAATATCAAACTCTTGTGATTGGATCCATATCAATACAATTCAAGGTAACATGATTGATTTGAGGTTTATTTCTTCATATGCTATGTAAAATTTATTTGGTGGCAAGACTTGATCAACCTTGTTAACAAATACCTTTTATATGCATAGAGGAGGTAAACAACATCTCTTTCTTCCTCCACTTGCTTTAGTTGCTGTAGCATTTTTAATTTGCAAAGTTTCTTAGTTGATTTGAGATTTCAAAAATTTTCCCGGCCAGTAATAATAAACTTAATACCCGTAAAATGTGCATTTTCCAAAGTTTTCAAAAATTCGCGAAAATTATACCGTTGGTCCTATTTTTCGACGAGGCACCTGGGAGCACCAGAGGATGACCTGTGGGGCACCAGAGGGCGCCAAACCACAGGCCGGCGCGGCCAAGGAGGTGGCCGCGCCACCATGTGGTGTGGGCCCCTCCTTGCCCCACTTTGTCATCTCTTTCTCCCAAGCACCTTCTCTCTCCCGAAAAACTCGTACCAAATTCCTCTCACTCGCGTTTTTGCTCAAGAACTCCAAATTTCTCGATCTCTTTGCTCAGCCCAGATTTCCTGCTGAAATTTGGCACATTTGCTCCTTGGTATGTGACTCCTCCACCCATCCAAGTAGAATTATGTTTGGTTGAGTATATCTTGAATATTTTGCTGCTGTAGGTAACATGTTTGGTGAGCTTGCATGCTTGTTCTAATTGGTAGAAACTAGTTTTGATGCATGATTAGTACTCTAGCAAGTTCCTATGGTAGTTTCCCTCAATTATATGTCACCAAATCAAGTTTTATATTGTTTGTTGAAAATTTCAGAAAATGAAGAAGTTCAAATTTGGAGAATTGTTCAAGAAGGGAACAACCAGCACCGGGAGGCCTTCTAGGACCGCCACCCAAATTAGGCGGTCGTACAACGAGGACGTCATCGCGCCTAGCTTCGCGCCCGAAGAGGACAACGGGCCTCCTAATGCTTCGACTTTCCCATGCTATGATTTTCTGACAAATGCAGGGATATTGGATGATTTCTTCACCCTTGTCAACAGGGCGGGCTTAGCCACCTACGTTGGAGATGAAAGGGAGCAATACCACATGCTCACCAAGATTTTTGTTGAGAGCTTCCAGTTCCAAAACGCGGAATATAATCCGACAGCTTGCATTCAAGATCTATGGTACTCCCGTTACTATGGAATTGGATGAATTTTGTCGTGCATTGGATATTGCCCCTGTAGGTACAGCAAGGAGGATCGATAACAACCCTCGGGACTTGTTGGAGCTCTATCGAGGGATCACCAATGATGACTCGTCGCACCATTCAGCGGGGCAAGATAAGGAACATTCAACTCCCCGCCATTAAATATTTTGCATATTACGTTGCCACTAGCATACTTGGTAGGGAGAATACTAGCAATATTTCTAGTTACCATCTTGCTTTCTTGAATATTGCACTTACTGGACAGACATCTTATCATCTTGATTCTCTTATTGCTCGCCGCTTGACTACCAGGGGACCTATTTTTGGAGGAACTATTGCATTGCGTGTTTTAACATATCTAAATCTTCCTATTGATCCTAATGATGTGCCATTGGCCCCTAGGAGACTTGATATTGCTGCTATGAAGAGTCATCATTTTGTGACTACTGATTCTACTTTAGATAATATGGTCTATAGAATGTTGTTTTCTGACGAGGATGAGAAAGAAATTCCTCTTCCCCAACCAGGTTTGCTCAGTATTGACAGGCAATCATGGTCGTGCACTAAGGAGGAGGTGGATGAACATTTGAAGATAAAAGACTTCCACCAGCAACATGACTCCGAGGACGCCGGGACCTCCTATGACCACACCGTCACGTATCCGGGTGCTTCTTCTAGCACATATCCGGAATATGATCCATCTTCGTCGTACTACGGAGACACTACCTCATGGGATCGATGGAATTGAACTCCACTTAGGCCAAAAGCCTAAGCTTGGGGGGAGGTATACCGGCATCACTCATTCTTTGCATATTATGATTGCTGGATACTTGTATATACTTGTTTAGTCTCTTTGAGTGGTTTTCTAATGGGAGGAAGATGATATTTGGGGAAGTGCTGCCTGAAAACAGATTCTGGGCTGTTACCGTAAAAATTCGTGCGCCCAGCCAGAACAGTATTTTGAGTTGAAAATTTTTGTGCATGTTCCCCAGGTTGTTATCTAACTTTCATTAGTTTAACACTTTTTGAACTGAGCAACGTAAGATTTTTGTAAAAATCGATTTCTGTACTGCTGTCAGGTTTTGGCAGATTTCTGCCATCTCGCTTTTCTGTGTTTCTTTTAGCTTGCTATTTCTTGCTTTCACTTTGTTTCTTTCCCAAAACACAAAAAGACCAAAAATATTTCTGTTGTTTCTCTTCACCATTTGCTTATCTTGGTTTCTTTCATTTGTTTCACTTTATTTGCTATTGCTAGTTTGCCATAAGAAAACCCAAAAAGATTTTGCTTTGTTTGCTTGTTTCCTTTTGTTCTTGTTCTCAAATTCGAAAACACCAAAAATATTTGCTGTTCTTCTTTAGTTTGTAAAGTTCATCTTGAGTTCAATGGTCTTCGGTGGCTGGAGCGTGGTTTTCATTTCATATTATCCAAGCTACATAAGTGAAAAGGCAATAATGACGATCTACGACAATCTGATTGTGGTGAGAGGCTGGTATGAACTCTATTTGTTTTCATTTTTGTACATATACTCATCCATGTGAGCATGCTTAGTTGGTTCATGTGAGGTATATGTTATTTGAGAAAGTTTAGTAGTTCATGATCTCTCATGATTAGCTCCAATTTATTAATATGAGTAGCATGTCATGGATGTTTGCTTGCATTGTTTTATTCATAAGTAAGTATGGCATTGTGGTATCCTCCTCTGAATAATTCATTTATATCGACTTGGCACATGATCACGCATGCATATGACTGAACAAGAGTCAATTAAGCCTCAATGCTTTACATTGCTTCAGAGTTCTTGTATCACTTTTATGCCTCGCTTAATTTATTTTGCCGCAAGCATGATTATGACAAGCTATCGCTCTCTTGATTTGTCGCTCCCTAGTCTTTTTGCTAGCCTTCACTTGTACTCGAGCGGGAACGCTGCTCGTGCCTCCAAACACATGAAAACCAAGTTATTCCAGAGTGTCCACCATAAATACCTATACATGGCATTTCAAACCATTCCAAGTAAATTCTCATGCGCTACCTTTAAAATCTTCAAAATGCTTCTTAATTTGTGTTAATGTTTCATAGCTCATGAGGAAGTATGTGGTGTTTAGCTTTCAACCTTGTCATTTACTTTTGACGGACTCTCATATGGAATAGTGGCACATCCGCTTATCCAATAATTTTGCAAAAAGAGCCGGCAATGGGATTCCCGATCCCGAATTAATTAACTTAAATAGACACTCCTCCATGGTTTGTGATTGTTGGACGGCACCCGAAGGATTCGGTTAGCCATGGCTTGTGTAAGAAAAGGTTGGGGGGAGTGTCATCATCATAATAAAACTAAAATAAAAAGGCACTCCTTCATGGTATGTGATTGTTGGCGTGCACCCGAGGATCTCGGTTAGCCACGGTTTGTGTAAGAAAGGTTGGAAGGAGTGCCACAAAAACATGCAAATAATTCATGGGAGCCGCTCTTGAAAGTCCGGTTGGCGAGGTAGTTGGTGTACCCATTACCATTCGTTGACAACAACAAACACCTCTCAAAATAATTTTACTCCTGCTTTACAAATGAAAAGCTCTAGCGCATGTTAATCCCCTGCTTCCCTCTGCGAAGGGTCAATCTTTTACTTTTATGTTGTGTCTCCATTATTTCTTTGAGCACTTTCTTGAGAGCACAACTGTTATTCTTAGTATAATATGCTTGTCTCAAAATATGATTGATTGTGGTATAACTTTGATGCTTTTATCTTTGACAATCACTACTTCTAGTCTTTCTATGAACTCCAGAGGTGCCCGGGCATTTATGTTTTGCCGATCAAATACGAGCAAGCGAGATACCACTTTATCATACTCTCTTATGAACATTGCAATCCCGCTTATATACATGATTCATGATGCTTATTATTAATTGTTGGTACCTCTTCATGATTGACATAGTCTGTTAGATGATCTTATTTGCATGTACCTTATTATGAACTGCTTAAGTATTAGCCATATCATGAGAATATATACATCATATGAGCAAATGTGTTCGTGAAAGTTCTTTTATCGCTCGATTGTTAACTGAATTGCTTGAGGACAAGCAATAAGCTAAGCTTGGGGGAGTTGATACGTCCAAAACGTATCTACTTTCCCGAACACTTTTGCTATTGTTTTGCCTCTAATTTGTGTATTTTGGATGCAACTAACACGGACTAACGCTGTTTTCAGCAGAATTGTTCTGGTGTCTCGTTTTTGTGCAGAAATCCAACTTTCAGGAAAAACCTCGGGATTTTGACGAAAGGGCCTATTTTCCCAGAATAATGACGGAGCCAGAAGGACAATTGAAGTGGAGGCCCCCTCGGCCGGCCTCCGACGCCCCCCTTCGGACTACTTATTCGCCTCGACCTAAAAACGCACGGAGAGAAGTCGAAGTCGCCAGAAACCCTCCAGAACGCCGCCACATCGCGAAACTCCGTCGCGCGGAGCCGAAGTCTCCGTTCGGCACTCCGCCGGACGGGGAATTGGAGGAGATCATCACCGCCATCACCGCCAACGCCTCTACATCAACCAGCCATGTTTCCCCCATCCATGTGTGAGTAATTCCCCCGCTGTAGGCCGAAGGGGATGGTAGGGATTGGATGAGATTGGTCATGTAATAGCATAAGATTGTTAGGGCATAGTGCCTAGTGTCCGTAGATGGTACTTTTATGATATTGTTGCAACTTGTTATGCTTAATGCTTGTCACTAGGGCCCGAGTGCCATGATCTCAGATCTGAACATGTTATTGATTCATGAAGATATTCGTTGTTTATGATCTTACCTGCAAGTTGTATACACATGTCGCTGTCCGGAACCAATGGCCCCGAAGTGACAGAAATTGGGACAACCGGAGGGGATGGTAGTGATGTGAGGATCACATGTGTTCACGGAGTGTTAATGCTTTGCTCCGGTACTCTATTAAAAGGAGTACCTTAATATCCAGTAGTTTCCCTTGAGGCCCGGCTGCCACCGGCTGGTAGGACAAAAGATGTTGTGCAAGTTTCTCATTGCGAGCACGTACGACTATAATTGGAACACATGCCTATTGATTGATTAGTACTTGGATACCGTTTTATTATTATCTGCAAATGCCCTGCTATGATTGTTACATGAGTTTCTCTCATCCATGCAACGCCCGTCATCCGTCCCCGTGCCTACAGTATTTTAATCCTGCTGTTTACTAAAATCACTACTGCTGTCTTTGTTACTCGCTGCTGTTATTTCACTACTGCTACTACTATAAAACTGTTACTACTGATAAACTCTTGCGAGCAAGTCTGTTTCCAGGTGCAGCTGAATTGACAACTCCGCTGTTAAGGTTTTCAAGTATTCTTTGTCTCCCCTTGTGTCGAATCAATAAATTGGGTAATACTTCCCTCGAAGACTGTTGCGATCCCCTATACTTGTGGGTCATCAAGCTACAACCAGTATTTTTTTTATGAAAATATAATAAGCATGAAACTTAAAGTTGTTCCGTTTGTGAATACAAAGCCACATCATTTTTTGTGCCAACTAATGATTTAGTCAACCAAATATATGTTATATGTCATTGAAAAAATAGTATACCATTGGAAAGTTCATTAAAATGTGCATATGATGATATAGTTTGGAATGACATGCAACTCATATTTGATTGACTCAATTAGTAATCAAAGTTTGTATTAAAAAATAAAGTGACCTTGTATTTAATAAAGGAGGGAATACGAGTTATTTGTTCATAGTATTCAAGAGGCTAAATTTAATGGACATGAAATGTATGTGTATGTGACAAATAAAAATACATTATGAACGGCGAAATAAACGGGCCGATCAATCTTATGATGTGGATGGCTTGCATGAGGAATCTATGCATGTTGCCTAATGTTTATAGAAACTTCTTGAGCAGTTACATATTAAAGAGCGCCTTATAATAAAAAAATAATTGGCAAAATGTTCACTTTGTTGGGGAAACTAATTTCAAATTTAACTATGGAATTACATAGCAGGATGATGTGATCTTATCAGTCAACGACAAAAAGTATGATGTGAAAAAATTGATGGCTAAATTATTAAATGATATAAATAACTTGCATGTGGAGCAATAAGTAGTACTCCCTCCGTCTAAAAATAGGTGAGGCGGAGGGAGTAACAAATATCATTGGGATGAATTGGGTAATTGTTGGCTAAACCGAATATAAGTGATGTGAGTAACTTGCGTATTGGCTTGCCAATGAAACGCTCTTGAACCAATTTTTAAAAGTTGTACCCCTACGTCCACTTTGCATCCATCCAGCAAGAACCTGATTCCAGAACCCAAAAATAATATTTCACGTGGAGATTCCTCGCCAAAGAGAATGTGGCGGTGGAAATTCATTCCTTGAGAAAGATTATTATCCACGTGTAGAACTTTTGAAAAATAAAATGGCGGCCAAAATTCTTGGCTATGTTACTTAGTCATGCTTATTCGGCAGGACCTGATTTTAGACTATTAAACTAATATGAGCTATTATGGGTCAGTTGAATTAGCTAAGTTCTCGCAGAGATGGTGTCACCTAATAGCAGTTGTAACTCATATGTCATATATGTTTAACTAAAAAAATATCAATTGTAACCCATGTGTAACTGGAAAAATATAAGTTGCAACTTACAAACAACTCATGTGTAATTAAAAAAAAATTCTAAGCTACAAGTCATGTGCAACCCATGTGTAACTGACAAAGTCTGAGTTGCAACTCCCGTGTAACTCATGTGTAATTGGCAAAACTTAGATGCAACTCACGTGTAATTGGGAAATCTCGGTTGCAACTTTCGTGCAACCCATGAATAACTGACAAAATCTTAATTGCAAGTGTCGTGCAACTTATATGTAACCGGAAAAATCTCACTTGCAACCCATGAGCAATTTAAAGCTCACACAAATCATAGCGCAAATATGATGATTCTAGAGTTGAATGAGCTCTAACTTAATTCTCACTGGAGTGATAATGAGCAAAAAAAAAAGGCTAATTGTGCCCAGTAGTAGGTCAACATCGATCTGTACGATTGTTTGGTCCTAATTCATGTTCTTGGCTAGGTTAATTAGTCTCACATCCTGCATGATCTGATTTGGGAACATTATAATGCCAGATTATCGACCAAGCTGGTGGCGGTTGTTTGGTGCTAACTAGGTACCGAAGTAACTTCTAAGCTACAACATCGAATTAAAGCATCCATATTTCTTGCAAAAATCAAATCAAAACGCATCCAGGCCAGACCTTGATTGCAAGAAAGTACTACGTAGAAAAGGCGGAAATCCACATTTAAACCCCAAGTTCATATGCTCCTACTTCAATATTTTTTTTTTGCTAAAAATAGAAAACAAAATGAAAAAATATGATTTTTTTTACAATTAAAACGATAATGTGTTCTACCTGCAAGCAACATTGTGGTGAGAAATTACATGTTTGGCGGTCTATGCAAAAATAAGAAAATTTGGTGCTGTTTAGAGAATTTGGATTTGTTGTTTGAAACAACCAGATTTATCTTTTTTGTACAGATCACTACATGTATCTTTTCTAGGAGATTTTTAGAATCCTATTAGAACACATGTACATGTTTATTGTACAAAAAATTCAGATTTTTTTTATTTTTCCTATATTTTTTCGAATTTTTTATTGAAGTAGAGCTCATCAGCAGAAAACCCATGTCCGTAGCCAGCCATCGTCCGTAGCTAGTTTTGGCGTCCTTTTCTGCTTCTAATTTAGCTCGACCCAAACACTGTTTAGAGATCGGCTCCAAAACAAAAGGAGAATCAGTTAAGGACTCGCCCGCGCCAAAACAAATCTCTGGGTTAAACGGTGTGTAGGGACGAGATAATAACCGCTGTTAAGATCAGATTAGATCACGACCTGATTATTATCCAAGGATTGTCGGCCACGGACAGGTGAGTCTCCCGTGCGCTGCTACGATTATCCAACCCCGAGCCCAAACGGGCGTGATTAGGCTAGGCTAGTAGTAATAGAACGGAATACGCATACTAATCCTTGGAGGATAAGCCTAATCACCTCGAGGCCAAGCCATAGGCCATAGCCTTTATAAGCCCCGGCTAGACCCCTCGCTTCTCCTCATCGATCAACCACAGCAACAGCTCGTTCATAGCCAGAACTCCCGTGCTCTATTCCCTAGCTCTCAGTTTAGTTTCGTTTCGTTTCGTTAAGCTTAGTTTCGATGGCGCCTCTCGGTGATGGAGTTGCACCCCCGGCGGTGGCCACCTCCGGCCTCGTCGTCTCCTTCGGCGAGATGCTGATCGATTTCGTGCCGGACGTGGCCGGCGTCTCGCTCGCCGAGTCGGGCGGTTTCGTCAAGGCACCCGGCGGCGCGCCGGCCAACGTAGCTTGCGCCGTCTCCAAGCTCGGCGGCTCCTCCGCCTTCGTCGGCAAGGTATGTATGCACGCGCTGTGATCGCCGTTCCTTCTCTGATGTGTCGCGTTGCTAGATCTGTCTTGCTTTGTCTCGCTGGTACGTGCCGTCGTTGCATGCGGTCCGATCGTCGATTGACTTGTCTAGGATTAATGGTTTAGTATGAGTTCACTGGTCGATTCATCTCATCACTCAATTACTTTTGGGAAATTTAGATTAGATGTCGTTGAATGACTTGTCTAGGATTGCTTAAGCTTTTCCAAACATCAACATCGTAGCCCGTAGTTTTTCTGACGTGTTAGTCCCTGTTATATCTGTCCGTCCCCACACGTCAGTGTAATTTAGTGCACCTGCTAAGAAAATATTCCGCTTTTTTCGTCTCGGGTAAGATCTATCTACTCTACGTTAGGAAATCTCGTAGTTGCATGGCTGCATCATGTTGACCCGGGGCACTAGCGGGACCTGGCTGACTCGGATCTGAGTGCTATTACCTGCACTTGCGGTCATTAAACAGCTAGCCCAAATCTAACACCAATCTACTATATCTGACACAAGAAGCAGTCATTGTACTTTAAAAGAATATAATACCCTTGATCGTTTTTGTATTCATCTTCCTCTCACTAGTTCCAAATAGTACTAGCGATCGTTAACCTTAATCGTTTTTGTAGTCATCATCCTGTCTTAGTTGATAACTGTGTAATGTTGAATGTTCTGTCAATGAATAATGGTGTCTGAAATTCTGATGGATCGGTGCTCGTTTGTGCAGTTTGGCGACGACGAGTTCGGTCACATGCTCGTGGAGATCCTGAAGCAGAACGGCGTGAACGCGGAGGGGTGCCTGTTCGACCAGCACGCCCGCACCGCCCTAGCCTTCGTCACCCTCAAGTCCAACGGCGAGCGTGAATTCATGTTTTACCGCAACCCGTCGGCCGATATGCTACTGACGGAGGCTGAGCTCAACTTGGACCTGATTAGCAGCGCCCGCGTATTCCACTACGGCTCCATCTCGCTCATCACCGAGCCCTGCCGCTCGGCGCACGTGGCCGCCATGCGCGCCGCCAAGGCTGGCGGCATCCTCTGCTCGTACGACCCCAATGTGCGCATCCCGCTCTGGCCCTCGGAGCAGGCTGCTCGCGACGGCATCATGAGCATCTGGAAGGAGGCCGACTTCATCAAGCTCAGTGACGAGGAGGTGGCCTTCCTCACCCAGGGCGACCCCAACGACGAGGCCAATGTCCTCTCACTCTGGTTTGAGGGCCTCAAGCTGCTCATCGTCACCGACGGCGAGAGGGGATGCAGGTACTTCACTAAAGATTTCAAGGGGTCTGTCCCTGGGTACGCCGTCAAGACCGTCGACACCACTGGTGCTGGCGATGCCTTCGTCGGGTCTTTCCTCGTCAATGTTGCCAAGGACGACTCCATCTTCTACGTAAGCATTCAGTCTACGAAACTCAAAAGAACCATAGATCAGCTAATTTAATTTCTTTTATTTACAATGGTGCTAACGATTCGATCTTTTTTTATTGATCAGAACGAGGAGAAGCTGAGGGAGGTGCTGCAGTTCTGCAACGCGTGCGGGGCCATCTGCACCACCAAGAAGGGAGCCATCCCGGCACTGCCCACCACCGCCGACGCTATGGAGGTCATTAGCAAGGGCAGCAACTAAGCTTGCCGGTCGTCGTCGTGTCTCGTCTTCGGGGTTTTCAGTTTAGTGGAATTTAGATTTAGCTTTCAATTTTCGTCGTCCTCGTGTTCTTTTGGGTTTAATTAGTTTTGTGATTTTGTCCAACCCGTACTAACGATAGCGTGTGCGATACCTGGACAACGTACTTACTGCCGGTTGAATTCGTGATCGACTGGTTCAAGCTGAGATTTTTGACGTGGGAGAACCTTTGTATAATTGCATTATTCATATTTCCTAGTACTCATCGCTCACTCTCTCTGTAGTAGTAAAGATGATCGATCACTCTCTCTGATCTTTGTACTCATCGATTTAGTACTGCTCATAAGTCATAACACACAATCAATCATACACATGCTGACATGCATGCCTCGGAGATAAATACCGGCACCCGCTGCACTGGCCATGACATGTGCTCAGTTGCCTTCTCCTTCTAACCCGTCACCCGTGGAGTGGTCTCGCTCCGTTGCCGCCGACACCTTAATCGCACTCGCGTCCCCGTTCCTCAATGTCACCGCCATCATCCACCTCTTCAGCACAAAGGCTTCAACGTGCAGGACATGGTGGCGCTCTCCGGCGGGCACACGCTGGGCGTGGCGCACTGTGCGGCGTTCGACGGACTCCTGTCTGGGCTTGTCGCTGGTGGTAAAGACGTAAAGTGGAAGTGCAAGAGCAGCACGGGTACTCGGTCACGGCGGTGAGCTGCAGCAGAAGATAGGCTTGCCGAACTCGGGCCAGTTCAAGTGGTATATATAAATTCCAGCCAACACAAAACATAGATTAAAAACTGAAAACCACCTTCACGGTATATTCTACAAGCTCGGCATACAGTTCACGGGGGCTGCTCCAACCTCACCGGAAGAATTCCGCGCCTATTTACACCGCTCCGCTTTAGGGCCAAATTTCGTACCGCTATTTTGCCTCACTTGGAAGAATGTAGATGGGCTGCAGTTCAGTAAAGCAGTCCATATAGCCTACAATTTCTGTCCATATAGCCTACGATTTCTGAAATCTCAAGGTTCATCACGTTTGGCAGCTTAGGAACAACCTTGAGGGATAAAATTTAGTCACACATTGCTAGTTGGGAGAGAGTTGGAGTGGTATATAAGGGTTGCTCTTCTAGTCCTTCCAAGTGAGTGAGAATAGAAGGAGGCCTCGCGCACTCCTCCTCCTCCGCCCGCCCCGCCTCATCACGCACGTTACATTTCGTGACTCGAGTTCTTGACACACTCAAGGAGGCCTAAATTCAGATCTGGACACATATACACATAACTCTCTCTCTCTCTTGTCTATCTCTCTCACGAAGAAGTTCCTTTTGTTGTGCTACTGTCTAGTCTTTTCCATCCCTGCGACTGCGCGCACAGCCGTCCAGGAGAGCAGACCTCCGAAACCCCGTCCGTTGAGATCCTGCACCGGGAGGCGGGCGATAAGATTTTTGGGAAGCGTCTCAGCGCGACTGCTTGCTGCTATTCGCGTTCTTCTTCGCCGGTTCGACTGCTTCCTCGACAAATCCGACTACACCATGGGGGACATCAACGATTCCCATGGTGGTGGTGCTGCTGCTGGTGCGACCTTCCCGGTCGCGATGTACGTGCTTTTCCTCTCCTACCTTGCACTACTACTTGTTCCATGTTAAGATCTGATGCATGTGCTTAGTCTGATGTGTGTGGTTAAGTATGCTAGTGCATCTGTAATGTTGTTTTCGGTAATTAAACTCACTCGGAAATTGCCTAATACTCTAACAATCCAAAAACCTTATATGCTTAGGCAATTTTACCGTCTGGTTTTGCTGTTGCGCTCAAACCGAGCCCGTTTATGGGTTCTCATTTCAAGAGATGGTAGACTAAGACCCTCTTGTGGCTCACTGCTATGGGCGTGCACCGAGTTGTGGATGGTACTCCCAGAGGTCCGCTTACTCCTGATGAGGATAAAGCGTTCGGGGAGGCCACCGTACTCTTTGTGGGTGTCGTCCTAAGTATGCTTGGATACAAGTTGGTTGATGCTTATCTGCACATTTGAAATGGGAAGGAACTGTGGGGCGCACTGGACGCTAAGTTCGCTGCTGCCGATGCCGGAGGTGAACTGTATGTTATGGAGCAGTTCAATGACTACAAAATGGTTGAGAACCGATCTGTAGTGAAACAGGCTCGCGAAATACAGATCATGGCAAAGGAACTTGAGCTCCTCAAGTGTGTGCTACCGGAAAAGTTTGTCGTGGGATGCATTGTCGCTAAGCTTCCCCCTTCATGGAGGAACTTTGTCACTTCTCTGAAACATCAGAGGCATGATTTCTCTGTTGAAAATATCATTGGCTCTCTGGATGTTGAGGAGAATGCGAGGGCAAAAGAAAAAAAAACTGGACGACCTGAGGGACGTTCTGCTGCCAATATGGTGTAGAAAAATACCCACAAGTCCAAGGGAAAGAAGAAGGGAGTCTCCCAGACTACCAACTTCAAGAAAAAGGGGGAAACGAAGAAGAAAGATCTTTGCTGGGTGTGTGGCGAGACGGGCCATTAGGCTCATCGTTGTCCACAACGCAAATGAAAGAAAGTTCAGGCTGGAGAGAACTCAAATTCTGTCAACATGGTCATTGGCAATACAGAGGAAGGAACTACATGGTATGGTAATATATTACCTACTGTTCTTTCGGTGTTTCAGCCCACAGAATGGTGGGTTGATACGGGTGCTAATGTTCATCTGTCTGCTGACATCTCCATGTTTACCTCTTATCAGGCCCGAGGTTCCTCAGTAATGATGGGGAATGGCTTACATGCTACTGTTCGTGGTGTTGGCACGGTAGATCTGAAGTTTACTTTGGGCAAGATCGTGCAACTTAAGATCATGCTGCATGTCCCTTCTATCAAGAAGAATCTTGTTAGTGGCTCTCGTCTTATGAAAGATGGGTTTAAGTTGGTGTTTGAGTCCAATAAAGTTATACTGTCTAAGTATGGAACTTTTGTTGGAAAGGGCTATGAATGTGAGGGAATGTTTTGCTTCTCTCTAGAAGACTTGTGTGATAATTTTGTGAACCATGTAAGCACTAGTGTTAATGAGACTAATGTTTGGCATTCACGACTTTGTCATGTTAATTTCGGTTGTATGACGCGGCTTTCTGATATGAGTTTAATTCCGAAATTCACCTTTGTTAAAGGCTCTAAGTGACATGCTTGTATGCAAGTAAAGTAGCCTCGCAAGCCTCACAAGACTGCGAAGGAAAGAAACTTGGCACCTGATACGTCCATTTTGCATCACTATTTTATATCATAATTTGCTGTTATTCATTGATATATTTCATATTTGGAGATGATACTTATGTTATTTCATCTATTTTGCATGTTTCGTGATTATTGCAGGATCGCGCACCGGAGTCGGGATTCCTGTTGGAAAAAGCACCGTCAGAATGCAATATTTCGGAAGATCAACAGTTGACGGAAATTATATGAAAAATCCTATTTTTCCAGAAGACGAAGGGAGCCAGAAGGGGGAGCCGAGGGGACCCGAGGTGGGCCCACCTCATAGGCCGGCGCGGCCCAAGGCCTGGTCGCGCCGCCCTGTGAGGAGGGGGCCCACAGCCCCCTCTTGCCTCCTTTTCTTTGCGTACGTCTTCGTCCCGAAAACCTAAGCTCCAGAAGATAGTCGCGAAGAGTCACAGCCGCCTCTGCGGGGCGGAGAACACCAGAGAGAAAAGAGCTCTCCGGCAGGCTGAAATCTGCCGGGGAAATTCCCTCCCGGAGGGGGAAATCGACGCCATCGTCACCGCCATCGAGCTGGACATCATCTCCATCATCATCACCATCATCATCATCATCATCATCACCGCCATCTCCACCGCTGCACCTCGTCACCGCTGTAACAATTTGGGTTTGATCTTGTTTGTTTGATAGGGGAAACTCTCCCGGTGTTGATTTCTACTTGTTATTGATGTTATTGAGTGAAACTATTGAACCAAGGTTTATGTTCAGATTGTTATTCATCATCATATCACCTCTGATCATGTTCCATATGATGTCTCGTGAGTAGTTCGTTTAGTTCTTGAGGACATGGGTGAAGTCTAAATGTTAGTAGTGAATTATGTTGGTTAGTATTCAATGTTGTGATATTTAAGTTGTGGTGTTATTCTTCTAGTGGTGTCGTGTGAACGTCGACTACATGACACTTCACCATTTATGGGCCTAGGGGAATGCATCTTGTATTCGTTTGCCAATTGCGGGGTTGCCGGAGTGACGTAAACCTAAACCCCCGTTGGTATATCGGTGCGGGAGGGATAGCGGGATCTCGAGTTTAAGGCTGTGGTTAGATTTATCTTAATTACTTTCTTGTAGTTGCGGATGCTTGCAAGGGGTATAATCACAAGTATGTATTAGTCCTAGGAAGGGCGGTACATTAGCATAGGTTCACCCACACAACACTTATCAAAACAATGAAGATTAATCAGCTATATGAAGCGAAAGCACTAGACTAAATTCCCGTGTGTCCTCAAGAACGTTTGGTCATTATAAGTAAACAAACCGGCTTGTCCTTTGTGCTAAAAAGGATTGGGCCACTCGCTGCAATTATTTCTCTCGCACTTTATTTACTTGTACTTTATTCATCTGCTATATCAAAACCCCCGAATACTTGTCCGTGAGCATTTACAGGTGAATCCTTCATCGAAACTGCTTGTCAACACCTTCTGCTCCTCGTTGGGATCGACATTCTTACTTATCGAAGATACTACGATACACCCCTATGCTTGTGGGTCATCAAGACTATTTTCTGGCGCCGTTGCCGGGGAGTGAAGCGCTATTGGTAAGTGGAATTGGTAAGGGAAACTTTTTGCTGTACGTGATGTTTTTATTTCTGCCTGCTGCTATAAATCATTATGGAGAGGTCTTCTCTTGAATTCCTCTTTGGGAAATCTACTACCACTACAAGAAAAGTTCTGATAGACAACGTCTCAAAATCGTCCGCTAAGGGGTATTTTTCGTCGCCCATGGGCCTAACCCGACGATATGGGTTCTGTTGTGGAAACTGCGTCAGGCAAAGTCCTACGACGATTTTTTCGGTCCGTCGCGCTTGGGCGCCCTTCCGCCACGGAAAATCGGAC
>NC_061508.1:229494175-229532256 GCF_022539505.1 Lolium rigidum | reverse complement strand
CTTTCCTTCGTCGTAAAAATTACTGCTATATAATCCCCCGGACCCCTGGAGGTCCGTATATCGTTTTCTCGACGTGTTTTGTTTTGAGCTATTTTCTGCCAGGATCTGCTTCGGATCTAGATCCACCATGTCTTCGTCGGGAACTCAGAAGGACAGCTTCTTTGAGGACGTCGTCAACCCGTACATGAACGAGCTGAAGATGCACCCCAAAGAATTGCTGCTCGTAGATGGAGAGTTGCAGATCAAAGATGTCCAGGGTCCTAAAGGAGAAGGAAGCTTGGAAGACAGGGTGGAGAAACTAGAACAGGAGGTCTTCAACTACAAGAAGATGGCTGAGCGTGAAGTGGACATCTTCCACAAGATTGTGTCTGAACTTATTGATGGACACAAGAAGGAGACTGCAAAGCTGTGGGACGATATCTTCTCGCTTCGCGACCACCAACAAACTCCAAGCTCAACTCTATGATGTTCAGAATCAAAACTGTGAGTATGAAAACAGGTTTAAACACATAAGTTATGCTGCTAGTTTCAGGATTCCGGAGACCAAGATGTCTTTTGTTGATGGAGAACCTCTTCCTTGGAAGTCTGATGATGGCAAGGATTCACCATCATCACCGAAGGAGTAATTCATCATCGGTATTGGCATTCCCTTGGTTTGTTCCAAGCTTGGGGGAGTGCCGCGGTATCACATCATCACTATCTTTTACTTTTTATTATCAAGTAGTGTCATATCATGAGTAGGGAAGTTATCATATAAGATGTGTTGCGGTATGGAAGTATCTTCCTTTAGGTTATCTATGTATCCCTTGGGGTGAGTTATCGTTATGAAATATTAATGAGAAGTCTTATCATTTACATATTGCACACCTTATTTTAGTTTGCAATTTCTATTATATGATTGATCTTGATTTTAGTATTGGTACCACTTTGGGAGCATTGAGTAAATCTATTTGGTTTTGGCAAACTTAGCATTGGTCAATAGCAACAACACCTTGAGGTTTAAGTAGAAAAGAGAAATACATATAGTTGTTTCATTGTCTTCCTTTCTTGTTAGCTCATAGCTTATTATTCTGAAGTTAAAATTGTTTGTGCTTGCAAGAAAGATGCATGATTGCTTCTATCACATGTATATTCGTTTGTTTCCCTCAACTCTTATGCTTGCTAATTAACCTTGCTAGCCAAAGACCTGTACTGAGAGGGAATGCTTCTCGTGCGTCCAAACCTGAACCCAAACCTATGCCATTTGTGTCCACCATATCTACCTACTGCATGGTATTTCCTGCCATTCCAAGCAAATACTTCATGTGCTACATTTAAACAATTCAAAAGCTATTATCTCTTATTTGTGTCAATGTTTTATAGCTCATGAGGAAGTATGTGGTGTTTATCTTTCAACCTTGTCATTTACTTTTGACAGACTTTCACAATGGACTAGTGGCTTCATCCGCTTATCCAATAATTTTGCAAAAAGAGCTGGCAATGGGGTTCCCAGCCCCAATTAATTAATTTTCATTAATAATTCTCTTCACATGTTTTGCTCGATTCATCAGTAAGCAACTTAATTTTGCAAATAGACACTCCTTCATGGTATGTGATTGTTGGAAGGCACCCGAGGATTCGGTTAGCCATGGCTTGTGTAAGCAAAAGGTTGGGAGGAGTGTCATCCATAAATAAAATAAGAAAAACTAAACTAAAGTACATGTGTAAACAAAAGAGAAGAGGGATGATCTACCTTGCTGGTAGAGATAACGTCCTTCATGGGAGCCGCTCTTGAAAGTCTGGTTGACAAGGTAGTTAGAGTACCCATTACCATTCGTTGACAACAACAAACACCTCTCAAACCTTTACTTTTATGCTCTCTATATGATTTCAAAAATTGAAAAAGCTCTAGCACATGATTTAATCCCTGCTTCCCTCTGCGAAGGGCCTATCTTTTACTTTATGTTGAGTCAGTAAACCTATTTCCCTCCATCTCAAGCAAGCATTTGAGTTGTTGCGATCAAACTATTATATTGTGATTTATTTCATCATGTCTTTTATTCTTTCTTGTTTAGTACAAGTTTTATCTAAATGAATATAGCTTTGGAAGTTATCAATGATCATTATGATTGAGTATGCAAAATGAGCCATATAAACTTTAACATGAGAGCGCTGCTCAATAGATAAGTATAATCTGTTAACTGTTCTCTGACCAAGAACAAAGTTTGCCATCACCAATTATGATTCCTTATGCACCTTTATTTGTGATTACCTTATACTTATTTCAAGTTGAATTATATGAGGAAGTTGTTCACTAGAATGCCTTGTGTGAATTAATATGATGCTTCTTGTCCGTATTTTATTTATCGACTCTTCACTCCATAAACATGTGGTCTTGTTTATCGAGCTCGGCTTCGCTTGGGGACAAGCGAAGTCTAAGCTTGGGGGAGTTGATACGTCCAATTTGCATCACTATTTTATATCATAATTTGCTGCTATTCATTGATATATTTCATATTTGGAGATGATACTTATGTTATTTCATCTATTTTGCATATTTCATGATTATTTGGAGATCGCGCACCGGAGCCAGGATTCTGCTGGAAAAAGCACCGTCAGGATGCAATATTTCGGAAGATCAGCAGTTGACGGAAATTATATGAAAAATCCTATTTTTC
Source organism: Lolium rigidum (assembly GCF_022539505.1). Classification (NCBI taxonomy): domain Eukaryota; kingdom Viridiplantae; phylum Streptophyta; class Magnoliopsida; order Poales; family Poaceae; genus Lolium; species Lolium rigidum. The sequence continues at coordinate 229,529,599 of NC_061508.1, read as the reverse complement.
CAGAAGACGAAGGGAGCCGAAGGGGAGCCGAGGGGACCCGAGGTGGGCCCACCTCATAGGCCGGCGCGGCCCAAGGCCTGGCCGCGCCGCCCTGTGAGGAGGGGGCCCACAGCCCTCTCTCGCCTCCTTTTCTTCGCGTACGTCTTCGTCCCGAAAACCTAAGCCAGAGGGGTACGTCGAACAGAGCCACAGCCGCCTCTGCGGGGCGGAGAACACCAGAGAGAAAAGAGCTCTCCGGCGGGCAGGAATCCGCCGGGGAAATTCCCTCCCGGAGGGGGAAATCGACGTCATCGTCACCGTCATCGAGCTGGACATCATCTCCGTCACCATCACCATCATCTTCATCATCATCACCGCCGTCTCCACCGCTGCACCTCGTCACCGCTGTAGCAATTTGGGTTTGATCTTGATTGTTTGATAGGGGAAACTCTCCCGGTGTTGATTTCTACTTGTTATTGATGCTATTGAGTGAAACCGTTGAACCAAGGTTTATGTTCAGATTGTTATTCATTATCATATCACCTCTGATCATGTTCCATATGATGTCTCGTGAGTAGTTCGTTTAGTTCTTGAGGACATGGGTGAAGTCTAAATGTTAGTAGTGAAGTATGGTTGAGTAATATTCAATGTTATGATATTTAAGTTGTGGTGTTATTCTTCTAGTGGTGTCGTGTGAACGTCGACTACACGACACTTCACCTTTATGGGCCTAGGGGAATGCATCTTGTACTCGTTTGCCAATTGCGGGGTTTCCGGAGTGACAGAAACCTGAGCCCCCGTTGGTATATCGATGCAGGAGGGATCGCAGGATCTCGCAGTTTAAGGCTGTGGTTAGATTTATCTTAATTACTTTCTTGTAGTTGCGGATGCTTGCAAGGGGTATAATCACAAGTATGTATTAGTCCTAGGAAGGGCGGTACATTAGCATAGGTTCACCCACACAACACTTATCAAAATAATGAAGATTAATTAGCCGTATGTAGCGAAAGCACTAGACTAAAATCCCGTGTGTCCTCAAGAACGTTTGGTCATTATAAGTAAACAAACCGGCTTGTCCTTTGTGCTAAAAAGGATTGGGCCACTCGCTGCAATTATTTCTCTCGCACTTTACTTACTCGTACTTTATTCATTTGTTACATCAAAACCCCCGAATACTTGTCTCGTGAGCATTACAGTGAATCCTTCATCGAAACTGCTTGTCAACACCTTCTGCTCCTCGTTGGGATCGACATTCTTACTTATCGAAGATACTACGATACACCCCCTATACTTGTGGGTCATCACCCTCCTGCATCGATATACCAACGGAGGTTCAGGTTACTGTCACTCCGGCAACCCCACAATTAGCAAACGAATACAAGATGCATTCCTCTAGGCCCATAAAGGTGAAGTATCATGTAGTCGATATTCACATGACACCACTAGAAGAATAACACCACAACTTAAATATCAAACCATTAAATATTACTCAACATAGTTCACTACTAACATTTAGACTTCACCCATGTCCTCAAGAACTAAACGAACTACTCACGAGACATCATATGGAACATGATCAGAGGTGATATGATGATGAATAACAATCTGAACATAAACCTTGGTTCAATGGTTTCACTCAATAGCATCAATAACAAGGAGTAATCAATACCGGGAGAGTTTCTCCTATGAAATAATCAAGATTCAACCCTAGATGTTACAGCGGTGACGAGGTGCAGCGGTGGAGATGACGGTGACGGTGGTGGAGATGATGGTGATGATGATCCCAATGAAGTCCAGCTCGATGACGGTGACGATGGCGTCGATTTCCCCCTCCGGGAGGGAATTTCCCCGGCGGATTTCAGCCTGCCGGAGAGCTCTTTTTCTCTCGGTGTTTTCCGCCCCGCAGAGGCGGCTGTGTCTCCTCGCGATTATTCCCAGTACCTTAGGTTTTCGGGTAGATGAAGTACGCGAAAGAGAGGCGGCCGGGGGGCTGTGGGCCCCCTCTCCACAAGGCGGCGCGGCTAGGGTGGAGCCCGCGCCGGCCTATGGGGGGGGCCATGGCGGCCCTCCTCGGTCCCTCCTTTTGGCTGGCTCCTTCTTCTGGAGAAATAAGATCTTCGGTGTAATTTCCGTCAGTTGTTGATCTTCAGAAATATTGCATTCTGATGGTGCTTTTTCCAGCAGAATCCTGACTCAGGTGAGTGATTCTCCAATAATCATGAAACATGCAAAATAGGTGAAATAACATAAGTATCATCTCTAAATATGAAATATATCAATGAATAACAGTAAATTATGATATAAAATAGTGATGCAAAATGGACGTATCACCCTTGCGAGGCCTATTGTCGACACCACCATGAAAGATCTGTTGTGCACATCACCTGCCGAATAGGCATGACTCATCATAGCACTTGTCGGCTAGGCATGAGTTGACATCTCCTCCCCCAACCTTTGTCATCCAGCGTTGCTCCACAAACGATGCTCCCAAAGGAGAAATGACACCATGGTGTCGTCATCGTCTGATCTGGAAGAACAAATCCTAGGTTTTCCCCTGGAGCAGTGATACGTCTCCAACGTATCGATAATTTCTTGTGTTCCATGCCACATTATTGATGTTATCTACATGTTATATGCACACTTTATGTCATATTCGTGCATTTTCTGGAACTAACCTATTAACAAGATGCCGAAGTGCTAGTTCCTGTTTTCTGCTGTTTTTGGTTTCAGAAATCCTAGTAACGAAATATTCTCGGAATCGGACGAAATCAACGCCCAGGCTCCTATTTTACCCGGAAGCATCCAAAACACACGAGAACCGCCAGAGAAGGGGGGCATGGCCACCACACCACACCCCGGCGCGGCCAAGGGGGGGGCGCGCCCCCCTAGGGTGTGGGCCCCCAGAAGCCCTCCTGCGCCGCCTCTCTGCCTATATAAAGCCCCTGACCTAAAATCCTCGGGGCGTTCGACGAAAACCACGAAACCTTCCGAGCCGCCGCCATCGCGAAGCCAAGATCCGGGGGACAGGAGTCTCCGTTCCGGCACCCTGCCGGAGCGGGGAAGTGCCCCGGAAGGCTTCTCCATCGACACCGCTGCCATCTCCACCGCCATCTTCATCACCGCTGCTGCTCCCATGAGGAGGGAGTAGTTCTCCATCGAGGCTCGGGGCTGTACCGGTAGCTATGTGGTTCATCTCTCTCCTATGTGCTTCAATACAATAATCTCATGAGCTGCCTTACATGATTGAGATTCATATGATGATGCTTGTAATCTAGATGTCATTATGCTAGTCAAGTGAGTTTTACTTATGTGATCTCCGGAGACTCCTTGTCCCACGTGTGTAAAGGTGACAGTGTGTGCACCGTGTGGGTCTCTTAGGCCATATTTCACAGAATACTTATTCACTGTTGAATGGCATAGTGAGGTGCTTATTTATATCTCTTTATGATTGCAACGTGTTTGTATCACAATTTATCTAGGACATTGCTACGTAGCGGCGCCGCATGTCTATGAATCCGTGCGGCGGCTGCTATCAACGTCCTGAGTGATTCCGCGTAAAAGGACGGTCAAGGTTGTCTCTTGCTGCTGTCCACGAATTTTATTGTCTGACATTTTCCAGAACCAATTACTACATGGCTCTGCAAGGTTTACATGGAACGATGTAAAAACATACACTCTCGCCTTTGTATAATTACCAGATTAATTTGACATAGCTGCCAGGTTTACAAGTAGAAGTAGGCCTAGTGTTCATCGCTGCCAGATTAATTATCCCTAATTACCAGATTTAACAATAGTGATCATATTAATTGGATCCAAAATTGCCGGATTAATTACAAATAGCTGCCAAGTTTCCGTTTGACTAATTGCCAGATTAAATTATTTCCAGCGTAATTAGTGCCTCCGCTTCTTCCTAGCTCATCTGGTTCACGGAAACACACCCTGTATGGCGTTGCAAAGGCACACAAGGCCATTGAGGAGAAGAGAAAAGAGATGGCCATGGAGAAGACTAGAGAAGCCGGTAGGCGTCTCCTCCTTGCAGGACTGGCTTCATGTGCTCTCGACGCGAAGCTCCCCGCACGGCGCCGATGTCACCCTCCTCTTGAGTCTACGGCGCCGTGTTCCTCCACCTCCCGGGCGCAGCTCCTCCCAGCGGAGGTGCTCGGCGCCGGCGGCGGCCTCCCCGCGGAGGTGATGGGCGGCGGCGTCCTCCTCCGGCGGCGGCCTCCCCGCGGAGGTGCTCGGCGGCGGCGACCTCGTCCGGTGGCGGCCTCCCCGCGGAGGTGCTCGGCGGCGGCAACCTCCTCCGGTGGCGGCCTCCCCGCGAAGGTGCTCGGCGGCGGTGGCCTCCCCGCGGTGGTGCTCGGTTGCGGTGACCTCTCCGGCGGCGGCATCGTGTGCTGCTCGGCTGCTCCCCATGGTTGTCTGAGAAAGTTATTGGGGATTGCATGTGTAGCCACGAAGCTCACGGGGAAGAGATAAAATGACCGGATAAGGTGCGCGCGGGTCAGCTCTCGTGCCTATAAAGGCGGATGCGTTTCACCAATCGTGAGGCACCGCCGCACACGGGAGGGAATCGTGCGGCGCTTCTCCGTAGATTTTCCCATTTATCTATGTGCTACTCTAGTGATGTGTTATTAAAGTAGTTTTATTCCTCCTGCACGTGTGCAAAGGTGACAGTGTGTGCACCGTGTTAGTACTTGGTTTATGCTATGATCATGATCTCTTGTAGATTGCGAAGTTAACTATTGCTATGATAATATTGATGTGATCTATTCCTCCTACATATGCATGAAGGTGACAGTGTGCATGCTATGTTAGTACTTGGTTTAGTCTATGGATCTATCTTACACTAAAGGTTACTAAAATATGAGCATTATTATGGAGCTTGTTAACTCCGGCATTGAGGGTTCGTGTAATCCTACGCAATGTGTTCATCATCCAACAAAAGTGTAGAGTATGCATTTATCTATTCTGTTATGTGATCAATGTTGAGAGTGTCCACTAGTGAAAGTCTATTCCCTAGGCCTTGTTCCTAAATACTGCTATCGCTGCTTGTTTACTATTTTACTGCGTTACTACTGCTACATTACTACTGCTTGTTTACTGTCCTGGGCAAAGCACTTTTCTGGTGTCGTTGCCGTTGCTACGCTTATTCATACCACCCGTATTTCACTATCTCTTCGCCGAACTAGTGCGCCTATTAGGTGTGTTGGGGACACAAGAGACTTCTTGCTTTGTGGTTGCGGGGTTGCATGAGAGGGATATCTTTGACCTCTTCCTCCCTGAGATCGATAAACCTTGGGTGATCCACTTAAGGGAAACTTGCTGCTGTTCTACAAACCTCTGCTCTTGGAGGCCCAACACTGTCTACAAGAATAGAAGCTCCTGTAGACATCAAGCACTTTTCTGGCGCCGTTGCCGGGGAGGGAAGGTAAACGGCACTCACACATTGGCAAGCCCGGCAACTAAGCACTTTTCCTCCCTCGTCAACTACGCGCCAAGCACTTTTCTGGCGCCGTTGCCGGGGAGGAAAGGTAAAAGGCACTCATACTACGGTGCCAGGTAAAGTATTTTTCTGTTGCCGTCGTGTGTGTGCTCGAGGCTATTTCCTTTAGATCCTGCAATTGCATCTTGTTGTTTCTTGTTTACACTAGTTTGGCATAATGTACAAGAGTGAGCTTCTTATTCTATTTCCTGATTTAAAACATGGATTGTTTGATGCGAAAATTAAAAAACCTATGAAATCTTATTTGCATGCTGGTAGTAATATTAGTATGAATGCTTTGAACACCATTGTTGATAATGATATAGAAAGTTCTAAGCTTGGGGAAGCTGGTTTTCATGATATTTTTAGTCCCCCAAGCATTGAGGAGAAAATTTTCTTTGATTATACTTTGCCTCCTATTTGTGATGATAATGATAGTAGTCTTTTGGTACCACCTGTTATGGAGGATAAATTTGATTATGATTACAATATGCCTCCTACACTTGATGAAAATAATAATGATAGCTACTTTGTTGAATTTGCTCCTACTACAATTAATAAGAATAACTATGCTTATGTAGAGAGTAATAATTTTATGCATGAGACTCATGATAATGCTTTATGTGATAGTTATATTGTTGAGTTTGCTCATGTTGCTACTGAAAGTTATTATGAGAGAGGAAAATATGGTTGTAGAAATTTTCATGTTACTAAAACACCTCTCTATGTGCTGAAATTTTTCAAGCTACACTTGTTTTATCTTCCTATGCTTGTTACTTTGCTCTTCATGAACTTGTTTATTTACAAGATTCCCTTGCATAGGAAGCATGTTAGACTTAAATTTGTTTCAAATTTGCCTCTTGATGCTCTCTTTTGCTTCAAATACTATTTCTTGTGAGTGCATCATTAAAACTGCTGAGCCCATCTTAATGGCTAAAAAGAAAGAACTTCTTGGGAGATAACCCATGTGTTATTTTGCTACAGTACTTTGTTTTATATTTGTGTCTTGGAAGTTGTTTACTACTGTAGCAACCTCTCCTTATCTTAGTTTTGTGTTTTGTTGTGCCAAGTAAAGTCTTTGATAGTAAAGTAAGTACTAGATTTGGATTACTGCGCAGAAACAGATTTCTTTGCTGTCACGAATCTGGGTCTAATTCTCTGTAGGTAACTCAGAAAATTATGCCAATTTACGTGAGTGATCCTCAGATATGTACGCAACTTTCATTCAATTTGAGCATTTTCATTTGAGCAAGTCTGGTGGCCTAATAAAATCCATCTTTACGGACTGTTCTGTTTTGACAGATTCTGCCTTTTATTTCGCATTGCCTCTTTTGCTATGTTGGATGAATTTCTTTGATCCATTAATGTCCAGTAGCTTTATGCAATATCCAGAAGTGTTAAGAATGATTGTGTCACCTCTGAACATGTTAATTTTTATTGTCCACTAACCCTCTAATGAGTTGTTTCGAGTTTGGTGTGGAGGAAGTTTTCAAGGGTCAAGAGAGGAGGATGATATACTACGATCAAGAAGAGTGAAAAGTCTAAGCTTGGGGATGCCCCGGTGGTTCATCCCTGCATATATCAAGAAGACTCAAGCGTCTAAGCTTGGGGATGCCCAAGGCATCCCCTTCTTCATCGATAAATTATCGAGTTCCTTCTCTTGAAACTATATTTTTATTCGGTCACATCTTATGTGCTTTACTTGGAGCGTCCGTGTGCTTTTGTTTTTGTTTTTGTTTGAATAAATTGGATTACATCATGCTTGTGTGGGAGAGAGACACGCTCCGCTGGTTCATATGAACACATGTGTTCTTAGCTCATAATATTCATGGCGAAGTTTCCTCTTCGTTAAATTGTTATATGGTTGGAATTGGAAAATGATACATGTAGTAATTGCTATAATGTCTTGGGTAATGTGATACTTGGCAATTGTTGTGCTCATGTTTAAGCTCTTGCATCATATACTTTGCACCTATTAGTGAAGAATACATAGAGCATGCTAAAATTTGGTTTGCATAATTGGTCTCTCTAAAGTCTAGATAATTTCTAGTATTGAGTTTTGAACAACAAGGAAGACGGTGTAGAGTCTTATAATGTTTTCAATATGTCTTTTATGTGAGTTTTGCTGCACCGGTTCATCCTTGTGTTTGTTTCAAATAAGCCTTGCTAGCCTAAACCTTGTATCGAGAGGGAATACTTCTCATGCATCCAAAATACTTGAGCCAACCACTATGCCATTTGTGTCCACCATACCTACCTACTACATGGTATTTCCTGCCATTCCAAAGTAAATTGCTTGAGTGCTACCTTTAAACAATTCAAAATTTATCACCTCTGATTTGTGTCAATGTTTTATAGCTCATGAGGAAGTATGTGGTGTTTATCTTTCAATCTTGTTGGGCAACTTTCACCAATGGACTAGTGGCTACATCCGCTTATCCAATAATTTTGCAAAAAGAGCTGGCAATGGGATTCCCAGTCCCAAATTAATTAACAAAAATAGACACTCCTCCATGGTATGTGATTGTTGGACGGCACCCGAAGGATTCTGTTAGCCATGGCTTGTGTAAGCAAAGGTTGGGAGGAGTGTCATCATAATAAAACTAAAATAAAAAGGCACTCCTTCATGGTATGAGATTGTTGGCAGGCACCTGAGGGTTCGGTTAGCCATGGTTTGTGAAAGAAAGGTTGGAAGGAGTGCCATCCAAGAATAAAATAAAATGGGAGCCGCTCTTTGAAGGTTTGTCTGGCAAGGGGGTTAGAGTACCCGCTACCATTCGTTGACAACAACATACACCTCTCAAAACTTTATTTTTATGCTCTCTTTATGTTTTCAAAATCAAAGCTCTAGCACAAATATAGCAATCGATGCTTTTCCTCTATGGAGGACCATTCTTTTACTTTCATTGTTGAGTCAGTTCACCTATTTCTCTCCATCTCAAGAAGCAAACACTTGTGTGAACTGTGCATTGATTCTTACATATTTGCATATTGCATTTGTTATATTGCTTTGCGTTGACAATATCCATGAGATATACATGTTACAAGTTGAAAGCAACCGCTGAAACTTAATCTTCTTTTGTGTTGCTTCAATACCTTTACTTTGAATTATTACTTTATGAGTTAACTCTTATGCAAGACTTATTGATGCTTGTCTTGAAGTGCTATTCATGAAAAGTCTTTGCTTTATGATTCAGTTGTTTACCCATGTCATATACATTGTTTTGATTGCTGCATTCACTACATATGCTTTACAAATAGTATGATCAAGTTTATGATGGCATGTCACTCCGTAAATTATCTTTGTTATCGTTTTACCTGCTCGGGACGAGCGGAACTAAGCTTGGGGATGCTGATACGTCTCCAACGTATCGATAATTTCTTGTGTTCCATGCCACATTATTGATGTTATCTACATGTTATATGCACACTTTATGTCATATTCGTGCATTTTCCGGAACTAACCTATTAACAAGATGCCGAAGTGCCAGTTCCTCGTTTTCTGCTGTTTTTGGTTTCAGAAATCCTAGTAACGAAATATTCTCGAATCGGACGAAATCAACGCCCGGGCTCCTATTTTACCCGGAAGCATCCGGAACACAAGAGAACCGCCGGAGAAGGGGGCAGGGCCACCACACCACACCCCGGCGCGGACAAGGGGGGGCGCGCCCCTAGGGTGTGGGCCCCCGGAAGCCCTCTCGCGCCGCCTCTCCGCCTATATAAAGCCCCCGACCTAAAAACCTCGGGGCGTTCGACGAAAACCACGAAACCTTCCGGAGCCGCCGCCATCGCGAAGCCAAGATCCGGGGGACAGGAGTCTCCGTTCCGGCACCCCGCCGGAGCGGGGAAGTGCCCCGGAAGGCTTCTCCATCGACACCGCTGCCATCTCCACCGCCATCTTCATCACCGCTGCTGCTCCCATGAGGAGGGAGTAGTTCTCCATCGAGGCTCGGGGCTGTACCGGTAGCTATGTGGTTCATCTCTCTCCTATGTGCTTCAATACAATAATCTCATGAGCTGCCTTACATGATTGAGATTCATATGATGATGCTTGTAATCTAGATGTCATTATGCTAGTCAAGTGAGTTTTACTTATGTGATCTCCGGAGACTCCTTGTCCCACGTGTGTAAAGGTGACGAGTGTGTGCACCGTGTGGGTCTCTTAGGCCATATTTCACAGAATACTTATTCACTGTTGAATGGCATAGTGAGGTGCTTATTTATATCTCTTTATGATTGCAATGTGTTTGTATCACAATTTATCTATGTGCTACTCTAGTGATGTGTTATTAAAGTAGTTTTATTCCTCCCGCACGTGTGCAAAGGTGACAGTGTGTGCACCGTGTTAGTACTTGGTTTATGCTATGATCATGATCTCTTGTAGATTGCGAAGTTAACTATTGCTATGATAATATTGATGTGATCTATTCCTCCTACATATGCATGAAGGTGACAGTGTGCATGCTATGTTAGTACTTGGTTTAGTCTCGTTGATCTATCTTACACTAAAGGTTACTAAAATATGAGCATTATTGTGGAGCTTGTTAACTCCGGCATTGAGGGTTCGTGTAATCCTACGCAATGTGTTCATCATCCAACAAAAGTGTAGAGTATGCATTTATCTGTTCTGTTATGTGATCAATGTTGAGAGTGTCCACTAGTGAAAGTCTATTCCCTAAGCCTTGTTCCTAAATACTGCTATCGCTGCTTGTTTACTGTTTTACTGTGTTACTACTGCTACATTACTACTGCTTGTTTACTGTCCTGGGCAAAGCACTTTTCTGGTGTCGTTGCCGTTGCTACTGCTTATTCATACCACCTGTATTTCACTATCTCTTCGCCGAACTAGTGCACCTATTAGGTGTGTTGGGGACACAAGAGACTTCTTGCTTTGTGGTTGCAGGGTTGCATGAGAGGGATATCTTTGACCTCTTCCTCCCTGAGATCGATAAACCTTGGGTGATCCACTTAAGGGAAACTTGCTGCTGTTCTACAAACCTCTGCTCTTGGAGGCCCAACACTGTCTACAAGAATAGAAGCTCCCGTAGACATCAAGCAGCACGAGTGGGTTGACAGTCGACGATGCCTTCATCAACGTGACAGGTAGACGAGATTTCTCACCAAGTCTCCTAAACTGCCGATCTAGTGGGGCTGACTTCACATGGATTTCTTGTTTTCCGCTTGGTCGTTATGATGGCTTATTACTAGGTGCCAGAAAAGACAAAATGGTTGTGTTGGCTAATTCCAATGGAGATTTTGATATAAAGCTCCATATACGTAACAAGGCTGACAATTTCACATGAAGTTTGGCCGCTGTGTACGGAGCAACCCAGGATGAATTTAAGCATGCCTTTAGTAAATTTAGCGAAAGACAATCCGCACCCTATTCTTATAGGCATGGGTTTTAATTTGCTAATATTTTCTCACCATAAGAGTAAATGCAGATTCGATAATTGTTGGATTTTCTTATTCAATCGTGTCATATAGATGGTTTAGATTTGATAGAGGTTTCAATGGCTGGAAGGCTCCTAGAGCCGACATATGAGAATCTGGACCGTGTACTCATAGACTCAGACTGGGAATCTAAGTTCTGTTGGTCACTGTATGGACTCCAGAGCGTATTGAGGCATTATCGGATCAGGCTCATATACTTATATACTTATAACCAGGGAACACCTCAACTATAGTGTAGACGCAAATTCAAATTTGAACTTAGAAGGTTACAACGTGATGGTTTCTCAGATATGGTTAAGAAGGTGTGGGAGAAACCTGTCGCTGGTCTAGACCCCATTCGATGGTGAAATAATAAACTACGCGCTACGCGTAGATACATTGGTGGATAGGCTAGACATACGACATGTCAGTTGAGGAATGAGAAGCTACGCTTATCATATTTTATTGATGAGCTCGAAGCTATAGAGGAAGTATGTTCGTTATCTACGCAAGAGATTGAAATGAAAAGTCAATCTAATGCTCAGATATCCAACCTTGTGCGAGAGGAGGAGCTCAAATCGTACAAACGTTCAAAGGCCCAATTCATTTTGGAAGGAGATTTAAATACAAGGTACTTCCATAGTGTCGCAAATGGCAGTCACCGGAAGAAACTTATTCATTCTCTTGTATATGATAGGGGTATGATCGAAGGGCATGAGAAGCTCAAATCTTACATTACAAATCATTATAAAGTTCTATTTGGGGATCCAGAAGATGGTTGAAACCCGAATATAGGACATTCCTCAAGTTTCCAATGAGGAAAATTCCCACCTCACTGCTCCTTATTAAGAGGAGGAAGTTACAAATGCGGCTTTCCAGTGGAACACAATAAACTGCCATGTTTGGATGGTTTTCCAGCACAATTCTATTAGAACTTTTGCGAGTTAATCAAATCTGACTTGTTAGAGTTTTTAGTGCTCTCCATGGCGGACAACTTGATTTATTTCGCCTTAATTTTGGTGAGATCACCTTATTGCCAAAATTTAATGAAGCTGAAAGGATTTAGCAGTATATGCCGATTTGTCTTCTTAATGTGTGCTTTAAGATTCACGAAAACTTAAATTATTAGGTTAAATTCGGTGACTGATCATGAGGTGCGCCCCATTTAGACTACTTTTGTGCAAGGAAGATAATATCCTGGGCGAAGTAGTAACCTTGCATGAGACAGTGCATGAGTTACATTGTAAAAGATGAATTGCGTTATGATAAAGTTAAGTGATCTTTCCTTCAGCAAACACTCAGGATGAAAGATTTTTCTGACGAGTGGCACACTCTAATCCATAATTTTGTTTTCGGAGGAATTGTGGCCATCAAAGTCAACTACGATGTTGGCCCATACTTCCAAATGAAAAAGGATTAAGGCAAGTCCATCCATTATCACCCAGGCTATTTAATATAATGGTTGATATGCTAGGCATAATTATAGAGCGCACACAGGTTGAGGTGAAAATTGAAGAGGTTGTTCCTCACCTTCTGGATGGTGGTCTATCTATTTTTCAATACTCGGATGATACAATTCTCTTTATGTAACATTATCTTGGGAAAGCAAGAAATCTAAAATTAATCTTATCAGCTGAGCAATTATCAGGTCTGAAAATTAATTTCCACAAAAATGACTTCCTTTTTGTTTCGTCTATGCCCAAGACGAGGCTGACATGTATGCCGAATTGTTTGGCTGCGGTTTGGGACAGTATTTAACTAAATGTGAATGCTAAATTTTCGGTGGATTGCATGTACAGATCACTGCTCCATTCCAATGAGACGATTGATAATAATAAAAAGATTTGGAAAATGAAGATCCTGCTGAAAACTAAAAAATTTGCGTGGTATCTTCGTCGAGAGGTAATCCTCACTAAGGAGAACCATGCAAAACATAATTAGCAGGGAAGTAAAAAAAGTATATCCTTTGCTTTTAGGATGAAACTATAAAACACTTATTTTTTCGGCATAGGTAGCAGCGTAATCTCTGGATTGAACCTTCACCACCTTAGGTGTCAATACAGTTTCCAGTGGACTACTTGTATTGAGCCTTTTTTTTCTTCTTATTTAGAAGATAGATTTGAGCGGCTGCATCTTAGTTATGCAAATACCTGGTGCAATGCTTTTAACCTTTTAAATAATATAAAGGGTCTTTTATCGAAAAAAATGAATTGGGAAAACCGTGAGAAACGAGTTGCTGCCGGTGGAAAGCTGTTGCCCCATGTCATTTTATACAACGCCACGAAACGCAGTTGATCGCACTCCTTGCCGGCTAAGCTTCAACGTTGGCCAGCATATCTAAGGTGGAGGTGCACGGGGGCATGGTTCTCCTCAGCTTCGGGCAGACGCCCTGAGTACAGCTTGACTGGCTGCAAGCACCTCGCACATACGGAGGTTGTGGTGCCGAATTACCTATTGAAAGTTCTGAACTAAACCGTGGAAGAGACACCTGAGTAACAACTAACAAGACACCTGCAAAAACAAAGTACAAGAAGCACAAACAAAATAAAAGTAGGATCATTGAGATTTTGCTAAATCTCAATTTCAGAATCGATTGAAACTTGCTGAAATTTTCTGTTGACCGACCTAGCTACCAAAACCGATAAAAATAAAAAATGACACAATAACAGTATTGTTGAGTCATGTATTTTATAACGGAGGGAGTAGCAGTACCAAAGCTGCAATTATGTTTTCTCAAACTGTACACTTGCAAAACTTACCAAATGCGCTGGTTACCAAGCTAAGCTAGTTGTCGCACTACTAGCGAGTTCTTCCGTCCGCCGTGACTTCGCCGCCGTTGTTTTTCTTTGATTCTCCTCGCTCTTCCCCTACTCCGGTGCAACTTTCTCCTTGGCCGCTCTCTTCTCCTCGCGCTTCTTCTTGAGCTCGTCTACCAAGCGCGCGAGGCAGGCATCCACGCCGCGCCGGGCGGTGCGCTCGGAGGGCATCATGAGGCACTCGGCGACGTCCGCCGGCGTCATGTCCGCCACCTGCAAAAGCTCCTCCACATCGTAGAAGAGAGGGTGCGCGTCCACCCCGAGGTAGTTCTTGGCGAGCGTCATGAACGCCCCAAACTTGCAGTAGGACATCTCGACGTGCATGTCCATCCTACCCGGCCGGATCAGCGCCGGGTCAAGCATCTCGGGGCGGTTGGTGGTGATCACGATGATCCGCTCGCCGCTGTGCGCCGACCACAGCCCGTCGAGGAAGTTGAGCAGTCCGGACAGCGTCACCATCCTGTCGTGTGACTTGTCGACGACGTCTCTTTGCGGCATCATGCTGGCACGGCTGCCGGTGAGGTCGAGGGAGCAGTCGATGTCCTCGATGACGATGATGGACTTGCCCGTGGTCTCGACGAAGAGCTTGCGGAGGTCGCCGTTGGTCTGTAGGGAGGTGAGCTCGATGTCGTAGATGTCGTAGTTGAGGTAGTTGGCCATGGCGGCGATCATAGTGGTCTTGCCCGTTCCCGGCGGGCCGTAGAGGAGGTAGCCGCGCTTCCACGCCTTGCCGATGCGGCAGTAGTAGTCCCTGCTGTTTCGGAAGTCGTCGAGGTCGTCCATGATCATCTGCTTCTTTGCTGGGTCCATGGCCAGAGTCTCGAAGGTGGTCGGGTGGTCGAAGTCGATGTAGCTCCATACCTCGTCCCTCCTAGAACTGAGCGATCAACATGGAAATTGAGCTCATTAACAAGCAGTGCTGATAACTTTCAATGAAACAAGATAAAATCGATTACGTACTGGTAGTTGAGCTCCTTCTTGTTGGAGTAGAGCCTGCGGGGACGGTTGCGGGCGGCGAGCTCCTGTCCGGTGCGGCGAACGTAGGGCAGGTACTCGTCGACGACGAGCCTCCGGTGGCGCTCGTGGAACGTGAGGCGGCAGCACCTCCTCGCCGCCTCGGGATGCGGCACCGCCGACCACCACAAGGTGACGCCCTTGAACTCGTCGGCCACCTCCTGGCCTTCGCGGAGGCTGAGCACGAGGCCGTGGCCCTCGGCGGCGCCATCTGCGCGGAGTTCCCGCGCCTCCCGCGAGCACGCCAAGCTCAGGTAAGCCAGCACCTCCCCGTAGGCGTCGCTCGACTTGACGCCGCCCTCGGGGCCGTAGTAGTAGGAGTGGTCTTCCGGCTTGGCGGCGACGTCAACGGTGACGAACGGGTCTAGGGACGGGAGGAACCGCCGCAGCGGCCGCCGGAGGTGCTGGTTGAAGAAGGACCTGAGCACCCCGAGAGCCACCGGCGCCAGGTACATCCACGCCGAGTTGGTGAGGTGGTACAGCATGCTGCTCTGACTTGGTGCAGATCGCTGCACCGCTCCTCTGCTTCCGGCTGACTCCATGGATAACGATAATGGTACGGTTGTGGTGGATGCGATGATCTAGCTTTGCCTTTGTAAATACCATTGACAAGCTGTGGTTTGGAAAGAGATAGATATGGCTGAGATTATGCCTGTAATTGGGCACGTTAGCGGTGGCCCACCAAGTGCCCGCCTGAGCCCATCAAGGTAAACGGAATGCCGCTATGTATCCGTAATAATACGTTCATCAAAAGCGGCGTCCGTGTATACCCGCCAGCGTCAGGCAAAAAATAGCTAGCTGCGATTCCCCCAGCCTCGTCAGGAACAACCAGCGATCCCTCTCTGTAGGAATGCTTGGCGCCGTGACACCTCCCTGAGAACCTCGCCAAGAACCTCGCCGGCCGCCGGGATCCCCAAGAAAACATTGGAGGCGGAGGGCAATGGCCATGGGGAGGACGAGCTCGATGCGACGGATCTACAACTTCGCGGTGGAGGGGAGCGGCGGAGGCGCGCGAGTCCAGGGAGAAGCGGAGTGGACGGAGGGAGAGGGAGGGAGCGGATGGAGAGGGGGCGGACCGGCGGACCATCGCCGTCTCGCTAGCCATGGCGCGGCGCGCGACGAAGGGGAGCGGAGCGAGGAAGAAATCGTGGAGCGGCGGCTGGCTGCGGTAGGGAAACGCGTAGCGGAAGCCCACCCAGGTTTTTCCCCTGACCGTGGGTGTCCGATATTAAGTTTTAATCGGGCTGGGCTGGCGGCACCGTGGACGGCCCGTGACCACCTACAGGCTGAGCTGAGATTTACATACTTACATGGAAAGTTTGTGAGGTGCAAAAATGGCAAGAGCTATCGTACTGATTGATCCTTTTCTTCTTGGAAAAGTCTGGTATTCAGCCGGGCGATCCGATCATCCGTCTCTCCCGATCCTCCGTCTTGTCCGTCTTCCATTTGCCAGCTTTTGCACGGGTCCCACCACGTCTTCCCGATACTCTCGCTCCATCTCTTCCGCTGCAAATTTTCCTTCCCAATCCCCACGCGCAGAGCTCGGAACTCCAGAGATCGAGACCGTCGTTTCCCACGCCGCAACGCCACCGTTTGGCCAAGCTACCACAGATTGTTGAAGCCAGCCGTCGCGGTCCAAGTCCCAAATCCACGGAATCTCACTGGTGTTTTGTGTCTGCGTCTATGCGATAAAGTTCCTTTGAAACGCCAGCGCCAAATCCTCTGTCTCTCTCTATCTCCAACTCTCCTGGCGCGGACGCTGCTGCAAAAAGGCGAACTCCAACGTCAGAAGAAGTTGCGAGTGGTCGCCGTCAATGCCGCGCTGCTACAAGTTCAGTCCAATGATGCTACAAGAGATGGTCGAAGATGCTGCGAGCCGTCCGCCGCTAGAGCCACCTTTGGTGTCGCCGCTGCTTCAAAAGGCGACCTCCCGCTGCTACAAACTAGACCGATAGTTCTACAAGAGATGGTTGAAGATGCTGCTAGCCGTCCATCGCGGGAGCCACCGTTGGTGCCACCGCTGCTACAAAAGGCAACCTCCGCTGCTACAAACTCAGACCAGTATTGCTACAAAAGATGAACATGCTACGAGCCGTCCATCGCCGGAGCCACCGCCAGCGCCTTCGCTGCTGCAAAAGGTGACCACCGCTTCTACAAACTCAGGCCCATGATGCGACAAAAGATGATCGAAGATGCTGCGAGCCGTCCAGCCTCCGCAAGCGCCGCCCCTGCTGTGGCCAACAGCTCCGCCACCAGTGCAAGATGGTACATGTCGTGCTTCTAGGCTTTGATGACGCTGCTCCATGGCGTCGTCGATGGAGTTGCAAAGGGAACGAGAACTGTTGCGCCGCCGCCGTCCTGCTCTGCGATGGGCATGTGCGAAGTTTGTTATGTTGTGATCAAAATTCATATTAAATTAAGGGAGGCTAACTTCTGACGAGGGTAGCAAGGCCCGTCGGAGGAGGCTTGGGCCGAAGCATACTCTGGGGAGGGGGTGCAGAGGGCGATAGCCCCTGTGGTACGGATCGCTGCCACCATCTATATATACCTCTTGTAAGTCGACGGTTAGGGTTTATCAGATTATAAGATAACCCACGTTATAGTGAAGTTTTTGCTGGCTGGCGCCCACAAATTTTTTTCCTCTATGTTGGAGGGTTTTTCACGTTAAAATCTTGTGTCTCCGCTGCAATTTTCTTTTCTAACAAGGTCATCTTCTGTAGCGGTGGCAGCCACCAATATCGTCGGAGACAACTGGTGCGCGAGTCCTGCAGGAGATGATTTTTTTGTTTTGTTTAAGGAGAGAGACCGTACAAGGAAGAACAGCGGAGGCAAGGGAGACAGAGCGTGTGTGGGATCAAGCGGCCCACCAGATTCAATCGAACGGTGGTGGAGGCGGGGGATCGATCCCCAGGGGACGCTCAGCAGTTCCCATAAAGCTATTTAGCATACACAACATTGTACTCGAAACAAAAAACAGTGCAGAGCAGAGTAGAGAAACTTTGGAAAAAAAAACTTATGATAAACGTCGCATGTTTCAAGCCTGATGCGAGCTGCCAATCAAAAAGAATTCTGACGCTCAGTTGCTAAGAGCATCTCCAGTCGCGTCCCCCAAATGAGGTTTGGGAGACCGCGGACAAGAAATGGGGAAAAAACGGTCCAGTCGCGTCCCCCAAAGCTAATTAGCGCCTCATTTTGTGTCCGGCGTCCCCGGTAGAGACTCTATGTATAGAGTCTCTACCGGGGACGCCGGACACAAAAACAGCGTCCACATGCATGCATGCAGCCCCTAGTCCCCACATGCTAGTCTCTTTCCCCACACTTTCTCTCACCTACTTTTCCCACATGGGGTGGTCCCCTCTATTAAAATGCATGCATCCGGACGCTGTTTGAGGGATGCGGCTGGAAAGGGCCTCTTTTTTGTACAGATTTTTGGTCTCTTTTTGTCCGGCGCGGTCCCAAACGTGCCCCAAATCATTTGTGTCGGACGCTTTTTGAGGGACGCGACTGGAGATGCTCTAAGTCGGCCCATGTTAACCTTATCAGCCAGAGGTAAGTAACATTGCATCACACAGGAAAACAACATCCAAAAACAATGAAGCGGATTTTTTTTCTTTTTCGGAACACATTTCTATTCATTCCAGGACTCGTCATTCAGCTTGCCAACTGTTTAAGTTTTGATTCCGAAAATCGTACAGTAGAATAAAAGCACGTGTTTCATAGCCTGAAGCCGACACTAAGTAAAGTAAGCAAGTCAATCATGAATTTAAAGAGGCCTGATAGTGACTGCCAACCAGAATAGGATAATGTTAATAGTGAAATCATTACTTATGATGCAACTTATCAGCCGGAGATTTGATTTTTTTTTTTGTTTCCCATCACGTCCATTTGTTGCAATACTCATTTATAATTCCTGGTGAAGGCTACAATACCGCTATACCAGTAGTATCCATAGACAAGAAGACAGCCACCAAACGGAAGCAACTAAAACCACCAAAATTGAAACCCCAAAGCAACATTGCAATCTTATGAGCAAGAGGTACTCCTATGATGCACTTCTTTTTAGATGCTTATGATGCAATCTTATATGGCAGAGGTAAGTCATTGCATCACACAGGAAAACATCATCCAAAATCAATGCAGCATAACAAATTTTCATTTCCGAATACATTTCCATTCATTCCAAGACTCGTCATTCACACGGCCAACTGTTTAAAGTTTTGATTCAGGAGTAGAATAAAAACCACATGTTTCAAGCCTGGTGCCGACTCTAAGCAAAATAAGCAAGTCAATCATGAATTTAAAAAAGCCTGATAATGACTGCCAACCATAATAGGATAATGTTATGTATGAAATAATAACGTACGATACAACTTAACAACCAGAGATACGAAAAAATGCATCAGAATATAAAAGCGCATCCAAACTCAAGGCGAAACAATGAAGGCGAAACAAGGCGAAACAATGAAATTTTTCTTTCCGATCACGGGTCCATCCATTGCAATACACATTGATAAATTCGAGGTGAAGGCTACAATACCAGTAGCCTCCATAGAGTAGACAAGACAGCCGCCAAACGGAAGCACTTACAACCACCACGCATGCTTGCTTTTTATTAAGCGCCCACGAGGTCTCAACACACACTAAACTCAACTCGAAGCACGCACAGAGTCACGAGAGAACTCTCTAAAACGCAGCTACATTCACCTAAACTGAAACCCCGAAGGCGCGACACGACGACGACGACCAGCTCGCTTAGTTGCTGCCCTTGCTGATGAGCTCCAGGGCGGTGGCGGTTGTTGGTAGTGCCGGGATGGCTCCCTTCTTGGTGGTGCAGATGGCTCCGCACGCGTTGGAGAACTGCAACGCCTCCCTCAGCTTCTCCTCATTCTAAGAAATCAAAATGATGCATCAGTAACATTCATTTAAACGTAATTAAATCAGCTTGTTATTGATATTGGTAACGGAGGGCTCACGTGGAAGATAGAGTCGTCCTTGGCGACATTGAGAAGGAGCGAGCCAACGAAGGCGTCGCCGGCACCGGTGGTGTCGACGGTCTGTACAGAGTACCCAGGCACCGACCCCTTGAAGTCCTTGGTGAAGTACCTGCACCCCTTCTCGCCGTCGGTGACAATGAGCAGCTTGAGGCCCTCGAACCAAAGCGAGAGGACGTTCTTCTCATCGTTCGCGTCACCCTGGGTCAGGAAGGCCACCTCGTCATCGCTGACCTTGATGAAGTCAGCCTCCTTCCAGATGCTCAAGATCCCGTCGCGGGCAGCCTGCTCCGAGGGCCAGAGCGGCAGGCGCACGTTGGGGTCGTACGAGCAGAGGATGCCGCCGGCCTTTGCGGCGCGCATGGCGGCCACGTGCGCGGAGCGGCAGGGCTCGGTGATGAGCGAGATGGAGCCGTAGTGGAAGATGCGGGCGCGGCGGATCAGGTCGAGGTTCAGCTCCGCCTCGGTGAGGAGCATGTCGGCAGATGGGTTGCGGTAGAACATGAACTCCCGCTCGCCGTTGGACTTGAGGGTGACGAAGGCCAGGGCCGTGCGCGCGTGCTGGTCGAACAGGCAGCCCTCCGCGTTCACGCCGTTCTGCTTCAGGATGTCCACCAGCATGTGGCCGAACTCGTCGTCGCCAAACTGCAGAGGAAGGCCATCATCGGTTGATCAGAATTTCAGACAAAACAATCTCGATCAGAATTATGTGCAAACAAAGGAGATCGATGGATACAAATACAATTATAGATTTTAGTTACTGAAAGTATACATACAGTATGTAAGTACAGAGGCTGTCAGATAGATTAGTGTTTTTTTTTTGAGATTTTCCTGGTCTTTAGTACAACTTTTGTAGTATCTGAACTCACGCACAACACACTCCTCACACACGCACACCACCACACACACGCCACCCGTGCGCAAGCTAGACCTAACCAAACCTATACTAAGACTTGAGCCTCCGCGAGCCTAGATCTTCTGGGAAACCCCTGCGGTGGTGGGCACACCACAATACCAGTGTCGAACCGCGGTGTTAGATTTGAGATGACCGCAGATGCAGGTAATAGAAGCCGTCGGATCCGAGTCAGCTTGGCTAAATGGGGCCCATAAAATTGTGGGAGAGTGTGAGTTGCAGTAGAGTATTTTACACGTGACCAGAAAGGCCAAAGGTACCGGCATCGAGCGGCTACATGACACCGACGGAGCCAAAGCATCAATTTTTATTCCACTCAAAACTAAAATGCATAAACTACTGAGACTAGCTAAGATCATTATCGATTCGATACTAAATTTATTCGTAAGATATTAATGGCGAGAACAAAACTGACGGTGCAAATGAGATAAGATTTGTATAATAAACAGAAAAAAACGCGACGTGAGGTCACATGACGACGAAGCACTCCTCTGTCCGGCGCCACCCACTCCCACTCCCCACTCCAGGCCAGCGATCATTGCTGCTGCTGCCACTTTTGCGTATGGTCATATGACCCAGCTATACAACCACGAGATGTCCTACCTAGAAATGGGGTAGATCATATCCAAGACGAAAATAAAGTGGAGATTTTGGTAGGTGCTCTCAACACTGACAAGTGGGGACATGTGTATACGAGAGGATCTGTCGTGTCAGTGGTCCTATTTTGGTGTTCGGATAAGCTGCAGTTCTAAAAGTAATGGAGTGACGAAATCGATCAGTGATCTCCTACTAAACCTTACGATCACCAATCATGGAAAGGTCAACGCCGATCTCCGCCGTCCCCGACGATCTGACGGACGCGGACGCCCCAACCATCGCGCCCCATGATCAGATCCGAAGCAGAGCACATCAGATCCGAGCACACAACCATCAACTAGTCAACCCCAGACGGATCTACCAACGCAAACGTAGAACCGTGGTAGAGATGGACGGCGATCGATCAGTGCGTGCATATACGTACCTTGCCGACGAAGGCGGAGGAGCCGCCGAGCTTGGAGACGGCGCAAGCGACGTTGGCGGGGGCGCCGCCGGGGGCCTTGACGAAGCCGCCGGACTCGGCGAGGGATACGCCGGCCACGTCCGGCACGAAGTCGATGAGCATCTCCCCGAAGGAGACCACCAGGCCTGGGGCGGCCGCCGCCGCGGGAGCGACTCCGTCACCGAGGGGCGCCATCGAGCAGAGGAAAGCCGGGGTAGACGAAACCGAGCACGAGCGGATCAAGAAAATGGAGCACGGGGGATGCTGGTGAGGTGATGGTGGATCGTTGAGGAGAAGCGAGGGGGAGAGGGTCGGCTTATAAAGGCTGCCGTGGCCGTGGCTTGACGGAGGGGGTAATTCATAATTGGCTTATCATCCTAGTCAGATTAACCTCCGTAAATCGCTCCGCTAGACTATGTTCGGGTTGGTTTGGATAATCATAGTAGCGCGCGGGGCTCCGATAGTGGATGATTTGACTGGCTGACTTGTGGGTCCACGAACCGGCTGGACCGATCTTCGGACGGTAACGGGTTGGGTAATCAGGCTCGTGCATGATCTATCACCCACTACCTATAAAAAAGAAAGGGTAATTATCCATTACCGTGATTGTTGGAGAATCTCTTCTCTCTACGAAATTACAGTTTTATATAATCTAAATTTGTTTTGACGCCACT
Source organism: Lolium rigidum (assembly GCF_022539505.1). NCBI lineage: Eukaryota > Viridiplantae > Streptophyta > Magnoliopsida > Poales > Poaceae > Lolium > Lolium rigidum. The sequence continues at coordinate 229,507,255 of NC_061508.1, read as the reverse complement.
AATTCTCCATTTCTCCTCTCGGCTGCAACCGAGTCGAGTGTTTTTTTAAAAAATCACAGTACAAACGTAGACGCTCACATACACGCGCATACACTCACCCCTATAAACGCACACACGTAGAACTTACCCCTATGAGCACCTCCGGAAGACTGAGCCAGCGGATTGAATCTTGAAAATGACGAAGTCACCACAAGCGCCTCGCTGTTGACGGAAACGTCGCCTCCAATATTCTGTCTTCATAAGACACACAGATGTTAAACCTGGGGTTTGAACTCGGGTGGGCTGGGGGTACAACCACCCTCCTAACCACACAACCTCAGGTTAGTTATCCAAACGAGTCGAGTCAGAACGAGCTAGAACGAGCTCAAACTATGTGAGTTAAAGGTCGAGCTGCAGTATTTAATTCATACTACTCGTAGCTTGTACCGATCCTGAGTTGGTCTTGAGCTAGCTAGTTTTGAGCTAGGAAAACCAATAAAATCTTCGGAGTTTTCTTGCATATGGGAGGAGGAACAAAAATTGTCATCGGAGTTAAACTTTCTTATTTTCTTAATTAAATTTCATCTAAAGTCCAAGGAATGAATCCCATCCACCTCATATAAGGTAATTAATTATCATATTTCTATTTAATATATAGCCTAATTGTTGCACATGATTGTACATTTTTTGAGCCATCGAAACTAATTGAGAGAGCTAGTGTTGGCCCAAATCAATACATTTTTTAATCTAATTATAAAAGACAATCATATTGGGCTTATTTTTTTTAAGCTGATCTCAAATCGATCTCAAGCCGTCCACGAGTGTCAAACTTTTCTTGGTGCCCTTGTTGGAGCCACCTGAAACTCACTCGGATCCAGCTAAGTAAAAGCAGAAGAGGACACCGATGCGCTAGACGGACGGCTGAAATTCTAAGAGGAGCATGCACACGGCTGCATGCAGTTTGCAACGGAGGGCGTGCTGATCCTGCCTCCATCTAGGTACACCGTCCATGCATGTGTACTCCAGCTGCATCAAGGTTTGAACCAACTTGCTTGGCAGCTTCCAGTTTTCAGTTAAACCACGAGCTCCAAGACGGAATTAAGATGCAAAACCAACGGCGCACGTTGATTTAATACCATCATCATGCATTATCTGGACTCATGGTGCACACGTTCCTAATGAAAACAGCCCTTGCTCCACGAGGAGGGTGTGACAGAAAACAAACTGCTGTCCTCTTCTGGTGTGCATGTGCGTCGAGGTCTGTGATGGATGTGTTTCTATTTGATTTTTGCAGCTAGCAAAGTGTCTCTTTAATTTGGTGGTGTAGTAAGTTTTAAGTTAGCCCGGTAGTTACGACCAAACGATCGCTATAATCTCGACCTGCTTGTGGGGCACAATTATTAATCTGAAATCAGATCTTAAAGGATCGATAATTGTCTTTAAAAATGATCTCGCCTGATGAGCCTGGCTAACTAACTTAGGATAAGTATATCAAATGTGCGGTTTATCAAATTAACCATGAATTATGAATGGACGGTTTATCAAATGTGGGATACAAGAAAAACTGGGTCCATAATGGATTCGATTTTTTTAATTATCTCAGGAACGAATTGATCCAGCCATGTGGCCTTTCATCCAAAATTTTCTTATAGATCAGGTAATGTATAGTTTGTATGGTTTTTTGAACCCGGTTTCCTTTATAAACTAGCTGTCCCCCGACCCCGCGTCGCTCCCGCACGGGGCCACCCAGGCAAACCCTAGCCGCCGCCAGCGGGCTCCCCTGTTTCGAGCCACATCCGCCGCCGCTGCCACGAGGTCGACGCGGTGGCGGCGGCATCCTTGCCGCCAAAGGCTGTGGGGGCGAGCTGCCGTGGAGGTGTGGAGGTGTCGTTGAGGTCATCATGGCGGCCTGGTCGGAGGCGTTGGTCGGCGGTCGGCCGACGCAGCGTCGAGGTGAGCTGAGCGCCGGGGCGGCGGCCTCGGGATCTCACGGTGGACGAGGTAGCTGCTATGGCTGCGTGGCATCATTGTGATCGGATTTGGGCGCTCCCGGCCTGTGGCCTGACGGCTCTTGGCTCCGTGCCCACCATGGCGTTGGTCGGCGGGGGTGACCCTGAAGGCTGCGGATCCGGTGGTGGCCGGTGAGTCCTCTGCGCCACTCCTTCCGACGGCTCACGTTGGTGGCTGTAATATCCCAGGTAATGGGGTTACAAAAATAGAGGAAACAGATGTGTGCATTGCATTCATACATAGAAAATCTGGGGAATTTTCGCGCTTTAAAGTAAAACAGTCACAGTACCTGAAGTTTCACTTGACCTTGATGGAATTGAAGTAGCTCATCAAGTCAAGCGCTATAAACCTCAATGTGACTTTGTTAAAACCTTGTTTTGGGTAGAGATGATTTGAAAAAAGGGGTTAGATCAAATGGAATTAATAATCAACACAACAACACTTTACTCAATGATCAATTGCTTGACCTTATTAAAGATCATAATATGGTAATCCTTGTCATAACATATGAACACCAATTCAATTGCAAATCCAGTAATAATAAAATGGAGAAACCATTCTTGACTTATCTTTTCCATGTCTTAAACTAATCCTTGATCCTACCATGAACCTCATGGTATGCATTCTATTTCAATCTTGGAAACATGACAAGGAGATGAACTCTAGAAATATATATATCCTTCTCTATTCCATAATGTTGTACATCAAACCTAGAGAGGTGAGAGTTCTATAATAATTATTAAAGAAGCAATAACAAACCTTGAGTTAAACCTTGGATATACATCCAAGTATTCAAATCATCATCTTCAAGACAACCCTAGAGAGAGATAACCATTAATGTTAAACATAGATCTTGATGATCACATCAACCTCTATGGAGCCTAATATTAGGTTAGCATTGAAGTCCTTCCCAAATGAGAGAGACCATCCATTCTAATCCTAGTTCTATCTATTCAAATATCCAAATGGGTAAACCATCAGTTCTTGAGGGAACTTTAAGTAGATATCTCAGGCATTTTCTTGGGATATAAAACTATTGAGACAACCATGACCATGTTCATCCTAGAAAGTAAAATATAAGTGCAATACCTTAATTGATCAAGACAATGCTTGATCATGGAAGTGAGAAACCTAGTTAATGAGAGATACCTTAGGAAGCCAAATCTTGATCATTATAAATTAAGTGATGATCATAAACCCTAAGAACTTGAGGTAGAGATATTAAGGACAAGTGGATCATGCCTAATCCATGACCATGCTTTGGAGAAATAGGAGAATAATTCAAATGCTAACACTTATATGATTAATAGATATTATTCCCCACATGAAATCATAGGGAGGTAATTAGTAAGCAAACCTAGGCTTGTATCCCAATCCTAACCTGTGAACCATTTGGTGATAGTAATTAGAATCCTACCATATCTACATTTCATAAATTAATGAACCTAAGAAAACCTTAGAGTTAAACACTATACTTTATTTGGTGAGAAACCATACATCCATATGACCAAAGTTAACTATAAAAATAACTATAACTAGTATAGTTACTTTAATGATAAATTAGGGATAATAATATAAGTTAATTGGTAGAAGATAAAACCAATTCTCAAATCCTCAGTAATTAGAGAAGCACATAAGAAATAAATGTTAAGTAAGCCACCACCTTACCCTGGTTAGGGGAGATTAAACCCTAGCCAATGCACTATGGTGTCATTCTATATCTACCACCTATAATTATGTCTTAACCCTAGGTGGTACATCATTTGGGTGATCACAAATATAAACATAGTGCACATTTGAGTTCCAACCCACATGCCATTAGGTGAACCTCATTAAAACCCTAGAATTGATCACAAGCTAAATCTTATTCTTCAAATATTGAACCCAAGATTCACATGATGCTAAGTACTATAATTCAAACCATATGTGTGATCAACCACTTATTCTTATAATTAGAACCAAACCATAATGAGAATAGTATCTACTCTATGTATTTCAAGGTGTTAGTACTAAACCTGAAAAGGGAGTTACAATATAACTTATAAGACTTTTAATATTAATGAAGCATCTTATCAACCCTAACAAAATACTCTTAGAGCCAAGAGAGGGATAAATTGAATTATCATCATTAAGAACCTTACTTAAAAAGATTAACCATATTCAAAATGCAAGTGTGCAAACAATATGGTTAAACACATAATAAAGATCCACCCATAATTCTACCATGAAAAATAAGGCAGGTTAGAATTAATCCTATAGGAAAAAGGGAATTAAAGTGAGTATCTAAAATCATATGTAATTAAAAATTGCAACAAAGCTCACATATGTGAAATGATTATTCAAAAACAATACCGTAATACAATGGCCCTGGTATTAGGCTTCATGAAAGTCAAATTGTCAAACACCTGCAAAATGAAATGAAATCAAATAAGATTCAAACCAGAAAATTATATTAAAAAAAACAAACAACAGAAAAAGAAAAACAGAAATAAAAAGAAAAGGAGAGAAATGAGCCTTACCTGGCCATGAAGCAGCGCAGCAGCCCAACCACCGCAGGCCGAGCAGCCCAGCAGAAGCCCACCAGCATGGCCCAGTCCATCACCAGAATCAGCCCAACCCCAGTCCTCGTACCTCTTCGCGAGGATAAACACGAGGAAGACGTCCTCGTCTTCGTCTTCGTCCTGGACGCCCAGGAGCTCGCCACCGCGACGCCCAGGGCCACGTCCCGCGTCGCCGCCGCCGACGCTGACCGCCAGCACACGCCGAAGCTCTTATAAATGGCAAGGACGCCCTCAGTTTCCCTTCTTTTCGTCTCAATTGCGCTAATTCCCGAAACCCTAGCTCGCCGGCAACCATCCCGCCCTGACGATTCCGACCACCCCAACACGCGCCGTTGAGCTCAGGAGGAGCGCCTTGATGTCCTCGCTCAGAAAATGCACGTATCGATAATTTCTTATGTTCCATGCCACATTATTGATGATATCTACATGTTTTATGCACACTTTATGTCATATTCGTGCATTTTCTGGAACTAACCTATTAACAAGATGCCGAAGAGCCGATTCGTTGTTTTCGCTGTTTTTGGTTTCAGAAATCCTAGTAACGAAATATTCTCGGAATTGGACGAAATCAACGCCCAGGGTCCTATTTTGCCACGAAGCTTCCAGAAGACCGAAGAGGAGTCGAAGTGGGGCCACGAGGCGCCGCCACACTAGGTCGGCGCGGCCCAAGCCCTGGCCGCGCCGGCCTATGGTGTGGGGCCCTCGTGTGGCCCCCCGCGTTGCCCTTCCGCCTACTTAAAGCCTCCGTCGCGAAACCCCCAGTACCGAGAGCCACGATACGGAAAACCTTCCAGAGACGCCGCCGCCGCCAATCCCATCTCGGGGGATTCTGGAGATCTCCTCCGGCACCCTGCCGGAGAGGGGATTCATCTCCCGGAGGACTCTTCACCGCCATGGTCGCCTCCGGAGTGATGAGTGAGTAGTTCACCCCTGGACTATGGGTCCATAGCGAGTAGCTAGATGGTTGTCTTCTCCTCATTGTGCTTCATTGTTGGATCTTGTGAGCTGCCTAACATGATCAAGATCATCTATCCGTAATGCTATATGTTGTGTTTGTCGGGATCCGATGGATAGAGAATACTATGTTATGTTAATTATCAAGTTATTACCTATGTGTTGTTTATGATCTTGCATGCTCTCCGTTATTAGTAGAGGCTCGGCCAAGTTTTTGCTCTTAACTCCAAGAGGGAGTATTTATGCTCGACAGTGGGTTCATGCCTCCATTGATATCTCGGGACGAGTGACGGAAAGTTCTAAGGTTGTGGATTGCTCGTTGCCACTAGGGATAAAACATTGACGCTATGTCTAAGGATGTAGTTGTTGATTACATTACGCACCATACTTAATGCAATTGTCTGTTGTTTTGCAACTTAATACCGGAAGGGGTTCGGATGATAACCTCGAAGGTGGACTTTTTAGGCATAGATGCATGCTGGATGGCGGTCTATGTACTTTGTCGTAATGCCCAATTAAATCTCACTATATTTATCATGACATGTATGTGCATTGTTATGCCCTCTCTATTTGTCAATTGCCCGACTGTAATTTGTTCACCCAACATGCTTTTATCTTATGGGAGAGACACCTCTAGTGAACTGTGGACCCCGGTCCATTCTTTTATACTGAAATACAAATCTGCTGCGATATTTGTTCTTTACTATTTTCTTGCAAACAATCATCTTCCACACAATACGGTTAACCCTTTGTTACAGCAAGCCGGTGAGATTGACAACCTCACTGTTTCGTTGGGGCAAAGTACTTTGGTTGTGTTGTGCAGGTTCCGCGTTGGCGCCGGAATCTCTGGTGTTGCGCCGCACTACATCCCGCCGCCATCAACCTTCAACGTGCTTCTTGGCTCCTACTGGTTCGATTAAACCTTGGTTTCTAACCGAGGGAAACTTGCCGCCGTGCGCATCACACCTTCCTCTTGGGGTTCCCAACGGACGTGTCGGCTACACGCATCAAGCAAATTTACGGCGCCGTTGCCGGGGAGATCAAGACACGCTCGCAAGGGAGTCTCCACTTCCCAATCTCTTTACTTTGTTTTTGTCTTGCTTTATTTTATTTACTACTTTGTTTGCTGCATTATATCAAAACACAAAAAAATTAGTTTCTAGCTTTACTTTATTTACTATCTTGTTTGCTATATCAAAAACACACAAAAATTAGTTACTTGCATTTACTTTATCTAGTTTGTTTTATTTACTACTGCTGAAATGGCCACCCCTGAAAATACTAAGTTGTGTGACTTCACAACCACAAATAATAATGATTTCCTATGCACACCTATTGCTCCACCTGCTACTACAACGAGAATTCTTTGAAATTAAACCCGCTTTACTAAATCTTGTTATGCGAGAGCAATTTTCTGGTGTTAGTTCTGATGATGCTGCTGCCCATCTCAATAATTTTGTTGAATTGTGTGAAATGCAAAATTATAAAGATGTAGATGGTGATATTATTAAATTGAAATTGTTTCCTTTCTCATTAAGAGGAAGAGCTAAAGATTGGTTGCTATCTCTGCCTAAGAATAGTATTGATTCCTGGACTAAATGCAAGGATGCTTTTATTGGTAGATATTATCCCCTCGCTAAAATTATATCTTTGAGGAGTAGCATAATGAATTTTAAACAATTGGATAATGAACATGTTGCTCAAGCTTGGGAAAGAATGAAATCTTTGGTTAAAAATTGCCCAACCCATGGACTGACTACTTGGATGATCATCCAAACCTTTTATGCAGGACTAAATTTTTCTTAACTGAATTTATTGGATTCAGCTGCTGGAGGTACCTTTATGTCCATCACCTTGGGGGGGGGGCTACAAAGCTTCTTGATGATATGATGATTAATTACTCTGAATGGCACACGGAAAGAGCTCCACAAGGTAAGAAGGTAAATTCTGTTGAAGAATCCTCTTCCTTGAATGATAAGATTGATGCTATTATGTCTATGCTTGTGAATGATAGGACTAATGTTGATCCTAATAATGTTCCGTTAGCTTCATTGGTTGCTCAAGAAGAACATGTTGATGTAAACTTCATTAAAAATAATAATTTCAACAACAATGCTTATCGGAACAATTCTAGTAATAACTATAGGCCATATCCTTATAATAATGGTAACGGTTATGCTAATTCTTATGGGAATTCTTACAATAATAATAGGAACACACCCCCTGGACTTGAAGCTATGCTTAAAGAATTTATTAGTACACAAACTGCCTTTAACAAATCTGTTGAGGAAAAGCTCAATAAAATTGATATTCTCGCTTCTAAGGTTGATAGTCTTGCCTCCGATGTTGATCTTTTGAAATCGAAAGTTATGCCTAATAGGGATATTGAAAATAAAATTGTTACTACAGCAAATTCCATCCAAGTTAGAATTAATGAGAATATAAGATTAATGGCTGAACTGCGTGCTAGGTGGGATAGAGAAGAAAATGAAAAACTAGCTAAAGAGAAAAATGTAGCTAAAGTTTGGACTATTACCACCACTAGCAATGCTAATGATTCACATGTTGCTGCACCTCCTACTATTAATGGTAAAATAATTGGTGTTGGCAATGTTTCTACTCCTAGTGCAAAGCGCGCAAAATTACCCGAAACCGCTAAAACTCACTGAAACCGTCCGTGATAAAACCGCTGAAATTTTTTCCAACCTTGGGGATGATAATCTCATTGCTTTAGATTGTAATGATTTAGATTTTGATGATTGCCACATCTCTGAAGTTATAAAGTTCTTACAAAAACTTGCTAAGAGTCCCAATGCTAGCGCTTGTAAACTTGGCTTTCACAAAACATATTACAAATGCTCTCATAAAAGCTAGAGAGGAGAAACTAAAACTTGAAACTTCTATTCCTAGAAAGCTAGAGGATGGTTGGGAGCCCATCATTAAAATGAGGGTCAATGATTTTGATTGTAATGCTTTATGTGATCTTGGTGCAAGTATTTCGTTATGCCTAAGAAAGTCTATGATATGCTTGACTTGCCACCATTGAAAAATTGTTATCTGGATGTTAATCTCGCTGATAATGCTAAAAAGAAACCTTTGGGGAGAATTGATAATGTTCATATTATGGTTAACAATAACCTTGTCCCCGTTGATTTTGTTGTCTTGGATATTGAATGCAATGCATCTTGTCCCATTATATTGGGAAGACCTTTTCTTCGAACCGTTGGTGCTACTATTGATATGAAGGAAGGTAATATTAAATATCAATTTCCTCTCAAGAAAGGTATGGAACACTTCCCTAGAAAGAGAATGAAGTTACCTTATGATTCTATTATTAGAACAAATTATGATGTTGATGCTTCATCTTTTTGATAATACTTGATATACACTTTCTGCGCCTAGCTGAAAGGCGTTAAAGAAAAGCGCTTATGGGAGACAACCCATGTTTTTACTACAGTATTTTTGTTTTATATTTGAGTCTTGGAAGTTGTTTACTACTGTAGCAACCTCTCCTTATCTTAGTTTTGAGTTTTGTTGTGCCAAGTAAAGTCTTTGATAGTAAAGTGAATACTAGATTTGGATTACTGCGCAGAAACAGCATTTCTTTGCTCGTCACGAATCTGGGTCTAATTCTCTGTAGGTAACTCAAAAAATTAAGCCAATTTACGTGAGTGATCCTCAGATATGTACTCAACTTTCATTCAATTTGGGAATTTTCATTTGAGAAAGTCTGGTGCCTCAATAAAATCCATCTTTACGGACTGTTCTGTTTTGACAGATTCTGCCTTTTATTTCGCATTGCCTCTTTTGCTATGTTGGATGAATTTCTTTGATCCATTAATGTCCAGTAGCTTTATGCAATGTCCAGAAGTGTTAAGAATGATTGTGTCACCTCTGAACATATTAATTTTTATTGTCCACTAACCCTCTAATGAGTTGTTTCGAGTTTGGTGTGGAGGAAGTTTTCAAGGATCAAGAGAGGAGTATGATACAATATGATCAAGGAGAGTGAAAGCTCTAAGCTTGGGGATGCCCCGGTGGTTCACCCCTTCATATTCTAAGAAGACTCAAGCGTCTAAGCTTGGGGATGCCCAAGGCATCCCCTTCTTCATCGAAAACATTATCAGGTTCCTCCCCTGAAACTATATTTTTATTCGGCCACATCTTATGTACTTTGCTTGGAGCGTCGGTTTGTTTTTGTTTTTTTGTTTTGTTTGAATAAAATGGATCCTAGCATTCACTGTATGGGAGAGAGACACGCTCCGCTGTAGCATATGGACAAGTATGTCCTTAGGCTCTACTCATAGTATTCATGGTGAAGTTTCTTCTTCGTTAAATTGTTATATGGTTGGAATTGGAAAATGCTGCATGTAGTAATTCTAAAATGTCTTGGATAATTTGATACTTGGCAATTGTTGTGCTCATGTTTAAGCTCTTGCATCATATACTTTGCACCCATTAATGAAGAAACACTTAGAGCTTGCTAATTTGGTTTGCATATTTGGTTTCTCTAGAGTCTAGATAATATCTAGTATTGAGTTTTGAACAACAAGGAAGACGGTGTAGAGTCTTATAATGTTTACAATATGTATTTTATGTGAGTTTTGCTGCACCGTTCATCCTTGTGTTTGTTTCAAATAACCTTGCTATCCTAAACCTTGTATCGAGAGGGAATACTTCTCATGCATCCAAAATCCTTGAGCCAACCACTATGCCATTTGTGTCCACCATACCTACCTACTACATGGTATTTCTCCGCCATTCCAAAATAAATTGCTTGAGTGCTACCTTTAAATTTCCATCATCCGCCTTTGCAATATATAGCTCATGGGACAAATAGCTTAAAAACTATTGTGGTATTGAATATGTACTTATGCACTTTATCTCTTATTAAGTTGCTTGTTGTGCGATAACCATGTTTCGGGGACGCCATCAACTATTCTTTGTTGAATATCATGTGAGTTGCTATGCATGTCCGTCTTGTCCGAAGTAAGAGAGATCTACCACCTTAATGGTTGGAGCATGCATATTGTTAGAGAAGAACATTGGGCCGCTAACTAAAGCCATGATTCATGGTGGAAGTTTCAGTTTTGGACATATATCCTCAATCTCATATGAGAATAATAATTGTTGCCACATGCTTATGCATTAAAGAGGAGTCCATTATCTGTTGTCCATGTTGTCCCTGTATGGATGTCTAAGTTGAGAATAATCAAAAGCGAGAAATCCAAAATGCGAGCTTTCTCCTTAGACCTTTGTACGGGCGGCATGGAGGTACCCCATTGTGACACTTGGTTAAAACATGTGTATTGCGATGATCCGGTAGTCCAAGCTAATTAGGACAAGGTGCGGGCACTATTAGTATACTATGCATGAGGCTTGCAACTTGTAAGATATAATTTACATAACTCATATGCTTTATTACTACCGTTGACAAAATTGTTTCATGTTTTCAAAATAAAAGCTCTAGCACAAATATAGCAATCGATGCTTTCCTCTTTGAAGGACCATTCTTTTTACTTTTATGTTGAGTCAGTTCACCTATATCTCTCCACCTCAAGAAGCAAACACTTGTGTGAACTGTGCATTGATTCCTACATACTTGCATATTGCACTTGTTATATTACTCTATGTTGACAATTATCCATGAGATATACATGTTACAAGTTGAAAGCAACCGCTGAAACTTAATCTTCCTTTGTGTTGCTTCAATACCTTTACTTTGATTTATTGCTTTATGAGTTAACTCTTATGCAAGACTTATTGATGCTTGTCTTGAAGTACTATTCATGAAAAGTCTTTGCTTTATGATTCACTTGTTTACTCATGTCATTACCATTGTTTTGATTGCTGCATTCATTACATATGTTTACAAATAGTATGATCAAGGTTATGATGGCATGTCACTTCAGAAATTATCTTTGTTATCGTTTTACCTGCTCGGGACGAGCAGAACTAAGCTTGGGGATGCTGATACGTCTCCGACGTATCGATAATTTCTTATGTTCCATGCCACATTATTGATTATATCTACATGTTTTATGCACACTTTATGTCATATTCGTGCATTTTCTGGAACTAACCTATTAACAAGATGCCGAAGAGCCGATTCTGTTTTCTGCTGTTTTTGGTTTCAGAAATCCTAGTAACGAAATATTCTCGGAATTGGGCGAAATCAACGCCCGGGGTCCTATTTTGCCACGAAGCTTCCAGAAGACCGAAGAGGAGTCGAAGTGGGGCCACGAGGCGCCGCCACACTAGGGCGGCGCGGCCCAAGCCCCGGCCGCGCCGACCTATGGTGTGGGGCCCTCGTGTGGCCCCCGCGTTGCCCTTCCGCCTACTTAAAGCCTCCGTCGCGAAACCCCCGAGCACCGAGAGCCACGATACGGAAAACCTTCCAGAGACGCCGCCGCCGCCAATCCCATCTCGGGGGATTCTGGAGATCTCCTCCGGCACCCTGCCGGAGAGGGGATTCGTCTCCCGGAGGACTCTTCACCGCCATGGTCGCCCCGATGAGTGAGTAGTTCACCCCTGGACTATGGGTCCATAGCAGTAGCTAGATGGTTGTCTTCTCCTCATTGTGCTTCATTGTTGGATCTTGTGAGCTGCCTAACATGATCAAGATCATCTATCTGTAATGCTATATGTTGTGTTTGTCGGGATCCGATGGATAGAGAATACTATGTTATGTTAATTATCAAGTTATTACCTATGTGTTGTTTATGATCTTGCATGCTCTCCGTTATTAGTAGAGGCTCGGCCAAGTTTTTGCTCTTAACTCCAAGAGGGAGTATTTATGCTCGATAGTGGGTTCATGCCTCCATTGATATCTGGGACAGTGACAGAAAGTTCTAAGGTTGTGGATTGCTGTTGCCACTAGGGATAAAACATTGACGCTATGTCTAAGGATGTAGTTGTTGATTACATTACGCACCATACTTAATGCAATTGTCTGTTGTTTTGCAACTTAATACTGGAAGGGGTTCGGATGATAACCTGAAGGTGGACTTTTTAGGCATAGATGCATGCTGGATGGCGGTCTATGTACTTTGTCGTAATGCCCAATTAAATCTCACTATATTTATCATGACATGTATGTGCATTGTTATGCCCCCTCTATTTGTCAATTGCCCGACTGTAATTTGTTCACCCAACATGCTTTTATCTTATGGGAGAGACACCTCTAGTGAACTGTGGACCCTGGTCCATTCTTTTATACTGAAATACAAATCTGCTGCAATACTTGTTCTTTACTGTTTTCTTGCAAACAATCATCTTCCACACAATACGGTTAACCCTTTGTTACAGCAAGCCGGTGAGATTGACAACCTCACTGTTTCGTTGGGGCAAAGTACTTTGGTTGTGTTGTGCAGGTTCCACGTTGGCGCCGGAATCTCCGGTGTTGCGCCGCACTACATCCCGCCGCCATCAACCTTCAACGTTCTTCTTGACTCCTACTCGGTTCGATTAAACCTTGGTTTCTAATCGAGGGAAACTTGCCGCCGTGCGCATCACACCTTCCTCTTGGGGTTCCCAACGGACGTGTCGGCTACACGCATCAAGCCACAAGCCGAGG
>NC_061508.1:229470651-229494075 GCF_022539505.1 Lolium rigidum | reverse complement strand
TTGTCAACACCTTCTGCTCCTCGTTGGGATCGACATTCTTACTTATCAAAGATACTACGATACACCCCCTATACTTGTGGGTTATCAGCACCACTAGAGCTCATACATTCAGATCTATGTGAGATCAATGGTGAGTTGACAAGAGGTGGAAAGAAATATTTCATGAATTTAATTGATGATTCCACTAGGTATTGTTATGTGTATCTCCTGAAAACTAAAGATGAGGCTCTTGATTTCTTTAAAATCTATAAGGCTGAAGTTGAGAATAGACTTGAAAGAAAGATAAAAAGGGTTCTGTCCGATCGTGGTGGAGAGTACTTTTCTAATGAGGCTTTTCTAATGAGTTCAATTTATTATGTGCGTAACATGGTATAATCCATGAGAGGACGCCTCCTAATTCCCCACAATCCAATGGGATTGCGGAAAGGAAAAACCGTACTCTAACAGATTTGGTTAACGCCATGTTAGATGTTTCGGGTTTATCCAAGAAATGGTGGGGGGGGCTATATTAACTTCATGTCATGTCCTAAACCGTGTGCCAACCAAGAATAAAGAGATTACCTCATATGAGGAATGGGAAAAGAAAGGACCAAAACTCTCCTACCTACGAACTTAAGGTTGTTTGGCTAAAGTGAATTTGTCAATCAACAAGAAGTGAAAGCTTGGACCAAAAACCGTGGACTGTGTCTTTCTTGGCTATGCTACCCATATCATTGCTTACAGATTTCTTGTGGTGAAATCTGGAGTGGACAACATGAATGTTGGCACTATCTTTGAGTCGACATATGCTACATTTTTTGAGGATATATTTCCTATAAGAGATATGCATGGCATGTCTAGTTGGGAATCTGATCCAATTCATGAGACTCCTACGGAGTTCAGCGAATCTAATGATGAGAGTTTAGATTTTGATGAGGATGACAATGAATCTCCCATAAGGAGTAAGAGACAAAGAACTGCAAATTCTTTTGGTAATGACTTCATTGTGTATATTGTGAATGATGCTACTACTACCATTTCAGAAGCTCCCGCATCTCCTGATGTAGACTACTAGAAGTAAGCGGTTCAAAGCGATATGGATTCCATCTTGGCAAATGGAACGTGGGAGTTAACTGAGCGTCCTTATGGGTGCAAACCTGTGGGATGTAAATGGGTATTTAAGAAGAAGCTTTGAGCTGATGGTACTATTGAGAAGTACAAAGCTCAGCTTGTAGCCAAAGGTTATACCCAAAAGGAAGGCGAAGATTTCTTCGATACCTATTCACCTGTGGCGAGATTGACCACAATTCGAGTACTACTGTCATTGGCTGCCTCACAGAGTCTTCTCGTTCATCAAATGGACGTTTAGACGGCTTTCCTAAATGGAGAGTTGGACGAGGAAATTTACCTGGAACAGCCTGGTGGTTTCGTACTAGAAGGTCAAGAAAGAAAGGTGTGTAAATTAAACAAATCTTTGTATGGTCTCAAACAAGCTCCCAAACAATGGCAATGAGAAGTTTGAAAGAACTTTGACATTCGTGGGCTTTGTTGTTAATGAAGCCGACAAATGTGTGTACTACAACCATGGTGGGGGTGAGGGAGTTATCCTATGTTTTTATGTGGATGACATACTAATTTTTGGGACAAGTCTCAAAGTGATTGAGGAGATCAAAACATTCTTATCTCAATGTTTCGAGATGAAAGATCTTGGAGAAGATGATGTTATATTAAACATCAAGTTATTGAGAGATAGGAATAATGGGATTACACTTGTGCAATCTCATTATGTTGAGAAGGTGTTGAGCAGATTTGGCTATGTTGATTGCAAATCTTCTCCCACACCTTATGATCCTAGTGTCTTGCTTCGAAAGAATGAAAAGGCAACTAGAGATCAATTGAGATACTCTCAAATCATTGGTTCACTCATGTATTTAGCATGTGCTACGAGGTCTGATATCTCGTTTGCTATATGAAAACTTAGCTGGTTTGTGGCCAACCCGGGAGACGATCATTGGCATGCTCTTGAGAGAGTAATGCACTATCTAAATGGAACCATGAGTTATGGAATTCATTATACCAGGTATCCAAGAGGACATGAAGGGTATAGTGATTCTAATTGGATTTCAGATGCTAAAATGAAGGCCACAAGTGGATATGTTTTCACTCTTGGTGGTGGCGCTGTTTCCTGAAAGTCTTGCAAGCAGACCATCTTAACGAGGTCAACTATGGTGGAAGCAGAACTCAGAGCATTAGATACAGCTACTGTCGAATCGGAATGGCTTCGTGAGCTCTTGATGGACTTGCCTATGGTTGAAAAACCAATACCGGCTATCCTCATGAACCGTGATAATCAAACTGTGATTATCAAAGTGAAAAGTTATAAGGATAATATGAAAAGTTCCAAACATATCAAGAGGGGATTGAAGTCTATCAGAAAACTGAAAAACTCCGGAGTAATAACATTGGATTATGTCCAAAGTGCTAAGAATCTGGCAGATCCTTTCACAAAAGGACTATCAAGAAACATGTTAGACCTTGCATCAAGGGAGATGGGTTTGAGACCCACGTGAGTTGCCGAGGGGGTAACTGATACGTCTCCGACGTATCGATAATTTCTTATGTTCAATGCCACATTATTGATGATATCTACATGTTTTATGCACACTTTATGTCATATTCGTGCATTTTCTGGAACTAACCTATTAACAAGATGCCGAAGAGCCGCTTGTCGTTTTCGCTGTTTTTGGTTTCAGAAATCCTAGTAACGAAATATTCTCGGAATTGGACGAAATCAACGCCCAGGGTCCTATTTTGCCACGAAGCTTCCAGAAGACCGAAGGAGAGTCGAAGTGGGGCCACGAGGTGGCGACACACCAGGGCGGCGCGGCCCAGGCCCTGGCCGCGCCGGCCTGTGGTGTGGGCCCTCGTGCCGCCTCTTTACCTGCCCCTTCCGCCTACAAATAGCCTCTGTCGCGAAACCCCCAGTACCGAGAACCACGATACGGAAAACCTTACTGAGACGCCGCCGCCGCCAATCCCATCTCGGGGGATTCTGGAGATCTCCTCCGGCACCCTGCCGGAGAGGGGATTCATCTCCCGGAGGACTCTTCACCGCCATGGTCGCCTCCGGAGTGATGAGTGAGTAGTTCACCCCTGGACTATGGGTCCATAGCAGTAGCTAGATGGTTGTCTTCTCCTCATTGTGCTTCATTGTTTGATCTTGTGAGCTGCCTAACATGATCAAGATCATCTATCTGTAATGCTATATGTTGTGTTTGTCGGGATCCGATGGATAGAGAATACTATGTTATGTTAATTATCAAGTTATTACCTATGTGTTGTTTATGATCTTGCATGCTCTCCGTTATTAGTAGAGGCTCTGGCCAAGTTTTCGATATTAACTCCAAGAGGGAGTATTTATGCTCGATAGTGGGTTCATGTCTCCGTGAATCTGGAGGAGTGCCAAGAACCTCTAAGGTTATGGATGTGCTGTTGCCACTAGGGATAAAACATTGATGCTATGTCTAAGGATGTAGTTATTGATTACATTACGCACCATACTTAATGCAATTGTCTGTTGTTTTGCAACTTAATACTGGAGGGGGTTCGGACGATAACCTGAAGGTGGACTTTTTAGGCATAGATGCATGCTGGATAGCGGTCTATGTACTTTGTCGTAATGCGCAATTAAATCTCACTATATTTATCATGACATGTATGTGCATTGTTATGCCCTCTCTATTTGTCAATTGCCCGACTGTAATTTGTTCACCCAACATGCTTTTATCTTATGGGAGAGACACCTCTAGTGAACTGTGGACCCCGGTCCATTCTTTTATACTCGAAATACAAATCTGCTCGCAATACTTGTTCTTACTGTTTTCTTGCAAACAACCATCTTCCACACAATACGGTTAATCCTTTGTTACAAGCAAGCCGGTGAGATTGACAACCTCACTCGTTTCGTTGGGGCAAAGTACTTTGGTTGTGTTGTGCAGGTTCCACGTTGGCGCCGGAATCTCCGGTGTTGCGCCGCACTACATCCCGCCGCCATCAACCTTCAACGTGCTTCTTGACTCCTACTCGGTTCGATTAAACCTTGGTTTCTTATCGAGGGAAACTTGCCGCCGTGCGCATCACACCTTCCTCTTGGGGTTCCCAACGGACGTGTCAACTACACGCATCAAGCAAATTTCTGGCGCCGTTGCCGGGGAGATCAAGACACGCTGCAAGGGGAGTCTCCACTTCCCAATCTCTTTACTTTGTTTTTGTCTTGCTTTATTTTATTTACTACTTTGTTTGCTGCATCATATCAAAACACAAAAAAAATTAGTTGCTAGCTTTACTTTATTTACTATCTTGTCTGCTATATCAAAAACACAAAAAAAAAATAGTTACTCGCATTTACTTTATTATCATGTCTAGTCCCGTAGTTGTTACTCTATCACCTGAGGAATCAATCTTCACTTTTAAACAAGGAGGTGAAGATAATTTTAAAGAAGCATGGTCTAGAATTTTTGATTCTTATAGTAAAACTGAACCTAAAATGATCTTAAGCTTGCTTCTTAGTAATTTCTATTTTGGGCTTATTCTTCGTTATAGATATGCCTTAGATGCTGTGATGGGGATCAAGCTTTTAATGCTATAAGGAAATTGATTACATCATTTAGCTCTGATAATAATTTTGATCCATCTCATGATAGTATGCATAATAGATTAAACACTATTGAAACAAATATATCTTGTTTAAAAGAAGTGTATAACCGAATTCGCGAATACTATGATTATGTTCCATTAAGCTTCGAACCTTCAATGTGGGTGCCTACCATTAAAGCTACTATTGGTGGTGAAACTTTCCCTGCTCGTTGTGATATTATGTCTGAGTTTTATGCCTGAAAATATTTATAAATCTTTGACACTTTGGGAACTTACTGAAGGAGGAGAAGAAATAACTCTTACGGATAACTCTGTTGTAATTCCTAAGGGTATAGCTGAAGGTGTTTTCACAACCTTTCTTGGAAGGACGGTATCCACTGATTATCTCGTTATTGAATGTGTAGGGATGGGACAAATCACGCTTGGAAGATCCCTGCTGAAACTCATGGGAGCAGTCATAGATGTTGGGAAAGGCACTCTAAATTTTACCTCTACACCCGGATGCGGTCATGTATTCCCTAGACCAAAGAGTAGGAATAAGAGTAAGAAAGGTAAGAGCAACACCCCTGGTAATAATGCCAACGCATCATCTCTCGATAATACTTGATATACACTTTCTGCGCCTAGCTGAAAGGCGTTAAAGAAAAGCGCTTATGGGAGACAACCCATGTTTTTACTACAGTATTTTTGTTTTATATTTGAGTCTTGGAAGTTGTTTTCTACTGTAGCAACCTCTCCTTATCTTAGTTTTGTGTTTTGTTGTGCCAAGTAAAGTCTTTGATAGTAAAGTGAATACTAGATTTGGATTACTCGCGCAGAAACAGCATTTCTTTGTCTGTCACGAATCTGTGTCTAATTCTCCGTAGGTAACTCAGAAAATTAAGCCAATTTACGTGAGTGATCCTCAGATATGTACGCAACTTTCATTCAATTTGGGAATTTTCATTTGAGCAAGTCTGGTGCCTCAATAAAATCCATCTTTACGGACTGTTCTGTTTTGACAGATTCTGCCTTTTATTTCGCATTGCCTCTTTTGCTATGTTGGATGAATTTCTTTGATCCATTAATGTCCAAGTAGCTTTATGCAATGTCCAGAAGTGTTAAGAATGATTATGTCACCTCTGAACATGTTAATTTTTATTGTGCACTAACCCTCTAATGAGTTGTTTCGAGTTTGGTGTGGAGGAAGTTTTCAAGGATCAAGAGAGGAGTATGATACAATATGATCAAGGAGAGTGAAAGCTCTAAGCTTGGGGATGCCCCGGTGGTTCACCCCTGCATATTCTAAGAAGACTCAAGCGTCTAAGCTTGGGGATGCCCAAGGCATCCCCTTCTTCATCGAAAACATTATCAGGTTCCTCCCCTGAAACTATATTTTTTATTCGGCCACATCTTATGTACTTTGCTTGGAGCGTCGGTTTGTTTTTGTTTTTTTGTTTTGTTTGAATAAAATGGATCCTAGCATTCACTGTATGGGAGAGAGACACGCTCCACTGTAGCATATGGACAAGTATGTCCTTAGGCTCTACTCATAGTATTCATGGCGAAGTTTCTTCTTCGTTAAATTGTTATATGGTTGGAATTGGAAAATGCTACATGTAGTAATTCTAAAATGTCTTGGATAATTTGATACTTGGCAATTGTTGTGCTCATGTTTAAGCTCTTGCATCATATACTTTTCACCCATTAATGAAGAAACACTTAGAGCTTGCTAATTTGGTTTGCATATTTGGTTTCTCTAGAGTCTAGATAATATCTAGTATTGAGTTTTGAACAACAAGGAAGACGGTGTAGAGTCTTATAATGTTTACAATATGTCTTTTATGTGAGTTTTGCTGCACCGTTCATCCTTGTGTTTGTTTCAAATAACCTTGCTAGCCTAAACCTTGTATCGAGAGGGAATACTTCTCATGCATCCAAAATCCTTGAGCCAACCACTATGCCATTTGTGTCCACCATACCTAGCTACTACATGGTATTTCTCCGCCATTCCAAAGTAAATTGCTTGAGTGCTACCTTTAAAATTCCATCATTCGCCTTTGCAATATATAGCTCATGGGACAAATAACTTAAAAACTATTGTGGTATTGAATATGTACTTATGCACTTTATCTCTTATTAAGTTGCTTGTTGTGCGATAACCATGTTCTGGGGACGCCATCAACTATTCTTTGTTGAATATCATGTGAGTTGCTATGCATGTCCGTCTTGTCCGAAGTAAGAGAGATCTACCACCTTAATGGTTGGAGCATGCATATTGTTAGAGAAGAACATTGGGCCGCTAACTAAAGCCATGATTCATGGTGGAAGTTTCAGTTTTGGACATATATCCTCAATCTCATATGAGAATAATAATTGTTGCCACATGCTTATGCATTAAAGAGGAGTCCATTATCTGTTGTCCATGTTGTCCCCGTATGGATGTCTAAGTTGAGAATAATCAAAAGCGAGAAATCCAAAATGCGAGCTTTCTCCTTAGACCTTTGTACAGTGCGGCATGGAGGTACCCCATTGTGACACTTGGTTAAAACATGTGTATTGCGATGATCCGGTAGTCCAAGCTAATTAGGACAAGGTGCAGGCACTATTAGTATACTATGCATGAGGCTTGCAACTTGTAAGATATAATTTACATAACTCATATGCTTTATTACTACCGTTGACAAAATTGTTTCATGTTTTCAAAATAAAAGCTCTAGCACAAATATAGCAATCGATGCTTTTCTCTTTGAGGGACCATTCTTTTTACTTTTATGTTGAGTCAGTTCACCTATTTCTCTCCACCTCAAGAAGCAAACACTTGTGCGAACTGTGCATTGATTCCTACATACTTGCATATTGCACTTGTTATATTACTCTATGTTGACAATTATCCATGAGATACACATGTTATAAGTTGAAAGCAACCGCTGAAACTTAATCTTCCTTTGTGTTGCTTCAATACCTTTACTTTGATTAATTGCTTTATGAGTTAACTCTTATGTAAGACTTATTGATGCTTGTCTTGAAGTACTATTCATGAAAAGTCTTTGCTTTATGATTCACTTGTTTACTCATGTCATTACCATTGTTTTGATCGCTGCATTCATTACATATGTTTACAAATAGTATGATCAAGGCTATGATGGCATGTCACTTCAGAAATTATCTTTGTTATCGTTTTACCTGCTCGGGACGAGCAGAACTAAGCTTGGGGATGCTGATACGTCTCCGACGTATCGATAATTTCTTATGTTCCATGCCACATTATTGATGATATCTACATGTTTTATGCACACTTTATGTCATATTCGTGCATTTTCCGGAACTAACCTATTAACAAGATGCCGAAGAGCCGATTGTCTGTTTTCTGCTGTTTTTGGTTTCAGAAATCCTAGTAACGAAATATTCTCGGAATTGGAAGAAATCAACGCCCAGGGTCCTATTTTGCCACGAAGCTTCCCGAAGACCGAAGGAGAGTCGAAGTGGGGCCACGAGGTGGCGACACACCAGGGCGGCGCGGCCCAGGCCCTGGCCGCGCCGGCCTGTGGTGTGGGCCCCTCGTGCCGCCTCTTTACCTGCCCTTCCGCCTACAAATAGCCTCCGTCGCGAAACCCCCAGTACCGAGAACCACGATACGGAAAACCTTACTGAGACGCCGCCGCCGCCAATCCCATCTCGGGGGATTCTCGGAGATCTCCTCCGGCACCCTGCCGGAGAGGGGATTCATCTCCCGAGGACTCTTCACCGCCATGGTCGCCTCCGGAGTGATGAGTGAGTAGTTCACCCTCGGACTATGGGTCCATAGCAGTAGCTAGATGGTTGTCTTCTCCTCATTGTGCTTCATTGTTGGATCTTGTGAGCTGCCTAACATGATCAAGATCATCTATCCGTAATGCTATATGTTGTGTTTGTCGGGATCCGATGGATAGAGAATACTATGTTATGTTAATTATCAAGTTATTACCTATGTGTTGTTTATGATCTTGCATGCTCTCCGTTATTAGTAGAGGCTCGGCCAAGTTTTCGCTATTAACTCCAAGAGGGAGTATTTATGCTCGATAGTGGGTTCATGTCTCCGTGAATCTGGAGGAGTGACAAGAACCTCTAAGGTTATGGATGTGCTGTTGCCACTAGGGATAAAACATTGATGCTATGTCTAAGGATGTAGTTATTGATTACATTACGCACCATACTTAATGCAATTGTCTGTTGTTTTGCAACTTAATACCGGAGGGGGTTCGGATGATAACCTGAAGGTGGACTTTTTAGGCATAGATGCATGCTCGGATAGCGGTCTATGTACTTTGTCGTAATGCCCAATTAAATCTCACTATATTTATCATGACATGTATGTGCATTGTTATGCCCTCTCTATTTGTCAATTGCCCGACTGTAATTTGTTCACCCAACATGCTTTTATCTTATGGGAGAGACACCTCTAGTGAACTGTGGACCCCGGTCCATTCTTTTATACTGAAATACAAATCTGCTGCAATGCTTGTTCTTACTGTTTTCTTGCAAACAATCATCTTCCACACAATACGGTTAATCCTTTGTTACAGAAGCCGGTGAGATTGACAACCTCACTGTTTCGTTGGGGCAAAGTACTTTGGTTGTGTTGTGCAGGTTCCACGTTGGCGCCGGAATCTCTCGGTGTTGCGCCGCACTACATCCCGCCGCCATCAACCTTCAACGTGCTTCTTGACTCCTACTGGTTCGATTAAACCTTGGTTTCTTACTGAGGGAAACTTGCCGCTGTGCGCATCACACCTTCCTCTTGGGGTTCCCAACGGACGTGTCAACTACACGCATCAGTAACCCAACCTATGTGATCGGAGATCCCGTGAAGTAGGCCCTGGGAAAACAAACCGGAGCAACTGAGTTGAGAGAAAATCTATATATAATCCCACTCCGCTGCATATGCAAAATACTCTCATAGTTACTGTAAGACAGATTGACAATGTCTTAACGTGTTCTGTGCGGCTCTTGATGAGCGAAGACGCTGTCCTATAGGGCGATATTAAAGAACACACCTATATGAGTGACAATATATGATGGTCACAGTGCGGGAGATCTGGGTGAATCTCTAGTAAGCTCATGAAGGGCTGAGGAGTATGATTTAGCTCCACCCGAGGGGAAGGCTATTGTAGCCTAGTACCGTGCCGACATTGAGTGAAACTTGTTGCACAAAGGCTAACAATTCAAGGCATAGTCCATTGTTCAGCTGTAGTCAAGCGTAGCTCCTTGCTTAGGTGGAAGTTCAACTTAACAGTCTCCACTGAAGTGCATGTATATTAAATAGTGAATGGAACTAATGTGCCTTCTGATGTGCATCGGAGATCTGGTGGGGGGTTGTTGAATGTAGATGGGCTGCAGTCCAGTAAGGCAGCCCATATAGCCTACAATTCCTGAAATCTTAAGGCCCATCACGTTGGCAGCTTGGGAACAACCTTGAGGGACAAAGTTTAGTCCCACATTTCTAGTTGGAGTGGTATATAAGGGTTGCTCTTCTAATCCTTCCAAGTGAGTGAGAATAGAAGGATCCCTCGCGTACTCCTCCTTCTCCTCTGTCTGCCCCGCCTCGCCTTGCCTTGGCTCGTCTCGTCACACACGTCGCGTTTCGTGACTCGAGTTCGAGTTCGAGACAAACTCAATGAAGCCTAATTTTTTTATTGGTGCACCAACTGAGTTGGGTATGTGTTGACCTACATGTGCATGCTCACCGCGTGTCCCTGGCTTCCTACGCGTGGCAACGCGGTCGGGTCGGTTCTCCTCCCAGGCTATACCAGGAGACAGAACAGATCTGGACACATATACACAGAACTCTCTAGTCTGCCTCTCTCACGAAGAAGTTCCTTTTACTGTGCTACTCTAGTCTTGCCCATCCCGGCGACTGCGTGCACAGCTGTCTGGGAGAGCAGGCCTCCAAAACCCCATCCGTCCAGATCCTGCACCGGGAGGTGGGCGATAAGGTTTTTGGGGAGCGTCTCGGCGCGACTGCTCGTTTTTGTTAGCGTTCTTCTTCGCCGGTTCGACTGCTTCCTCAACGAATCCGACTACACCATGGGCGACATCAACAATTCCCATGGTGATGGTGTTGCTGCTGGTGCGACCTTCCCGGTCGCGATGTACGTGATTTTCCTCTCCTACAGCTGAGCGCGGAGTTGATGAAGGAGAATTTATGCGCAACGTTGAGTGGAACCCCAAGAGGAAGGTATGGTGAGCACAGCAGGAAGTTTTCCCTCAGTAAGAAACCAAGGTTTATCGACCAGTAGGAGAAAAATGTTCTCTCCCGAGGTGTTGCGAACCAACTCGTGGCAGGGCGCACTGCCGACGTCAGCAGCAACGTGGAGACCTGCACACAAACAACCAAGTACTTTGTCCCCAACTTTCAGCGAGGTTGTCAAGCTCACTGGTTTTGTTGAAAACAAAGGATTAAACGAACCGTGTGGAAGAAGAATTGTTTGCAGAGAACAGAACAGGAAAATGTTGTAGAAGATTGCAATCAAAAGAAGAAGGACCGGGGTCCACAGTTCACTAGAGGCGCCTCCCCAATAAAATAAATATGATGGGTAAAAAAATTACATATGGGCAATTGAGAAACAAAGATTCTACGCTAATGGTTGGTGCAGAATACATGCTATGAAAGTATGCGGGCATTACAACAATATACATAGACCGTAATCCAACTGCATCTATGACTAATAATCCACCTTCAGGATTGCATCCGTGACACCCTCCAGTATTATGTTGCAAGCAACGGACTATCGCTTTAAGCAATGTGTGTAAAGTAAACGATGAAACTACCCTTGAATAGAACACCGTTGTTTTCTCCCTAGTAGAAACAGCACATCTACAACCGTAGAGAACAAGGTCACTTCCCATGGTTAAATAGAGGCATGAACCCACTATCGAGCATAAATACTCCCTCTTGGAGTCGCTAGCATCTACTTGACCAGAGCATCTACTAGAAACGAAGAGCATGCAAGATCATAATAACATAATACATAATCTCAACCAAAGCAATCTCTCTATAAATCGGATCCACATCAAACCAACATGTAGCAATTACAAATAGATGATCTTGATCATGTTATGCAGCTCACAAGATCTATACATGAAGCACAACAAGGAGAGGACGGCCATCTAGCTACTGCTATGGACCCATGGTCCCGTGGAGGACTACTCACGCATCACCTCGGATGAAGACATGGCGATGTAGAGGCCTCCGGCGGTGATTTCCCTCTCCGGCAGGGTGTCGGGATGGACTGCAGAACCCTCCCGAACTAGGGTTTTGGTTGATGGCGGCGTCGGAACTTTTCGTGGATGGAGGCACTGGTCCCTGGGGTTTTCCCGATACGAGGAATAAATAGGCGAAAGGGCGGAGCAAACGAGGCGACGAGGCGCCAGTACATGGGCCAGGCGCGGCCAAGGGTGGGGCCGCGCCTGCCCTATGTACTACCACATGGAAGCTCTCCTGCGCGTGTCCTTCTGGCTCCGTCTTCGTCCCGGAATAATAAGACTCTGGGCTTTTGTTTCGTCCAATTACGAGAAACTTACATGTACAACTTTTCTGAAACACAAAAACAGCAGAAAACAGGAACTGGCACTACGGCACTGCGTTAATAGGTTAGTCCCAGAAAATGCTAAAAATGTGGAAAAGTGCACATAAAACATATAAGAATTATAACAAAACAAGCATGGAGCATCAAAAATTATAGATACGTTTGGGACGTATCACCCACCTTGCACTACTACTTGTTCCATGTTCAGATCTGATGCATGTGCTTAGTCTGATGTGTGTGGTTAAGTATGCTAGTACATCTGTAATGTTATTTTCGGTAATTAAACTCACTCGGAAATTGCCTAATACTCTAACAAAAGCTTCTTCAGGATGAGCATGTACATCTACTCCGGTTGGTGGAGCTCCACCATGGAAAGTCTTCTTCCTCCAGTTCTTCGAGATGTCGTCTTACTCATGTGATGGTCAAAGCGCTGTGAGTAACATCTGACCCTAGCTCCGGCATCATAGATTTATTAGCAAATGGCCTCTCTTAGTAGATACGAAGGTTGTATAGTAAATTGTGCAACTTTTTCCATGATGTATTCTGGGGAAGAGGTAGATGTATGTTTTGTGGTGGTGTGTAGGTAGCATTGGTTGATCATCATTATTGTGTATTACATGTATAAGTGCTATAGTTGGTACCAGGATTGGATCCAAATGTATAGTTCTTCTCTTTGTATCAGAGTTTCGCTTATACATGACATCATGCAACAAAGAGCAGTTAACAATCTTGAGAGTGTTGTATTTGTTCTTTTTAGGGTGTTTGTTCGAATGTTAGACAGCGTGGCTTTGTCAGCAGGTTGTTAGTATGCTAGAAATGGTAACAAGTTGCATGCTTAGCATTGTTCTTCTATGCTGGTACTTTGATTTGCAATGTCAGAGAAGGAAAACTTGTCTGTCAGCAAAATTAGTGCTCCCGGCGATGCATTTTCGGATCAATCTTCAGTTGCAGGTTGGATCCGTCAGGCAGCATGTCACCCAGATCTTGTCGAGGCTCTCTGGCTTGTACGGTACAACCTAGTTTGGAAGAAGAACACCATGGTATGGCCACCTTCTCTAGCCACATTTGTACTCAAGAGGATGTGTCAGTTCATCAAGAAGGGGGTCGACATGATCAAAGCTTCAGATAGAAGGACATTGAAACTGTTGCAGAGGATTTTTTACAGCTTCTTTGGTCATCGAGTTGTCGTGGGTCAGATTTGCAACCATCTAAGGCATTGGAGAACTAGGTAGGTTCTTGTTCTCGAGCTCAGAAGGCTTGGATAGGCTCTAGGAAGAATATGCAACAACAATTATGACGGACAAAGATGTGTACTTTGCCCACATCATGGTTGGTTAAATTGCACTTCGTTCAGTACATTATGTTCTTTGTAAGCTCATAGATGAAACTAACTAACTTACTTTTCTCTCACTTAGGATCACCAGAAGACACTGAGTTCGTCAACAAGCCTATCGAGAACTATGATAATATGAAGCTCATCTACGGTGGTCGTATTCTCGCATCGCCCATCTCCCGGATCGTGATACACCGTGATCTTGTCCACGTCATGGAAAACAAAACACAAACCACCGGATATCTGTTAATGAGCCCTAAATGTAGGATGATTTGGTTTGGCTTCATTCCCTGTGAAAAAACTGCTCCCACTTTTTTCTGTGGATTTTAGTGGCATAAAGATACATACCATGCTATGTATAAACACCCAAAAATGTTGGTATTTAAATGTACATAGATGTTCTCAACTGCCTAACAATCAAATTACACCATAAAACCATAAAGAATCAAATGAGAGCTCAAAATGCCACTCAAATAACATAAGTGCTCTCCTGTATTTAATAATATTATAATAAGAGAATATTAAATAAAATAGAATACTACTAAATTATAACCTAATTACAATAGAAGGACTAATCTATGTTGTATAATTAGAAGTAGTACTATAAAAATAATAATAAAACGAACTTTATTTTAGAACTATGAGAGAGAATATTCTGTATTTCTTATTTCCTCATTAATTTATTTTTTCTATTTAAAGTGGATTAATTTACATAATGCAAGTTAGATAACAGCAAAACGATTTTTTAAACGCTAGTTAGAAAATTTAGACAAATCTAAAAATTTACTAACATGCAGAGGACAAAAATATTCATTTGGGATACAATTTTCACCCTATGTCTAGCTACCAGGATTTCTCTGATTTTTTTTATCGTAAACAACAAGCTTAGAAAACCGCAACTCAAGTAATTGTAATCATATCTTAAAATCCAAATATGCTTGGCACGTAATTTCAAAAACCTATAA
Organism: Lolium rigidum; assembly: GCF_022539505.1. Taxonomy (NCBI): domain Eukaryota; kingdom Viridiplantae; phylum Streptophyta; class Magnoliopsida; order Poales; family Poaceae; genus Lolium; species Lolium rigidum. The sequence continues at coordinate 229,479,595 of NC_061508.1, read as the reverse complement.
AAATCAACCTAAAAATCTAAATAAAAAACTCAACACAAAAACTGAAAGAAAATAACTAGGATGCCTCCCGTAAAGTGCTTTATTTCTAGACGTAATTGCAAACCATATAAATATTATTCAACATAGACATATTTCTCCTCTATGATGTGGTTAGAAGAGTTAAAAACTGATATGGGCTCTTATGAATGAAAGCATCATCACAAACAACATGTTTATCCTTTTTATCCTCCCATGAACTAGTAACAATTTGAATATGGACGATGATAAATCAATACAGGACCATCATCAAGAGCATTGTCACATTGCACATCTACATAACACTTCTTATAGTCTTCAATAATTTGACTACTAGCTATATATATCACTAGTATCCATATGTAAGGGACCATTATGGGATTTATTAACAAAGCATGACTTCTTATATATGACAAATGAGTTTTGACATGAAGAGTTACAATCATCTTTATAAGATGGTGATGGTGGTGGCATCTTATTCCTGCAAAACATTAGTTATTTACATGGCACTTTCGACATAACTTTTGTCATCCAAATTATTAGCACAAAAAAGAGTATTCAAGCTTTTGATATACATAAGCCATGAATCTTTTGACAACCTTAGCAGCAGAACTCATTTTCTGATATATTTTTCCCATTTTTCTTACCTTTTTGGTATAAGATAAAAAGCTTAAGTAAAATAAATTAAATGCAAAACTAAAATGTAAAATAAGAATTACAACCAAGCCAATTTAGAGTGTACCTTACCAAACTTAGATAATTGAAAGGTATGCAGCAAGAAAAATAGTGCATATATTATTGTCACTTGGCCCCAAGTACATGTTCTCTGCGTTATACCTACATGCAAGTCTACCAAGAGATGCGGTGCTATGGTGACTTACACTATGCTTATGTTTGTCACTGGACCACATCCCTCAATATCGTTACAACCTAGTGGATGAAATGATCAACATTCCAATGCACTTAACATAGATGAATTACATAAAAGGGTGAGGCCATAAATATGTGTAGCGATGTACACAAGTAATTACACCCCCTAGTGATTTTGCCAAGACCATATATCTGAACAAGCAAAGGAGAATTAAGGCATAAAGTCCAACCACTGTATAAAGTTTCAAGGTCTCCATAAATATCCTACAAGTTGCAACAACAAAACATAGTGCAATCATATGTACATGCAAGAGAACGAGAACAAAACACATTTCTATAAACATCTCCGCATGAGAGTAAATGCATGACAATCTTCATCTCGTAGCACAATATCCATCATAATTTTTAGAGTAGATGTTCATAATCATTTTGGAAAGCTTATATGGATCTAATACATAGCACGTAGAGAGATTGATCAAGTCAATACCACAAACTCAAGTATACTGGTGGGCTACCCCCTTTCATAGTGGAGACTGGAGAGAGGTGTGAAGGCGTTGGTCAAGTGATTGATGAAAAGGAGTAACCGGCTAGTGATGATGATTACGGTATCTCGCCGCTACCAATGGGCGATAACTCCCCTAGGGGCATCCCCTTGGCCCTTGGACTTGGTGGTGGTGTGGAGGAGCCCCCGCTCCTCTTGGTGGTTGCAAAGGGAGAGGCAAATTCGTAGTTTCTTGTGGTGGCTCCAAAAAGTAGGGTTACCCATCAATATATAGTGTTGGAATTTGCATCTTGCTAGGAGCTCCTATCGCCCCCAACAAGCCAATAAATTCGTGGCTTGGCTGAATCATCATATATTGCGAGAGTTAAGTCAGTCACATCACATTTTTGGAATCCCGAAACTACTTTAAACTCTTCAGTAAAAGCGTGGTTCCCGAAGCTTATGAAACCAAGTGAGACTATCAAAATTTTGGCCTTGAAATTCCCCACAACTTTATCCATAAGGCCTATTTCATTTGAGGCTATCTTCTGGTCATGGATTTTGCATCTTCAAAAATGTCATACATGAACAAATATCGAGAAACACCAAATTTCATCATAAGGAGGGTCTTCTTTCCATATTTGTGAAATTATGTAAAAAAATAAATTATGCACTTTTGCTACTAATTAGTAGGTTAGTCCAATAAATATAATAAATTTGCTAAATAATAGGGTTTTTAAATAATAAACACCAAAATTCATAGATACATATTTAATATATCACCCGCAAAATGGCCTACATTGCGACCGCTGCTGTCGGCAGAGCAACGAACACGACGACCCACATCATAGTCTGCTCCAAAAAAAACCTCAAACCCGAGGGGTCACTGGGTCCCCAGTTTCCATTGGGGCAAGCATCCAGTCCCAATACTGCAGCTCATCATATGCATATTGACTAGTTCGACAATCTAGCACTCTGTGCCCCCATCACTCAACAATGATTACATGCCACCATATTCATCCAACATACATGACACCGTCTTCATCCATCTTCTACACCATCTTCATGTTCTACACCGTCTTCATCCCTCTTCGACACCGTGTTTCATCCGTCTTCTTCATTGCACTTGATCTTCTTCATCTTGCAACCTTCAGATCAACATATGGCTCAAGCATTGCCCATGGACACGACATAAGAGAGATCTCAATACAACTATTAGTCCATAGGGATTGTCATCAATTACCAAAACCACACATGGGGGTTCCATGTACTTTCAATTGGTATTTTATATATGAATAAATAACAACAACTAAATGGTAGCCAATGCATATAATGACCAGTAGATTGCTTTTTAAATAACATAGAAATATAAAGAGGTCTCTTATCTCTTCTCTTTCAGAAAATTTGCAAGCAAAAGGAGTAAACTCAATAACACAGTTGTGAATAGAATCACCACATATAGACATATCATCTAATGAGCATATGGTATCATCTATTTATTTTCCATCATCATGATCCTCCCATAAATTAGAAAAGCTTTAATCACATAGAGGATCATCGTCCATATTATAAAAAAGGGGTGCTCATAGGAATTTGTGTGTTACCATAGTTCGGAGTTGGAGATGGGTAGCTACCCCATTCTTCCTCCTCTTATTCTTCTTCATGCTCTTCTTGGGATTGCATGGGCATCTCCAAGCTTATGCTTTTATCATCCTCTTCCTCCTTCTTTTGTTCTTCTTCATCTTCTTTTTGGAGGTGCATGGACATCCACAATCTTATGTTTTCCTCTTCCTCTTCCTGCAACATATTAGTGCTCTTTTGGGCAGCAATGTCCCTCTTTTTATAGTCAACCACATAGATATTTCATGGTAGTTGATTATACAATTATTAAGGATAATAATGAGCGCTTTTTTAGAATTAGAAGATAAAGGGTAAGTTTCCTATTCACAAAGGAAGGTGTACAATTCACATGCTACCATATAAGTAACACATTGCTCGACTTGTTCCATCCCTAATTGAGAATAATCACACCTATGATAAGATGCAATGACATATTATTCATGGGATCTACATTGAAAATTAAAGTGTCTAAATTTTTGTTCAGAGCAACAATTTTTATCCTCATAGTAGTCAAGCATTTCAATAGCAATAGAATTTAGCATTTCTAAGCCCAATTCTTATCTCATACCTTCCTTTGATTCTCTATGTTTCCTAGCAATCTCAACAACATTCAAGTACATAAACAAGATGTCATTGATATTCATACTTGTGCTCATAACAAGAGTATTTTTGGTATTTCCATTTTCCAAAATAAAAGTACTAAAAGTAAACTAGCAATGTAAACAAGAATAGAAGCCTAGCGCTGCGCTCCCTGTTAACGGCGCCAAAAAGTATCTTGATAACCCCCAAGTGCAGGGGATCACCGCAGTACAATTCGATAAGTATTTGAGTGTCGAACCCACGAGGAGCTGAAGGTAAATTATCTATTCTCTAAAGCCCTATAACCCACTTATATGGGCTTCTATGAAAAGCTAGGAGATATGGTGTGTTTGTGTGTGTGAAGAGGTTTTTACTAAAAACTATATGTGCTGAAATTAAAATGCAAGAAGTAAATCTAGTGCAAGAATAAGTAAAGTGCAATAAAGTAAAATGCAATAAGATGAAGTGAAGTGAAGTGGAGTAACTCAAGAGAGCAAGTGTTCAGGAAAATTGCTATTTTATTTATGTGGTTGTCACAATTAGTGAAGCTCATTATAGTCTTTTTAGTGTTTCTTTTAGAGAGGAGCCATAGATAAGTGTAGCCATATACATGAGCAAGTACACCCCTACGGATTGATTCTAAGGCCATCGGAATGTGCAAATAAAGGAATTATTAAGACATGCATCTAAGAATGTCCAACCACCGCTGTAAGTTTAAAGGTCACCATAATTGGACCCCCCCCCCGTTAACATGCATCTAAGAATCGGGACAATGTTTTTGTCACTCCCGCTATCTCTCATCCTATCAACATGCAACGCTGATAGCATTATGCATCCCCTTGACATATGTGTGCACTCATATATAAATACGAAAGATCTCATAGAAGATAACAATTACTTGTATGCGACAAACAACAAACTATATAACAATTGCCATGAACAATTTACTACTCAAACATCAACATAGAGATACAATAGATCATGGGAAAATAATATATTGCATCATACATCATGTTACCAAGAGATTATAGAGGGGGGTGATGAAGAGTTACTATAGATGTTGATGAATATGATGAAGATGGTGCTGATGCCCTCACCGGAGGGGGTGGAGTCCACTGTAGGTGATTCCGGCAGCGTTTCCCCCCTCCAATCCCCGCTGGCGGCGGCCTGCCGACTCTCTATTTCTGTGTTTTTGATCTATGCCACCGTAGCCTCGATGAAACCCCCCGGGGTTGCATATATAGTAATTTTTAGGGAAAAACAAGTCGGTTCGCGAAAAGATGAGGCGAAACGGACGCTCGAGGCCCGAAAGAGGCCAGGTGGCGCGCCCAGAGGGGGAGAGCGCACCACCCCCTCTATTTCCCAGCATGTTTACCTCCCGGTGGCCCACTTTAGCTCATTTTGTTTGTCTTGAAAATACCTAAGCGTTCCCCCCTGACCTTGCCCTTCTTGAAGTCCTGTAGCTCCTATAATGTAAAAAACACTAAAAAGTGTTGTTTTCTGCGAAACAGAATTAGACCATCATAAAAATGGGAATAAAATTATATAAGATGCAAATATATGGTAATATATTGCAATAAAGTGCAAAGTTCATGTATGTATTTTACATGCATCAAATACAATGAGAAATCTTGTGGATCGAGATTGAAACATCAAACATTTTGGAAATCACCGAGGAGTGATAATCGCACCATAAAATTTCTCAAGCATCAGCGCACAATCACAGAACAGCTAGGTCCATCCTCCATGATGCACTTCCGATCCCTGAGATATGAGGCATGTACCATGAACAAATTATTCTTGATGTGCCTAAAAGTCACTTCGCGAGACGTGTTCCACGCCATGAACATAGTCTTGTTCAAAGGCTCTTGATACGTCTCAAACGTATCTATAATTTCTTATGTTCCATGCTACTTTTATGATGATACTCACATGTTTTATACACACTTTACATCATTTTGATGCATTTTCCGGAACTAACCTATTGACGAGATGCTGAAGGGCCAGTTGCTGTTTTCTGCTGTTTTTGGTTTCAGAAATCCTAGTAAGGAAATATTCTCGGAATCGGACGAAATCAACGCCCAGCATCTTAGAAATCCACGAAGCTTCCAGAACACCCGAGAGACACTAGAGGAGGGCCCTGGGGGGCCCACACGTGTGGGCGGCGAGGCCAAGGAGCCAGGCGCGCCGCCCTACTGTGTGGTGGCCCCGTCAGCCCTCCGACTCCGCCTCTTCGCCTATTTAAAGGTCCCTGACCTAAATCTTCGATACGGAAAAGCCACGGTACGAGAAACCTTCCAGAGCCGCCGCCATCGCGAAGCCAAGATCTGGGGGACAGGAGTCTCTGTTCCGGCACTCCACCGGGACGGGGAAGTGCCCCCGGAAGGTATCTCCATCGACACCACCGCCATCTTCATCAACGCTGTTGTCTCCCATGAGGAGGGAGTAGTTCTCCATCGAGGCTAAGGGCTGTACCGGTAGCTGTGTGGTTAATCTCTCTCCTATGTACTTCAATACAATGATCTCATGAGCTGCCTTACATGATTGAGATTCATATGAGTTTTCTATCACTATTCATCTATGTGTTACTCTAGTGATGTTATTAAAGTAGTCTATTCCTCCTCCATGGTGTAAAGGTGACAGTGTGTGCATCATGTAGTACTTGGCGTAGGTTATGATTGTAATCTCTTGTAGATTATGAAGTTAATTATTGCTATGATAGTATTGATGTGATCTATTCCTCCTTCATAGTGTGATGGTGACAAGTGTGCATGCTATGTTAGTACTTGGTGTAATTGCAATGATCTATCATGCACTCTAAGGTTATTTAAATATGAACATAGAATGTTGTGGAGCTTGTTAACTCCGGCATTGAGGTGCTCTTGTAGCCCTACACAATTAGTGGTGTTCATCATCCAACAAGAGAGTGTAGAGTGGTTTTATTATGTGATAAATGTTGAGAGTGTCCACTAGTGAAAGTATGATCCCTAGGCCTTGTTTCTAAGCATCGAAACTCCGTTTATTTACTATTATGTTGCATGTTTACTCGCTGCCATATTTTATTCAGATTGCTATTACCACTCATATACATCCATACTACTTGTATTTCACTATCTCTTCGCCGAACTAGTGCACCTATACATCTGACAAGTGTATTAGGTGTGTTGGGGACACAAGAGACTTCTCGTATCGTGATTGCAGGGTTGCTTGAGAGGGATATCTTTGACCTCTTCCTCCCCGAGTTCGATAAACCTTGGGTGATCCACTTGCGGGGAACTTGCCGATATGTCTCTACAAACCTTCCGTCTTTGAGGCCCAACACTGCCTACGAAGAGATGAGAAGCACCCGTAGACATCAAGTACTGGGGACGAGATCGCCTTACAAGGACGTCTATTGAGAAGATATGTGGCAGTGGCTAGGCCTTTATCCCAGAGGTTTTCTGGTAGACATGCATGAAACATAAGAGTACGAATAGTATCATTGATAGTGCGTATGGCGCGCTCAGTGATTGATGGCGCGTGATGCACACGTCCGTTGGGAACCCCAAGAGTATGTGTATGCGCATGCCAGTAGTGCTTCCCTCGGGAAAGAAACCAAGGTTATCGAACCCGCAGGAGATGAAGGCCAACGTGAAGAATATGTTGGTGGAGGTAGGGCGGCGCAACACCGTGATTCCGCGCGTCAACGTGGAACCCGCACAGCACAATCACACCACTTTGCCCCAACTTAACAAGAGGTTGTCAATCTCAACGGCTTGCCGTAAACAAAGGATTAAACGTATGGTGTGGAGAATGATTTTTGGTTTGCGAAGAACAATGTAGGAACAGTAGCTTGCAAGAGATTGTATTTCGGATAAAAGAATGGACCTGGGTCCACCAGCTCACTAGTGGTGTCTCTCCGATAAGAAATAGCATGTTGGGTGAACAAATTACGCTGGGCAATTGACAAACAGAGAGGGCATAACAATGCACATACATATCATGATGACTACTATGAGATTTAATTAGGGCATTACGACAAAGTACATAGACCGCTATCCAAGCATGCATCTATGCCTAAAAAGTCCACCTTCGGGTTAGCATCCGCGACTCCTTCCAAGCATTAAGTTGCAAACAACAGCACAATTGCATTAAGTATGGTGCGTAATGTAATCAACACAAATATCCTTAGACAAAGCATTGATGTTTTATCCCTAGTGGCAACAAAGACATCCACAACCTTAGAACTTTCCGTCACCTGTCCCGCATTCAATGGAGGCATGAACCCACTATCGAGCATAAATACTCCTCTTGGAGTCACAAGTATCAACTTGGCTGCAGCCTCTACTAGCAACAGAGAGCATGCAAGAACATAAACAACATATATGATAGATTGATAATCAACTTGACATAGTATTCCATATTCATCGGATCCCAACAAACACAACATGTAGCATTACAACAGATGATCTTGATCATGATAGGCAGCTCACAAGATCTAACATGATAGCACAATGAGGAGAAGACAACCATCTAGCTACCGCTATGGACCCATAGTCCAAGGATGAACTACTCACACATCAATCCGGAGGCGATCATGGTGATGTAGAGTCCCTCCCGAGATGATTCCCCTCTCCGGCAGTGGTGCCGGAGGCGATCTCCCGAATCCCCCGAGATGGGATTGGCGGCGGCGGCGTCTCCGGAAGCTTTTCCGTATCGTGGCTCTCTGCACAGGGGTTTTCGCGGGACGGGAGAGTGCAGGCGGGGGCCGAAGGGCGTGAGGCCCGGAGGGGCCTGCGCAGGGGCCCACAACATAGGGGAGGCGCGGGCCCCCCTTGGCCGCGCTCGCCTGTCAGGTGTCGCCACGCCGTGGCCCCACTTCATAATCTCCTCTCGGTCTTCTCCGGGTTCGTGGAAAAAATAAGACCCCGGGCGTTCGTTTCGTCCACCTCCGAGAATATTTCCGTGTAGGATTTCTAAAACCAAAACGAAGACGAACAAGAATCGGCGCTTTCGGCATCTCCTTAATAGGTTAGTGCTCGGAAAATGCGTATAAATGATGTAAAGTGTGTATTAAACATGAGAGCATTATGCTGTAAAACTAGCATGGAACATAAGAAATTGTAGATACGTTTGAGACGTATCGTTGGCATCCCCAAGTTTAGTTCCTACCTCGCCTCGAGTAGGTAAACGATAACAAGGATAATTTCGAAGTGACATGCTAACATAATCTTGATCAATACTATTGTAAAGCATATGAGATGAATGAAGTGATTCAAGCACATGGTAAAGACAATGACTAAACACCGAATCATATAGCAAAGAATTTTCATGAATAGTACTTTCAAGACAAGCATCGTAAGTCTCTGCACAGGAGTTAACTCAAAAAGCAATAGATTC
>NC_061508.1:229389267-229470551 GCF_022539505.1 Lolium rigidum | reverse complement strand
GTTGTTAAGGCTTCCAAGTGTTCTTTGTCTCCCCTTGTGTCGAATCAATAAATTGGGTAATACTTCCCTCGAAGACTGTTGCGATCCCCTATACTTGTGGGTCATCAAGACTATTTTCCGGCGCCGTTGCCGGGGAGCATAGCTTTATTTGGAAGTTCACTTGGATTAATATTGTTCGCTGCAAATTCTCCATCATGGGTAAACCTCGCGATACTAAGATCGCCATATTACCATCCACTACAAGAAAAGGTATAATTCTGAGTACCTCCGCTACACTTGATTCACCATCTGTGATTGATAAACTTGTTTCACCGCCACATGCTTCGCATGCGGGTACATCTGCTGAATCTGAACACTCTCATAATATTGATAATGTTTCTGCTGTGCTTGATGATAGTGATTCATTGGGATCTTTTCTAGATGCTACAATTGCTAAATCTAGACAAACTGAAAATACTGAAACTCCTAATGCTACTACACCTGTTAGTTCACCTGAACTTGATTATTTTAGTGATGATCTTGAGGAAGATTATGTGGAACTTGATGATGATTTTATTGAAAAATGCAATGCTACTACTGATGCAAGAAAAATTAAAAAGTTGCTTGCAGAACATACTGTTAGATATAAACTGTCTCCTGATCCTAAATTTGCCACATCTCCTATAAACATTAGGGATAAAGATTATGATTTTTCTCTTGATCTATCTCATATAGCTATTGTTGAGAAAACACCATTTTGTGGTACTGAAAAAGAAAGTGTTGTTGAACACATGACTGAGTTATCTACTTTGAGTAGCTTGTTTTCTGATGATGTTAAGAAGCGTACTTACTTTGTTGCTAAAATCTTTCCATTCTCATTAAAGGATGACGCTAAAACTTGGTATAATAATTTGCCACCTGGTTCTATTAAAAGTCCAAAAGAATTACTTGTTGTTTTCTTCCGCAAATACTTTCCTGCTAGTGCTCAACATGCTGCTTTGCAGAGAGTTTATAATTTTGATCAGGGAGATGAGGAGAAATTGCTATAATTAATCCTGCTGTTTACTATAATTACTACTGCTGTCTTTGTTACTCTGCTGCTGTTATTTCACTACTGCTACTGCTATAAAACTGTTACCACTGATAAACTCTTGCGAGCAAGTCTGTTTCCAGGTGCAACCGAATTGACAACTCCGTTGTTAAGGCTTCCAAGTGTTCTTTGTCTCCCCTTGTGTCGAATCAATAAATTGGGTAATACTTCCCTCGAAGACTGTTGCGATCCCCTATACTTGTGGGTCATCGGCCGGCATGGCTATGCCATGCTTGCTATGCTTCTCCTCCTAGGGTTCCTATGTTGGTGTTAGTGAGAGAGGGAACCAGGGGACCAATTGGTGTAGGTTGGGGTAGGTTAGTTAGAGTAGAATCACTATAGCAAATAGTGTCCAATAGTGTTCAATTTTGGAAATTACAAAATTGTCCAAATTTGAAATACTTCAAAAGGTGAAAGTTTTTGAAATGTGAGTGTTGGTATTAGTTGTAAATGACCAGAGGTGATCTGAGGTGGTGGTGGAAAAATTAGAATTCAAGAATTGCAAAAATTGACAAGTGTGAGATTGTTCCATTTGTTAAAATGTTGCAACTTTGGATGAGCATAGCTATTGATCAAGGATGAATTTGGCAGGGTGATCTTCATCAAAGTTGTTCACCTTGATGTTGACTTTGAAATGGTGCAAAGAGTTAGCAAGAATTGGTTTGGGAAAATTGAATTGCAGGGGCTCAAAGTGGTGATCAGACTATAAATTTCAGTTTTGACCATTATCATATGTGAGTGGGAATTGTGTTTGAATTTCATTTGAATTGTGCAACTTTGGTTCCAAAAGTTGTAATAAGTGTTTAATAACATTATTCAACTAATGGTGAAGACCAAATAGGTCTAGGGTCAAAATTTATAAAAATGCCATAGGGCATATGTGGGGGTTTTTAGGGTTTTGCCTTTTATGGATTTTTCTTCCTCTTTGATTTATTTGGTTGGTGATCTTCATATGATCACACTAGGGTTTTAGAGCATATCAAATACAAGTAACAGCAATCATCATGGCATATCACTCAAATGCACAAGTCCTATGCATGGTACTATATGCAAAAAGAAAAGTTTTTGTTGGTTTGAAATTTTGCTTTCTGGAATTCTCTAACTTTCTTTTTATTGAAATTTGGGGTGTTACAATCGCAATACACATGTTTTAACCAAGTGTCACAATGGGGTACCTCCATGCCGCCTGTACAAAGGTCTAAGGAGAAAGCTCGCATTTTGGATTTCTCGCTTTTGATTATTCTCAACTTAGACATCCATACGGGACAACATGGACAACAGATAATGGACTCCTCTTTAATGCGTAAGCATGTGGCAAAAATTATTATTCTCATATGAGATTGAGGATATATGTCCAAAACTGAAACTTCCACCATGAATCATGGCTTTAGTTAGCGGCCCAATGTTCTTCTCTAACAATATGCATGCTTAACAAGGTGGTAGATCTCTCTTACTTCAGACAAGACGGACATGCATAGCAACTCACATGATATTCAACAAAGAATAGTTGATGGCGTCCCCAGAAACATGGTTATCGCACAACAAGCAACTTAATAAGAGATAAAGTGCATAAGTACATATTCAATACCACAATAGTTTTTAAGCTATTTGTCCCATGAGCTATATATTGCAAAGGTGAATGATGGAATTTTAAAGGTAGCACTCAAGCAATTTACTTTGGAATGGCGGAGAAATACCATGTAGTAGGTAGGTATGGTGGACACAAATGGCATAGTGGTTGGCTCAAGGATTTTGGATGCATGAGAAGTAATCCCTCTCGATACAAGGCTTAGGCTAGCAAGGCTTATTTGAAACAAACACAAGGATGAACCGGTGCAGCAAAACTCACATAAAAGACATATTGTAAACATTATAAGACTCTATACCGTCTTCCTTGTTGTTCAAACTCAATACTAGAAATTATCTAGACCTTAGAGAGACCAAATATGCAAACCAAATTTTAGCATGCTCTATGTATTTCTTCATTAATGGGTGCAAAGTATATGATGCAAGAGCTTAAATATGAGCACAACAATTACCAAGTATCACATTATCCAAGACATTTTAGCAAATTACTACATGTATCATTTTCCAATTCCAACCATATAACAATTTAACGAAGAAGAAACTTCGCCATGAATACTATGAGTAGAAACTAAGGACATACTTGTCCATATGCAACAGCGGAGCGTGTCTCTCTCCCACACAAAGAATGCTAGGATCCATTTTATTCAAACAAAACAAAAACAAAAACAAACCGACGCTCCAAGAAAAGCACATAAGATGTGACGGAATAAAAATATAGTTTCAGGGGAGGAACTCGATAATGTTGTCGATGAAGAAGGGGATGCCTTGGGCATCCCCAAGCTTAGACGCTTGAGTATTCTTGATATATGCAGGGGTGAACCACCGGGGCATCCCCAAGCTTAGAGCTTTCACTCTCCTTGATCATAGTATATCATCCTCCTCTCTTGACCCTTGAAAACTTCCTTCACACCAAACTCGAAACAAACTCATTAGAGGGTTAGTGCATAATCAAAAACTCACATGTTCAGAGGTGACACAATCATTCTTAACACTTCTGGACATTGCTCAAAGCTACTGGAAGGTAATGGAACAAAGAAATCCACCCAACACAGCGAAAGAAGCAATGCGAAATAAAAGGCAGAATCTGTCAAAACAGAACAGTCCGTAAAGACGAATTTTAAAATAGCACCAGACTTGCTCAGATGAAAATACTCAAATTGAATGAAAGTTGCGTACATATCTGAGGATCACTCACGTAAATTGGCATAATTTTCTGAGTTACCTACAGAGAATTAGGCCCAGATTCGTGACAGCAAAGAAATCTGTAATCGTGCGCAGTAATCCGGATCTAGTATGAACTTTTCTATCAACGACTTTACTTGGCACAACAAAACACAAAACTAAGATAAGGAGAGGTTGCTACAGTAGTAAACAACTTCCAAGACACAAAATAAAAAAATAAAAATAAAGTACTGTAGCAAAATAACACATGGGTTATCTCCCAAGAAGTTCTTTCTTTATAGCCATTAAGATGGGCTCAGCAGTTTTAATGATGCACTCGCAGGAAATAGTATTTGAAGCAAAAGAGAGCATCAAGAAGAAAATTCAAAACACATTTAAGTCTAACATGCTTCCTATGCATAGGAATCTTGTAAATAAACAAGTTCAAGAAGCATAATGCAACAAGCATAGAAAAACTAGACAAGCTCAACTTCAAGATTTTAAGCATATAGAGAGGTGTTTTAGTAACATGAAAATTTCTACCACCATATTTTCCTCTCTCATAATAACTTTCAGTAGTGTCATGAGAAAACTCAACAATATAACCATCACATAAAGCATTCTTATCATGAGTCTCATGCATAAAATTATTACTCTCCACATAAGCATAGTCAATTTTATTAGTAATAGCGGGAGCAAATTCAACAAAGTAGCTATCATTATTATTCTCATCATCAAATATAGGAGGCATATTGTAATCATAATTAAATTTAATCTCCATAGTAGGCGGCACTAGAAGACCACTATCATTATAATCATCATATATAGGAGGCAAAGTATCATCAAAGAAAATTTTCTCCTCAATGCTTGGTGGACTAAAAAGATCATGCTCATCAAAACCAGCTTCCCCAAGCTTAGAATTTTCCATAGCATTAGCAACAATAGTGTTCAAAGAATTCATATTAATAACATTCCCATTAGCATGCATATAAAGTTCCATGGGTTTTTTAATTCTCTCTTCAAACACATCATGTCCTAATTCAAGATAAAGTTCATAAAGATCTCTCATATTTTTGTTGTTTTCCATTATGCCTAACTAGTGTAAACAAGAAACAAAAAGTTGCAATTGCAGGATCTAAAGGAAATAGCTTCGAGTACTTACGGCGCCGGAAAATAGCTTAGTAGCCGAGATCCGGAGTGTGAGTACCTTTTACCTTTCCTCCCGGCAACGGCGCCGTAAAATAGCTTGATGTCTACGGGAGCTTCTATTCTTGTAGACAGGTGTTGGGCCTCCAAGAGCAGAGGTTTGTAGAACAGCAGCAAGTTTTCCCTTAAGTGGATCACCCAAGGTTTATCGAACTCAGGGAGGAAGAGGTCAAAGATATCCCTCTCATGCAACCCTACAACCACAAAGCAAGAAGTCTCTTGTGTCCCCAACACACCTAATAGGTGCACTAGTTCGGCGAAGAGATAGTGAAATACAGGTGGTATGAATATATATGAGCGATGGCAACGGCACCGGAAAAGTGCTTTGCCCAGGACGGTAAACAAGCAGTAGTAACACGGCAGTAGTAACGCAGTAGAAACAAGAAACAAGCAGCGATAGCGATATTTAGGAACAAGGCCTAGGGATCGGACTTTCACTAGTGGACACTCTCAACATTGATCACATAACAGAATAGATAAATGCATACTCTACACTCTTGTTGGATGATGAACACCATTGCGTAGGATTACACGAACCCTCAATGCCGGAGTTAACAAGCTCCACAATTCAATGTTCATATTTAAATAACCTTAGAGTGCATGAAAGATCAATTCGACTAAACCAAGTACTAACATAGCATGCACACTGTCACCTTCATGCTAAGAAAGGAGGAATAGATCATATCAATACTATCATAGCAATAGTTAACTTTGTAATCTACAGGAGATCACAATCATAGCATAAACCAAGTACTAACACTGATGCACACACTGTCACCATTACACCGTGTAGGAGGAATAAAACTACTTTAATAACATCACTAGAGTAGCACATAGATAAATTGTGATACAAAACACATTGCAATCATAAAGAGATATAAATAAGCACTTCACTATGCCATTCATAACGATGAATAAGTATTCCGTGAAATATAGCCTAAGAGACCCACACGGTGCACACACTGTCACCTTTACACACGTGGGACAAGGAGTCTCCGGAGATCACATAAGTAAAATTCACTTGACTAGCATAACGACATCTAGATTACAAGCATCATCATATGAATCTCAATCATGTAAAGCAGCTCATGAGATTATTGTATTGAAGTACATAGGAGAGAGATGAACCACATAGCTACCGATACAGCCCCGAGCCTCGATGGAGAACTACTCCCTCCTCATGGGAGCAGCAGCGGTGATGAAGATGGCGGTGGAGATGGCAGCGGTGTCGATGGAGAAGCCTTCCGGGGCACTTCCCCGTCCCGGCGGCGTGCCGGAACGGAGACTCCTGTCCCCCGGATCTTGGCTTCGCGATGGCGGCGGCTGCGGAAGGTTTTCTCCGGTTTCGTCGAACGTGTCGGGGTTTTCGCGACGGAGGCTTTAAATAGGCGGAAGGGCAAGGTCGGTGGACTTCGGGGGCCCACACTATAGGGGGCGCGGGCCCCCCTTGGCCGCGCCGGCCTAGGGTTTGGTGGCCCCGTGCCCCCTCTCCGGCGGTTCTCGTGTGTTCCGGATGCTTCCGGGCAAAATAGGAACCCGGGCGTTGATTTCGTCCAATTCCGAGAATATTTCGTTACTAGGATTTCGAAACCAAAAACAGCAGAAAACAAGCAATCGGCACTTCGGCATCTTGTTAATAGGTTAGTTCCAGAAAATGCACGAATATGACATAAAGTGTGCATAAAACATGTAGATATCATCAATAATGTGGCATGGAACATAAGAAATTATCGATACGTCGGAGACGTATCACCTAGCCTTGTACTGAGAGGAATTCTTCTCGTGCATCCAAATCCTTGAGCCAAAAACTATGCCATTTGTGTCCACCATACCTACCTACCACATGGTATTTCTCTGCCATTCCAAGCAAATACTTCATGTGCTACCTTTAAACAATTCAAAAGCTATTATCTCTTATTTGTGTCAATGTTTTATAGCTCATGAGGAAGTATGTGGTGTTTTATCTTTCGATCTTGTCATTTACTTCTGACAGACTTTCACCAATGGACTAGTGGCATATCCGCTTATCCAATAATTTTGCAAAAAGAGCTGGCAATGGGGTGCCCAGCCCCAATTAATTAACTTGCATTAATAATTCTCTTCACATGCTTTGCCCTGATTTATCAGTAAGCAACTTAATCTTGCAAATAGACACTCCTCCATGGTATGTGAATGTTGGAAGGCACCCGAGGATTCGGTTAGCCATGGCTTGTGTAAGCAAAAGGTTGGGAGGAGTGTCATCCATAAATAATGAAACTAAAATACATGTGTAAACAAAAGAGAAGAGGGATGATCTACCTTGCCGGTAGAGATAACGTCCTTCATGGGAGCCGCTCTTGAAAGTCCTGGTTGATAAGGTAGTTAGAGTACCCATTACCATTCGTTGACAACAACAAACACCTCACAAAACTTTACTTTTATGCTCTCTATATGATTTCAAAACTTAAAAAGCTCTAGCACATGATTTAATCCCTGCTTCCCTCTGCGAAGGGCCTATCTTCTACTTTATTGTTGAGTCAGCTTGATACGTCCCCGACGTATCCATAATTTCTGTCGTTCCATGCTTGTTTTATGACAATACTTACATGTTTTGCTTGCACTTTATGATGATTTCATGCATTTTCCGGAACTAACCTATTAATGAGATGCCACAGTGCCGGCTCTCGTTTTCTCGCCGTTTTTGGTTCCGTAAAGGCTGTTCGGGCAATATTCTCGAATTGGACGAAATCAACGCCAAACCTCCTATTTTTCCCGGAAGGCTCCGAACACCGAAGAAGAGTCGGAGGAGAGCCGGGGGCCCCACACCATAGGGCCGCGCGGGCCGGACCCCGGCCGCGCCGGCCTAGGGTGAGGCCACCCCGTCGACCCTCCCCGCGCCGCCTCTTCGCCTATATAACCCCTTTCGACCTAAAAACACAAGTACCAATTGACGAAACTCTGCGAAAGACTCCGTGGGCGCCGCCGCCATCGCGAAACTCCAATTCAGGGGACGAACTCTCGTTCCGGCACCCCGCCGGACGGGGAAGTGCCCCCGAAAGCCATCTCCATCGACGCCACCGCCTCCATCATGCTCTGTGAGTAGTTCCCCCATGGACTACGGGTTCTAGCAGTAGCTAGTTGGTATTCTCTCCTCCATGTACTTCAATACAATGATCTCATGAGCTGCCTTACATGATTGAGATCCATCTGATGTAATCGGTGTTGTGTTTGTTGGGATCCGATGGATGATACATTATGATTAGTCTATCTATAAAGTTTGTGAAGTTATTGTTGCTGCAATCTTGTTATGCTTAATGCTTGTCACTAGGGCCCGAGTGGCATGATCTTAGATTTAAGCTCTATATTGTTGCTTAGATTGTATCTACAAGTTGTATGCACATGTCACTGTCCGGAACCAAAGGCCCCGAAGTGACAGCAATCGGGACAACCGGAGGGGATGGCGGTGATGTGAGGGACACATGTTTTCACGGAGTGTTAATGCTTTGCTCCGGTACTCTATTAAAAGGAGTACCTTAATATCCAGTAGTTTCCCTTGAGGCCCGGCTGCCACCGGCTGGTAGGACAAAAGATGTTGTGCAAGTTTCTCATTGCGAGCATGTACGACTATATTGGAAAACATGCCTACATGATTAATAATCTTGATGTTCTATCTTAATGCTTTGATTCCTATCAATTGCCCAACTGTAATTTGTTCACCCAACACTTGTCACTTATTGGAGAGTTACCACTAGTGTAGATCGCTGGGAACCCCGGTCCATATCTCATCATTATATACTCGTTCTACATGTCATTGGAAGTAGTATCAACTATTTTCCGGTGCCATTGCTCTCATATTGCTATTACTGCTGTTGTGTTACTGTTACTACTGCTCTCATATTACTGCTACTTTCACATCACCCCTGTTACTAGTGCTTTTCCAGTGCAGCTGAATTGACAACTCAGTTGTTAAGGCTTATAAGTATTCTTTACCTCCCCTTGTGTCGAATCAATAAATTTGGGTTTTACTTCGCTCGAAGACTATCGCGATCCCCTATACTTGTGGGTCATCAAGACTGTTTTCTGGCGCCGTTGCCGGGGAGGCATAGCTCTACTCATAAGTTCACCTGGGGAGTACACTCTACCTCTCTCTCTGTTTTTTTTTTTTTTGCTTAGTTTACTTTTGTCTAGTTTATTTGTGCTTAGTTTATTTCTGTCTAGTATTATTTTGCGTAGTTTACTTTTGCTTAGTTTATTTTTGTCTTGTTTTATTTGTCTCATATACCCAAAAATCCATAAAAATTTGAAAAACCAAAAAATTAAAAATTGCTGTTATGGGAGAACCCACAACCTACTTGGAGCTTTGTTATCACCAGATTTTGGCTAAATCAGGAGGTGGGCCACGATCAAGATGGGCTTGAAAGATTACACATGGAAGGTCTATGAAGCGGCCTTGCACGGAGAATTTGGGCTAAGTTGCCCGTGTATCTTTAATTATGGTAGATTGTATCTAGATTAAAAGTTAGAGTTTATCTCGTGCACGGTTTAGTGCACGCCCACATTAGAAAGTCCGCTGGACTATAAATATGTACCTAGGGTTTATGGAATAAACAACAACTCACGTTCAACCCCAAAACAAACCAATCTCGGCGCATCGCCAACTCCTTCGTCTCGAGGGTTTCTATCGTAAGCGACATGCTGCCTAGATCGCATCTTGCGATCTAGGCAGCACAAGCCCCACGTTGTTCATGCGTTGCTCGTACCGAAGCGCTTTTGATGGCGAGCAACGTAGTTATCATAGATGTGTTAGGGTTAGCATTGTTCTTCGTTTAAGCATGCTTACGTAGTGCAACCCTTGCATATCTAGCCGCCCTCACACCTATCTCAGGTGTGGGGCGGCACCCCGCTTGATCATTATTTAGTAGATCTGATCCGTTACGATTGCTCCTTGTTCTACAAGGATTAGTTTAATATCTGCAATAGTTAGGCCTTACAAAGGGGGAGGATCCAAGTGGCACGTAGGGTGGCGTTCGCAAGTCCTAAACAGGATGTTCCGAGGATCAACTTCATGTTGGTTTTTAGGCCTTGTTTAGGATCGGCTTACGAGCACCGTGCGTGGCCGCGAGGCCCAACCTGGAGTAGGATGATCCGATTATGCGGTGAAAACCCTAAATCGTCGTAGATCTCATTAGCTTTATCTTGATCAAGCAGGACCACCAAGTATTCGTGCACCCCGTACGAATCATGGGTGGATCGGCTCTTTGAGCCGATTCACGGGATAACCCGAGAGCCGATCGAGGCTCGTATTTAATGTTTACATGTATGCCCCGGCAGAAACTAAGCGAGGCATCCCCATCACCTTCCTGACCATGTATAGGTCAGGTGGCACGCCCTTGCACTTCGCATCGCCGCGTGTGACCAGAAGAGCATTGCGGGCCGTCGCTCGGAGGGGTCTCAGCCAGCCGCAGCTCTAGGCTCTTCCCGGCTCTACGGTGTTGACAAGGCCGCTGCCCGCCGGTGGGTTTTGGCAGTCAACACATTCTCGGCACGCCGGTGGGACAATCGTCTACATCAACCACATCGCCATCTACATCCGAGATGGCGGGCGGCACGCCGCTCACGTGCGATGAGATCAAAGCCATCCTCGAAGCCGAACTCATCGGCTCTTCCCACCGAACCCACTCCCATAGCGTCGGTGGAGGGGTTCCACGCCCGAAGGCGCACTCGATGGGATAGATCTCTCCACCCCGTCAGAGGAGCGCACCAGGTCGCTGAAGCATGGGGATCTGCCCAAGGAGCTCAGAAGGAAACATGACGGGATCAAGGCAACCCTTGGAGCCGAACTCATCGGCTCCTCTGAGAAGACCCGGCCGCACAATATCAAGCTCGGTAGAGACCCACGGCCGGGGCCCGGTGTCGACACGGTGGATCTCAGCCACTCCATAGGTCAGCCAAAGTTTTCCTTTGGTGTCAACATGGCAGGATCTGCAAGCCGCCATGACAAAGAGAAAACAGAAAGCAGCCACTCCCGTGGAAAGGATGGAGAGGGGGCCAGTCCGCGCGACCAACCCCAAGATGAGGACAGGCGGTACCTGGCAAGGGAGGGGATAAGAAGCGTGCGGTATCAACGCCCACTCTCCGAGCACCTCCTCAACAAATACGAGCAACACCACGACCGACGTCGGCGCTACGACGTAGATGATGAAAGGAATTTTCGGTCTGATGCCGAGGTCAGAAGGTACCGCCAACATGGTAGAAGCAACGACGGGTACGATCGTCGCGCCGAAGGAAGGCCAAGGGGGCAGGGTGACATGGATAGGCACCGGGACTGCCCGTTCTTCAAACATTGCCGGGACTCAGGAATGAGCCGATTGCCAACAATCGAGGACCGCCCGTAATGCAAACAAAGGAAGAAGGGTGCCGCTAACGTGTCTGTGGTCAGCCGTCTAGGGCCTTTCCCGCCTCGGAACAAGCATGCTCAGTCCGCTCAGGTGGAAGATCTCGAGGAGCTAGAGGACGGTGGTGAAGAGTACAAATATCATCGGCCTAGGTGGTGCCCTGATGGGCTCAGCTGTTCCCAGAAGCGAAGAGTTCAGCGTCTGCGTGGGTTGGAAGAAGCTGAAAGATTATACCTGCGCACGCTAAGGAAGGCACGGCCTGATCTGGCCGCCAAAATTCGGCGAACCCCGGACAAGGAAGGTCAGCCACAAAGAAAAGAGTGGCGCCTCGAACAGAGAAAAGCCGATGATGAAACATCGGCCGGCACAAATATGGTGTTTATCCTCCCTTCGGAGTTCGATGCTCCAGGATTAGATGAGACATCCGTGGCACAACTTGATCTGCGGCCCACGGCCGGTTATCTTTGAGAAGCCACGGGAAAGGAGCTACAGGCATCCGAAGGCCCCGTACTTACGAGGATATATCGATGGGAGGCCCGTAAATAAGATGCCGGTGGACACCGGAGCGGCAAGCTAACATCATGCCGTACTCTATGCTACGTCGGCCGGGACGCTCGAGTTCGGATCTAATCAAGACTAACGTGACGTTGAGCGACTTCAACGGCCAAGCGTCCGAGGCACAAGGAGTTCTGAACGTGGATCCGACCGTAGGAAGAAAACTATCCCTACGACGTTCTTCATCGTCGATAGCACGAGCAGCTTATGCCGTGCTGCTGGGAAGAGATTGGATCCACGCCAACCGCCGCATTCCCTCCACGATGCACCAATGCATAATACAATGGGATGGTGATGAGGTAGAGGTCGTCCAGTGCCGATGACTCGGCCGAAGTTTCAACGGCCGGCATGAACGCATGGGAAGCAAGCAGGCCAAGAACCCCTCTCAGTGCATCAACTTGGACGATCGCGAGCGCATCGATGTGACAAAGGGAAGGGTTAAGCTAGTTTTATCCACTGGCCTGACCATGTAGTTGAAGCCAAGCGATGTGCAACTTGGCGAGGCTGATCCTTTGGCTCGGCCCCAAGGGTCTATGAAGGAACATTACAAAACCTTCACCGAGCAAACAACGTGGAGGCCGATTCCAGTAATCGGCCGTGAATATCCTCACCATCCATACTGCCTAGGTTCAACACATGATCCAACAGAGCCGATATCATCAATTCTTTTGACAGAATCGGCTCGGGGGGGCGCCCAAGTGGATAAAACACGAGGATATGCAGTAGAAGAGTCTCATCCTTTGATGATGGATATTGGAGTATGGGGGCCGATACACAAGTCGGCCGAAAAAATTCGAAAATTTTCAAGAATAGCCGATGCGCAGACATCGACTTAAGAATCAATGGAGCAGGGGGTGGATCGCCCTTTCAAGGACCCCTAGTTCCCTCCAAGAGATGTTGCTCCCAGAATCTGGAGGGCGTCAGAAATACGAAGACGTTCTCACCAGAAGTTGCTTCAGCCTGCCAAAGATGATGAGCTGATCTGATCAGCAAGGCGCAAGGATTGGACTGAAAAAGCTCGGGGGAGGGCGGCTCGCCCTGAAATTTCCTCACTCTAAAGAACCGATTTTGTTGAATCGGTTGATGCTGCGTTGTGAGTTGGAAACCAAGGATGATCGACGTGGTGAGCTCGCTGCTATTCTCGCCCGACTAAGGCCCGGGGGGCAGCTCACCTTGAAGACTCTCTGCTCCGGGGAGCCGATTTCGTTGGAATCGGCTAAACTCTGCACCACAAGTTACCTGAAGAATGGTGCTAATGTTGCAAAATTATCATAGCCTGCTGGATCGGCTGTATGGACTCTCGACGGAAGGAAGGTGATCGGGCTGGTGGCCCCGCAGATAGCTCTCTTGGACAAGGTTGAGCCCGCCCCGAAATATCAATGGCCTGGGGACCGATTTGTTGGAATCGGTAGATACGGTGCCACAGCTGGAAGCTGGTGATGAT
The DNA here is from genome assembly GCF_022539505.1 of Lolium rigidum. Classification (NCBI taxonomy): domain Eukaryota; kingdom Viridiplantae; phylum Streptophyta; class Magnoliopsida; order Poales; family Poaceae; genus Lolium; species Lolium rigidum. The sequence continues at coordinate 229,457,155 of NC_061508.1, read as the reverse complement.
CCATTCTTTATCCTCGCCTTGGCTGAGGCTCGGGGGGCAGCTCGCCCTCGAGGTTTAACCAACTCTGTCGAAGTCGGCTCACTCTTCGTGACAACTCGTTCAAAAGATAGTGATTATTGCAGAAGGAAGCTGCCGGAGCTGAGCGAGCAGAATTCGGAGAGGATAATGCGGCGGAGGAAGGTCTGAAATTCAAAGTTAATAAGGAGACCTGACATTATTTCAGGAGTTTTGCCGCTAAGTTCAACATGCCATCTTGAGAGATCTGCATTTACAACTCATGGGATTTGCGCGATTATGGCTTGGCCTTGTTTGACAGGGAGTTTGGGTCCGGGTGGATCTATCTCGAAATCTATCGTGAGAGACCGATGCGATGCCATCGGCTTGTTGGGCATTGTCCAGTTTGGCAATCGGCAGAATCAGAACGAAAGACAATCGGCTAAATTATCATAAAGGGAATCGGCAAAATCGAGTTGGGGAATTTCTTCATTAATAAGCCGTATTTCTTACATAGAAGAGCTGATTGCTCTCAAAAGGAAATCCCAGGGGGATACATTGCCCCGTCTGCTACTGCTAGCCCTATGCTAAGACCCTATCTAGGGGCCGTTGCTGCCCTCGTCGTCGTCGCCGCCGTCATCGCCACCGCCGGCGCGCTCCCTCGCCGGCTCGTCATCGCCGCTCCAGCCGGCCGCCGACAGGACCCTCGTCGTCTTCATCCTCTTCGCCGCCGTCGTCGTCACTATCGACGCCGCCGAAGTTCCCGGGCCGCAGGTGGCGGCGTTTGGCCGGCGGCTCGACGGAGGAGCTGTCTTCATCCTCCTCCTCCTCTTCCTCCTCCTTCACCTCCTCGGAGGTGGTGAAGTCTGCCCAGGAGAGGCGATCGTCTTCGCTCTCCTCCACCGCTTCCCCGTCAGCAAGGAAGCGGAGGTCGCTCTCCCCGTCGGTTGGGGATTTGTCATCCTCGGACCTGACGGAGGAGTCATGGTCCTCTTTGTCCCACTTCGTTGGGGCGAGGATGTCGTACGCCGCTTGCGTACCCCACGATGGCATCGACTCTCGGATGGGAGAGGACATGTGGGAAAGATCCGACGAAGAAGAAGAGGAAGAGGAAGAGGACATGGTTGCAGGGGAGGGTTTTTTGGAGTGCTAATGCGGAAGGGGTGAAGAGGAGAACTGTTCGATGCGGTTAAATAAAAGGAGGTGGGGGTTTTTAATTTTCGAGCAGTTCTCGAGGACATGGTGCCAAAACTGTCAAATCGTGCAGAGAAGTTGGGAAGGCAAGTCGTCATGATGAAGCATGCTGCGACAGTTCCGCTCTGCCGTGACACGACCCCTCCGAGGAAAAACGAGTGGTTTTGAAATTATCATTACCAAAACCAGGGGGCATGTGTTATCACCGCATTTTGGCTAAATCAGGAGGTGGGCCGCGAAGAGAGATGGGCTTGGAAGATTACACGTGGAAGATCTGTGAAGCGGCCTTGCATGGAGAATTTGGGCTAAGTTGCCCGTGTATCTTTAATTATGGTAGATTGTATCTAGATTAAAAGTTAGAGTTTATCTCGTGCACGGTTTAGTGCACGCCCACATTAGAAAGTCCGCTGGACTATAAATATGTACCTAGGGTTTATGGAATAAACAACAACTCACGTTCAACCCCAAAACAAACCAATCTCGGCGCATCGCCAACTCCTTCGTCTCGAGGGTTTCTATCGTGTAGCGACATGCTGCCTAGATCGCATCTTGCGATCTAGGCAAGCACAAGCCCCACGTTGTTCATGCGTTGCTCGTACTCGAAGCGCTTTTGATGGCGAGCAACGTAGTTATCATAGATGTGTTAGGGTTAGCATTGTTCTTCGTTTAAGCATGCTTACGTAGTGCAACCCTTGCATATCTAGCCGCCCTCACACCTATCTCAGTGTGGGGCGGCACCCCGCTTGATCATTATTTAGTAGATCTGATCCGTTACGATTGCTCCTTGTTCTACAAGGATTAGTTTAATATCTCGCAATAGTTAGGCCTTACAAAGGGGGGAGGATCCAAGTGGCACGTAGGGTGGCGTTCGCAAGTCCTAAACAGGATGTTCCGAGGATCAACTTCATGTTGGTTTTTAGGCCTTGTTTAGGATCGGCTTACGAGCACCGTGCGTGGCCGCGAGGCCCAACTCTGGAGTAGGATGATCCGATTATGCGGTGAAAACCCTAAATCGTCGTAGATCTCATTAGCTTTATCTTGATCAAGCAGGACCACCAAGTATTCGTGCACCCCGTACGAATCATGGGTGGATCGGCTCTTTGAGCCGATTCACGGGATAACCCGAGAGCCGATCGAGGCTCGTATTTAATGTTTACATGTATGCCCCGCAGAAACTAAGCGAGGCATCCCCATCACCTTCCCCGACCGGTATAGGTCAGGTGGCACGCCCTTGCACTTCGCATCGCCGCGTGTGACCAGAAGAGCATTGCGGGCCGTCGCTCGGAGGGGTCTCAGCCAGCCGCAGCTCTAGGCTCTTCCCGGCTCTACGGTGTTGACAAGGCCGCTGCCCGCCGGTGGGTTTTGGCAGTCAACAAGCTTATAGAATGTTATAATAATTATAGAGAATCAAGAACTGGTAAAATAATGAGTGCTATGATAGAGAAATTAAATACAATTGCTAGAATCTTGCTTAGACGCCATGATATAAACTGTTGCTCTCAACAGATACTAAACATCTTAAATTTCAATGTGGCTTTAGTGAGGAATTTTTTATTAAGAACTATAACCGGAATTGCTATATTCATTATGGGTTCGAAGAGGTAGAACAATTTGTCTTATTTATGGGAGCCTCCAGGATAGAATCCTTCATGGTTGAGAATTATGAAACTTGTGCTATTTGTAAGGACCTTAAAGATTATGTCTCTACTATCCTTAATTCTTGCATAGAATGCTACAAGTAGGAATCCTTATATCCTTGATTATAAAGAGAGACACATTAATGCACAAGAATGCACTCACAATTTGCAGGAACCGGTGGAAGAAGAAATTGATGAACCTGAAAGCTCATTGGATGAAAAAGAGGAGGAAATTGATGAACCTGAAAGCTCATTGGATGAAAAAGAAGAGGAGAGCGACAAACAAAAGGGGGAAGAATGGATTAGCTACCCATGCCAACCTTCTAATGAGAGTAACTCTTTATCTCTTACACTATTTGATTGTCCTCCATGCTTACCGAAAGAGGTTGAATGTTATGTTCCTGTGGATTTTCTTGAAATATTCCCTATGAGTAAAACTTGTGAGAATAATTATGCTACTGTTATTTATGATAATCCATGCTACTTTGATAAATATTATGATAATGCTTTGTTTGTGCCTGATGTCGAAATGCATGGTACTAAAGAATTTTGCTTGGCAAATGTTTATGACAAAGCTCTAGATGATGGTCCTATGTTACTTGATAAAATTAATTGTACTACTAATGAAAATGGGATTGGAGAGTTCTTGACTTATTCTATGAGTCCCATATCTCTTGAGATTGATCAACTACCTTGTTATATTATTAATAAAAGTAAGTTTGAAAGTTTTAATTCCACTATTCTTGAGATTGATAAAAATTATGAGTTTGTGGATCATGAAAAGTATGCTTCATGTGACAGTTATATTGTTGAGTTTATTCATGAAGCTACTGAAAATTATTATGAGAGAGGAAAATATGGTTGTAGAAATTTGCATGGTACTAAAACACCTCTCTATATGCTTAAAATTTCGAAGTTACACTTGTTCTATCGTCCTATGCTTGTTACTTTGCTTTTCATGAACTTGTTTATTTACAAGATTCCTTTGCATAGGAAGCATGTTAGGCTTAAATGTGTTTTGAATTTGCCTCTTGATGCTCTCTTTTGCTTCAAATACTATTTCTCGGCGAGTGCATCATTAAAACTGCCGAGCCCATCTTAATGGCTATAAAGAAAGCAACTTCTTGGGAGATAACCCATGTGTTATTTTGCTACAGTACTTTGTTTTATATTTGTGTCTTGGAAGTTGTTTACTACTGTAGCAACCTCTCCTTATCTTAGTTTTGTGTTTTGTTGTACCAAGTGAAGCCTCTAATCGAAGGTTGATACTAGATTTGGATTTCTGCGCAGAAACAGATTTCTATCTGTCACGAATCTGGGCTGTTTTCTCTGTAGGTAACTCAGAAAAATATGCCAATTTACGTGCGTGTTCCACAGATATGTACGCAACTTTCATTAGTTTTGAGTTTTCTGATTTGAGCAACGGAAGTATTTATTTAAAATTCGTCTTTACTGGCTGTTCTGTTTTGGCAGATTCTGTCTCTATTTTTTGCATTGTCTCTTGTGGACTTTAAGCGAGCTTTTCTAGACATAGAGAGCTGTAGCTAATGTTTTATTGAGTTCTTGAAATGTGCCACTACAGGACCAAGGTGGATTCAAATTTTTTTTGAGTACTAACCCCTCTAATGAAGTTTATGAGAAGTTTGTTGTGAAGGAAGTTTTCAAGGGTCAAGAGAGGAGGATGATATATGATCAAGAAGAGTGAAAAGTCTAAGCTTGGGGATGCCCCCGTGGTTCATCCCTGCATATTTTAAGAAGATTCAAGCATCTAAGCTTGGGGATGCCCAAGGCATCCCCTTCTTCATCAACTTATCAGGTTTCCTCCCCTGAAACTATATTTTTATTCGGTCACATCATATGTGCTTTAATTGGAGCGTCTGTGTGTTTATTTTCATTTTGTTTGTTTGAATAAGATCGGATCCTAGCAATCCTTGTTTGGGAGAGAGACACGCTCCGCTTTTTCATATGAACACTTGTTCTTCGTTTTACTTTTAATGTTCAATGATAAAAGTTGGAAGCTACAATACTTATTGTTTGGTTGGAAACAGAAAATGCCTCATATGTTGTGGATAATTTGACACTTGGCAATTGTTTTGAGCTCTCAAGTAGATTAAGTTTTTTTTCATGTAGTTTAAACCTATTAGTGGAGAACTACCGTAGAGCTTGTTGAAATTGGTTTGCGTAATTGATCTCTCTTAAGGTCTAGATATTTTCTGGTAAAAGTGTTTGAGCAACAAGGAAGACAGTGTAGAGTATTATAATGCTTGCGATATGTTCTTATGTAAGTTTTGCTATACCGGTTCATACTTGTGTTTGCTTCAAACAACCTTGCTAGCCTAAGCCTTGTACTGAGAGGGAATACTTCTCATGCATCCAAAATCCTTGAGCCAACCACTATGCCATTTGTGTCCACCATACCTACCTACTATGTGGTATTTCCCGCCATTCCAAAGTAAATTGCTTGAGTGCTACCTTTAAACAATTCAAAATGCTTCTCAATTTGTGTTAATGTTTTATAGCTCATGAGGAAGTATGTGGTGTTTATCTTTCAATCTTGTTGGGCAACTTTCACCAATGGACTAGTGGCTTCATCCGCTTATCCAATAATTTTGCAAAAAGAGCTAGCAATGGGATTCCCAGTCCCAAATTAATTAACCTAAATAGACACTCCTCCATGGTATGTGATTGTTGGACGGCACCCGAAGGATTCGGTTAGCCATGGCTTGTGTAAGCAAAGGTTGGGAGGAGTGTCATCATAATAAAACTAAAATAAAAAGGCACTCCTTCATGGTATGAGATTGTTAGGCGTGCACCCGAGGATTCGGTTAGCCATGGTTTGTGAAAGAAAGGTTGGAAGGAGTGCCACCCAAAAATAAAAATAAAATGGGGGCCGCTCTTTGAAGGTTTGTCTGGACAGGGGGTTAGAGTGCCCACTACCATTCGTTGACAACAACAAACACCTCTCAAAACTTTACTTTTGTGCTCTCTTTATGTTTTCAAAACCAAAGCTCTAGCACAAATATAGCAATCAATGCTTCCCTCTGCGAAGGGCCATTCTTTTACTTTATGTTGAGTCAGTATACCTACTTCCTTCCATCTTAGAAGCAAACACTTGTGTTAACTGTGCATTGATTCTTACATACTTGCATATTTGCATTCATCATATTACTTTGTGTTGACAATTATCCATGAGATATGCATGTTGAAAGTTGAAAGCAACCGCTGAAACTTATATCTTCCTTTGTGTTGCTTCGATGCCTTTACTTTGAATCTATTGCTTTATGAGTTAACTCTTGTGCAATCTTTTGATGCTTGTCTTGAAAGTACTATTCATGAAAAGTTTTGCTATATGTTATCTATTTGTTAGCAACTATAGATCATTGCCTTGAGTCACTTCATTCATTTCATATGCTTTGTAATAGTATGATCAAGGTTATGTAAGTAGCATGTCACTACGTAAATTATTCTTTTTATCGTTTACCTGCTCGGGACGAGCAGGAACTAAGCTTGGGGATGCTGATACGTCCCCGACGTATCCATAATTTCTGTCGTTCCATGCTTGTTTTATGACAATACTTACATGTTTTGCTTGAACTTTATGATGATTTCATGCATTTTCCGGAACTAACCTATTAACGAGATGCCACAGTGCCAGTTCTCGTTTTCTGCTGTTTTGGTTCCGGAAAGGCTGTTCGGGCAATATTCTCGAATTGGACGAAATCAACGCCAAACCTCCTATTTTTCCCGGAAGGCTCCGAACACCAAAGAAGAGTCGGAGGAGAGCCGGGGGGCCCCACACCATAGGGCCGCGCGGGCCGGACCCCGGCCGCGCCGGCCTAGGGTGAGGCCACCCCGTCGACCCTCCCGCGCCGCCTCTTCGCCTATATAACCCCTTTCGACCTAAAAACACCGTACCAATTGACGAAACTCCGGAAAGACTCCGGGCGCCGCCGCCATCGCGAAACTCCAATTCGGGGACGAAGTCTCTCGTTCCGGCACCCTCGCCGGGACGGGGAAGTGCCCCCGAAGCCATCTCCATCGACGCCACCGCCTCCATCATGCTCCGTGAGTAGTTCCCCCATGCACTACGGGTTCTAGCAGTAGCTAGTTGGTATTCTCTCCTCCATGTACTTCAATACAATGATCTCATGAGCTGCCTTACATGATTGAGATCCATCTGATGTAATCGGTGTTGTGTTTGTTGGGATCCGATGGATGATACATTATGATTAGTCTATCTATAAAGTTTGTGAAGTTATTGTTGCTGCAATCTTGTTATGCTTAATGCTTGTCACTAGGGCCCGAGTGGCATGATCTTAGATTTAAGCTCTATATTGTTGCTTAGATTGTATCTACAAGTTGTATGCACATGTCACTGTCCGGAACCAAAGGCCCCGAAGTGACAGAAATCGGGACAACCGGAGGGGATGGCGGTGATGTGAGGGACACATGTTTTCACGGAGTGTTAATGCTTTGCTCCGGTACTGTATTAAAAGGAGTACCTTAATATCCAGTAGTTTCCATTGAGGCCCGGCTGCCACCGGCTGGTAGGACAAAAGATGTTGTGCAAGTTTCTCATTGCGAGCACGTACGACTATATTGGAAAACATGCCTACATGATTAATAATCTTGATGTTCTATCTTAATGCTTTGATTCCTATCAATTGCCCAACTGTAATTTGTTCACCCAACACTTGTCACTTATTGGAGAGTTACCACTAGTGTAGATCGCTGGGAACCCCGGTCCATCTCTCATCATTATATACTCGTTCTACATGTCATTGGAAGTAGTATCAACTATTTTCTGGTGCCATTGCTCTCATATTGCTATTACTGCTGCTGTGTTACTGTTACTACTGCTCTCATATTACTGCTACTTTCACATCACCCCTGTTACTAGTGCTTTTCCAGGTGCAGCTGAATTGACAACTCGGTTGTTAAGGCTTATAAGTATTCTTTACATCCCCTTGTGTCGAATCAATAAATTTGGGTTTTACTTCCCTCGAAGACTATCGCGATCCCCTATACTTGTGGGTCATCATCAGTTTACCTACTTCCTTCTGTCTTAGAAGCAAACACTTGTGTCAACTGTGTGCATTGATTCTTACATGTTTACCTATTGCACTTGTTATATTGCTTTATGTTGACAACTATCCATGAGATATACATGTTACAAGTTGAAAGAAATTGCTGAAACTTAATCATCCTTTGTGTTGCTTCAATGCCTTCTACTTTAAATCTATTGCTTTATGAGTTAATTCTTATGCAAGTCTTATTGATGCTTGTCTTGAAAGTATTATTCATGAAAAGTCTTTGCTATATGATTCATTTGTTTACTCATTGTCTTCATCATTGCTTCGAATCGCTGCATTCATCTCATATGCTTTACAAAAATGTTGATCAAGATTATATTGGTAGCATGTAACTAAAGAAATTATCATTGTTATCGTTTACCTACTCGAGGGCGAGTAGGAACTAAGCTTGGGGATGCTTGATACGTCTCAAACGTATCTATAATTTCTTATGTTCCATGCTAGTTTTATGACAATACCTACATGTTTTGTTCACACTTTATATCGTTTTGATGCATTTTCCGGAACTAACCTATTGACGAGATGCCGAAGTGCCAGTTCCTGTTTTCTAGCTGTTTTTGGTTTCAGAAATCCTAGTAAGAAAATATTCTTGGAATTGGACGAAATCAACGCCCAGCATCTTAGAATTCCACGAAGCTTCCAGAACACCCGAGAGCCACCAGAGGGGAGGCCCTGGGCCCCCACACAATATGTCGGCGCGGCCAGAGAGGGGGGCGCGCCACCCTGGCATGTGGCCCCTCCGTAGCCCTTCCGACTCCGCCTCTTCGCCTATAAGAAGCTCCCTGACCTAAATCTTCGAGACGGAAAACCACGGTACGAGAAACCTTCCGCAGCCGCCGCCATCGCGAAGCCAAGATCCGGGGGACAGGAGTCTCTGTTCCGGCACGCCGCCGGGATGGGGAAGTGCCCCGGAAGGCTTCTCCATCGACACCACCGCCATCTTCATCAACGCTGCTTGTCTCCCATGAGGAGGGAGTAGTTCTCCATCGAGGCTAAGGGCTGTACCGATAGCTATGTGGTTAATCTCTCTCCTATGTACTTCAATACAATGATCTCATGAGCTGCCTTACATGATTGAGATTCATATGAGCTTTGTATCACTATTAGTCTATGTGCTACTCTTGTGATGTTATTAAAGTAGTCTATTCCTCCTTCACGGTGTAATGGTGACAGTGTGTGCATCGTGTAGTACTTGGCGTAGGCTATGATCATAATCTCTTGTAGGTTATGGAGTTAATTATTACTATGATAGTATTGATGTGATTTATTCCCCCTTCATAGTGTAAAGGTGACAAGTGTGTATGCTATGTTAGTACTCGGTTTAAATTGCAAAGATCTATTATGCTCTAAAGGTTACTTAAATATGAATGCCGAATGTTGTGGAGCTTGTTAACTCCGGCATTGAGGTGCTCTTGTAGCCCTACACAACGAATGGTGTTCATTATCAAACAAGAGTATATGTAGCACAAAGGAAGAGAACTTATTTATTATGTGATCAATGTTGAGAGTGTCCACTAGTGAAAGTATGATCCCTAGGCCTTGTTTCCAAATACCGCAATCATCGCTTGTTTCATCGTTTTACCGCATCTTTACTTCCCGCAATATTACTACCATCAACCGCACGCCAGCAAGCACTTTTCTCGGCGCCGTTACTACCGCTCATATTCATTCATACCACTTGTATTTCACTATCTCTTCGCTGAACTAGTGCACCTATACATCTGACAAGTGTATTAGGTGTGTTGGGGACACAAGAGACTTCTTGTATCGTGATTGCAGGGTTGATTGAGAGGGATATCTTTGACCTCTTCCTCCCTGAGTTCGATAAACCTTGGGTGATCCACTTAAGGGAAACTTGCCGCCGTTCTACAAACCTCTGCTCTTGGAGGCCCAACACTGTCTACAAGAATAGAAGCACCCGTAGACATCAAGCACTTTTCTGGCGCCGTTGCCGGGGAGGAAAGGTAAAAGGCACTCATACTCCGGTCCCAGGTAACTAAGCACTTTTCTAGCGCCGTTGCCGGGGAGGAAAGTTAAAAGGCACTCATACTCCGGTCTCAGGTAACTAAGTACTTTTCTGTTGCCGTTGTGTGTGTGCTCGAAGCTATTTCCTTTAGATCCTGCAATTGCATCTTTTTGTTTCTTGTTTTACACTAGTAAGGCATAATGGAAAACATCTGTGAGCTTTTTAAACTATTTCCTGAGTCAAGACATGAATGGTTTAATGTGAAAATTAAAAAACCTATGGAACCTTATTTGCATGCTAGTAGTAATATTAGTATGAACGCTTTGAACACCATTGTTGATAATGATATAGAAAATTCTAAGCTTGGGGAGGTCGGTTTTGATGAAAATGATCTCTTTAGTCCTCCGGGTATTGAGGAGAAAGTTTATGTTGATTATGATATGCCTCCCATATATGATGATTATAATGATAGTGGTCTTCTGGTGCCGCCTACTATGGAGGATAAAGTTTATTATGATGATACTATACCTCCTATATTTGATGATGAGAATAATAATGATAGCTACTTTGTTGAATTTGCTCCCACTACAACTAATAAAATTGATTATGCTTATGTTGGGAGTAGTAATAATTTTATGCATGAGACTCATGATAAGAATGTTTCATTTGATAGTTATATTGTTGAGTTTGTTCATGATGCTACTGAAAATTATTTTGAGAGAGGAAAATATGGTTGTAGAAGTTTTCATGTTACTAAAACACCTCTCTATATGCTGAAAATCTTGAAGTTGCGCTTGTCTAGTTTTCCTATGCTTGTTGCATTATGCCTACATGACTTGTTTATTTACAAGATTCCTTTTCATAGGAAGTGGGTTAGGCTTAAATTTGTTTTGAATTTGCTTCTTGATGCTCTCTTTTGCTTCAACTCTTATTTTTTTCCGAGTGCATCATTGAAATTACTGATCCCATCTTAATGGCTATAAAGAAAGCACTTCTTGGGAGATAACCCATGTGTTTATTTTACTACAGTACTTTTTTTTTATATTTGAGTCTTGGAAGTTGTTACTACTGTAGAAACCTCTCCTTATCTTTATTTTATTGCATTGTTGTGCCAAGTGAAGTCTTTGATAGCAAGGTTGATACTAGATTTGGATTACTGCGCGTAAACAGATTTCGTCCGTCACGAATTTGGGCAGGGTTCTCTCGTAGGTAACTCAGAAAAATCTGCCAATTTACGTGCGTGATCCTCGATATGTACGCAACTTTTATTCAATTTGAGCATTTTCATCCGAGCAAGTCCAAGTGCCTCTAAAAATTCGTCTTTACTGGACCGTTCCGGTTTTGACAGATTCTGCCTTTTATTTCGCATTGCCTCTTTTGCTATGTTGGATGGATTTCTTTGTCCCATTAACTTCCAGTAGCTTTGGGCAATGTCCAGAAGTGTTAAAAATGATTGTGTCACCTCCGAACATGTGAAATTTTGATTATGCACTAACCCTCTAATGAGTTTGTTTCGAGTTTGGTGTGGAGGAAGTTTTCAAGGGTCAAGAGAGGAGGATGATATACTATGATCAAGAAGAGTGAAAAGTCTAAGCTTGGGGATGCCCCGTGGTTCATCCCTGCATATTTCAAGAAGACTCAAGCGTCTAAGCTTGGGGATGCCCAAGGCATCCCCTTCTTCATCGACAATTTATCAGGTTTCTTCTCTTGAAACTATATTTTTATTCGGTCACATCTTATGTGCTTTACTTGGAGCGTCTATTTGTTTTTGTTTTGTTTGAATAAATTCATGCTTGTGTGGGAGAGAGACACGCTCCGCTGTTGCGTATGAACACATGTGTTCTTAGCTTTACTCTTAATGTTCATGGCGAAGGTTGAAACCGCTTCGTTAATTGTTATATGGTTGGAAACAGAAAATGCTTCATGTGGTAATTGGTATAATGTCTTGAATAATTTGATACTTGGCAATTGTTGTGCTCATATAGATCATGTTTAAGCTCTTGCATCATGTACTTTGTACCCATTAATGAAGAACTACATAGAGCTTGTTAAAATTTTGTTTGCATGATTGGTCTCTCTAAGTCTAGATATTGTCTGGTTAAGGTGTTTGAACAAAAAGGAAGACGATGTAAAGTCTTATAATGCTTACAATATGTTCATATGTGAGTCTTGCTGCACCGTTTTATACTTGAGTTTGCTTCAAACAACCTTGGTAGCCTAGCCTTGTACTGAGAGGAATTCTTCTCGTGCATCCAAATCCTTGAGCCAAAAACTATGCCATTTGTGTCCACCATACCTACCTACCACATGGTATTTCTCTGCCATTCCAAGCAAATACTTCATGTGCTACCTTTAAACAATTCAAAAGCTATTATCTCTTATTTGTGTCAATGTTTTATAGCTCATGAGGAAGTATGTGGTGTTTTATCTTTCGATCTTGTCATTTACTTCCGACAGTACTTTCACCAATGGACTAGTGGCATATCCGCTTATCCAATAATTTTGCAAAAAGAGCTGGCAATGGGGTGCCCAGCCCCAATTAATTAACTTGCATTAATAATTCTCTTCACATGCTTTGCCCTGATTTATCGGTAAGCAACTTAATCTTGAAAATAGACACTCCTCCATGATATGTGAATGTTGGAAGGCACCCGAGGATTCGGTTAGCCATGGCTTGTGTAAGCAAAAGGTTGGGAGGTGTGTCATCCATAAATAATGAAACTAAAATACATGTGTAAACAAAAGAGAAGATGGATGATCTACCTTGCTGGTAGAGATAACGTCCTTCATGGGAGCCGCTCTTGAAAGTCTGGTTGATAAGGTAGTTAGAGTACCCATTACCATTCGTTGACAACAACAAACACCTCACAAAACTTTACTTTTATGCTCTCTATATGATTTCAGAACTTAAAAAGCTCTAGCACATGATTTAATCCCTGCTTCCCTCTGCGAAGGGCCTATCTTCTACTTTATTGTTGAGTCAGTTTACCTACTTCCTTCTGTCTTAGAAGCAAACACTTGTGTTAACTGTGTGCATTGATTCTTACATGTTTACCTATTGCACTTGTTATATTGCTTTATGTTGACAACTATCCATGAGATATACATGTTACAAGTTGAAAGAAATTGCTGAAACTTAATCATCCTTTGTGTTGCTTCAATGCCTTCTACTTTAAATCTATTGCTTTATGAGTTAACTCTTATGCAAGTCTTATTGATGCTTGTCTTGAAAGTATTATTCATGAAAAGTCTTTGCTATATGATTCATTTGTTTACTCATTGTCTTCATCATTGCTTCGAATCGCTGCATTCATCTCATATGCTTTACAAAAATGTTGATCAAGATTATGTTGGTAGCATGTCACTTAAGAAATTATCATTGTTATCGTTTACCTACTCGAGGGCGAGTAGGAACTAAGCTTGGGGATGCTTGATACGTCTCAAACGTATCTATAATTTCTTATGTTCCATGCTAGTTTTATGACAATACCTACATGTTTTGTTCACACTTTATATCGTTTTGATGCATTTTCCGGAACTAACCTATTGACGAGATGCCGAAGTGCCAGTTCCTGTTTTCTGCTGTTTTTGGTTTCAGAAATCCTAGTAAGGAAATATTCTCGGAATTGGACGAAATCAACGCCCATCATCTTAGAATTCCACGAAGCTTCCAGAACACCCGAGAGCCACCAGAGGGGAGGCCCTGGGCCCCCACACAATATGGCGGCGCGGCCAGAGAGGGGGGCGCGCCACCCTGGCATGTGGCCCCTCCGTAGCCCTTCCGACTCCGCCTCTTCGCCTATAAGAAGCTCCCTGACCTAAATCTTCGAGACGGAAAAACCACGGTACGAGAAACCTTCCAGAGCCGCCGCCATCGCGAAGCCAAGATCTGGGGGACAGGAGTCTCTGTTCCGGCACGCCGCCGGACGGGGAAGTGCCCCTGGAAGGCTTCTCCATCGACACCACCGCCATCTTCATCAACGCTCGCTGTCTCCCATGAGGAGGGAGTAGTTCTCCATCGAGGCTAAGGGCTGTACCGGTAGCTATGTGGTTAATCTCTCTCCTATGTACTTCGATACAATGATCTCATGAGCTGCCTTACATGATTGAGATTCATATGAGCTTTGTACCACTATTAGTCTATGTGCTACTCTTGTGATGTTATTAAAGTAGTCTATTCCTCCTTCACGGTGTAATGGTGACAAGTGTGTGCATCGTGTAGTACTTGGCGTAGGCTATGATCATAATCTCTTGTAGGTTATGGAGTTAATTATTACTATGATAGTATTGATGTGATTTATTCCCCCTTCATAGTGTAAAGGTGACAGTGTGTATGCTATGTTAGTACTCGGTTTAAATTGCAAAGATCTATTATGCTCTAAAGGTTACTTAAATATGAATGCCGAATGTTGTGGAGCTTGTTAACTCCGGCATTGAGGTGCTCTTGTAGCCCTACACAACGAATGGTGTTCATTATCAAACAAGAGTATATGTAGCACAAAGGAAGAGAACTTATTTATTATGTGATCAATGTTGAGAGTGTCCACTAGTGAAAGTATGATCCCTAGGCCTTGTTTCCAAATACCGCAATCATCGCTTGTTTACTCGTTTTACCGCATCTTTACTTCCCGCAATATTACTACCATCAACCGCACGCCAGCAAGCACTTTTTTGGGACCGTTACTACTGCTCATATTCATTCATACCACTTGTATTTCACTATCTCTTCGCCGAACTAGTGCACCTATACATCTGACAAGTGTATTAGGTGTGTTGGGGACACAAGAGACTTCTTGTATCGTGATTGCAGGGTTACTTGAGAGGGATATCTTTGACCTCTTCCTCCCTGAGTTCGATAAACCTTGGGTGATCCACTTAAGGGAAACTTGCTGCTGTTCTACAAACCTCTGCTCTTGGAGGCCCAACACTGTCTACAAGAATAGAAGCACCCGTAGACATCAATGGGCCCCTGTTGCCGTAGCTATATAAAGAGGTGGGGGGACGGCTGCACAAGTTACAAGGTTAACCGTGCTCCCAAGGCCCCACCGACATCCCTACCGATCCAGGGTTAGCGCGTGCCGACGGGAAGCTCCACCACCGCCGCCACTTCCTCACCCACGCGCAGCCATTGCCATCAACGTAGGCGGGATCCTCCTCGAAGGGAGAAGGTAAATTAATGCTCACAGTATCTCTCTCTCTCTCTCCCAGCACAGACCCTACACCTAGTCGATCTAGTGAAACTAACATTGGTATCAGAGCCATTACTAGTGTGTAGATCTTGTGATTTTTCGGGTAGAAAAAAAATGAAACCCTAGTTCATCCCTGCAACCAAACCCTAACCCTAATAAGAGAATAAGGCGAAAGGGAAAGTATCTCACCTCCCTACCTCGAATTAGAGAACCCCTTCCGGGGGCAAAGAACATCCCCACCGGATGCTGTCGATGTAGATCGTGGCGCCAGAAAGGGAAAGAAAAAAGAAAAAAATAGGGCACCACCTCTGCTTGTCTTGACGGCGGTGCGCCCACTCTCGGGTGAATGCACTCGCCAGCAAGAGGAGAAGGGTCGCCGCCGCGCATCTCCGCCGTGGCCATACCTTCTCTCCACGCTCATCGTCGAGGTTCTCGGGTGGGAAGGAGGAAAATAAAGGAAGGTGGGGAGGAGGAAAAGAAAGGAAGGAGGGGGAACCACACCGAGGAGAGCTCGCCGGCGTCGGCGGCAAGCCAGCGTGGGGCCTCAGGTTTTTCTATCCGCCGCCGCCAGCGAGCGAGAGACCAAGCAAGGGCAAATGGCTAGGGTTTTCAGGGGGCGTCGGCCGTTTCGGGCCTTTTATACGGCTGATCAGCGCGGACAGCCATCCGTTCTGGATCGGACCATCCGGAGCGAGCGCGAGCGAAGCAGGCTGAGCCGTTCGGGCCGAGGCGCAGGGCAGGCCGCTGGCGGGCCGTGGGCCGCGACCAGCAAGCCACAAAGTGACGCGCCGTGCGGCACGCAAAGTAAACTCGCTCGCTTGGACAATTGGCCGCGCGATGAGTTTTGGGCCCTGCACAATTTTAACAGTTATTTTATGTTTATTAATTTCCGGAGGAATTTTTAGGCAGTTTTGGGCTGTTTTCTGGCTAATTTTGTCTAGTTTTTTCTAAACAAATAGGACCAACGAAATATTTGTTTAGAAAATAAAAGTGAAAGTAATGTCTCTGAAAAGTTCAAAGTTTAATGTTTATTCATAGTTTCCGCTGCAAATAGTTAAAATGAGTATTTTAAATTAAAAATTGTAAAAGTGATACTTAAAATTTTAAAGAGATGATTAAAGTGATTTTTGTGACAATTATGGTTCTGTTATTTTTGGACCAAATTTATTAATGACATAACCATGTTTTGTTGCAATAATGTGTGCATTTATCTCTATTTTCTGCCCAACGATGATATAAATTTAATTGCACAAACAGTTGTATGTTTTAATTTTGACCAACGTTGAATTATTGCATGTAATTGTTGTTATGTTCGCACTTATCTGTGGTTTTAAGGAGGGTACTACTTGATGAGCTGCATCAAGGATGTTCTAACCCTCAGATGTGATAACTACAGTGAGTGGAGGAAGAAGGTGGATTTTGCCTTCGTTATGCTGAGGTGGACTGGGTTGTGGACACTCCACTGCAAGTCAGACCAAAAGATCCAGTCAGAGATGACAAGGATGATGATGATGATGCATGGCAGAAAAAAAAGGGACCATGCTCCAGTGGAGTTGGGATATACCCTAAAGAACCAAAAGTGGCTAACTACCAGTAAAAAAAGGTACATTTCATTTATAAAGAATACAATTGAGAATGTTATTGTGGGCTCAATTGCAGAGTGTACTTCCTCGTAGGGGAGTATCTTGAAAGGATGAAGAGCCAGTTTATTAGTTCTTCAAAGATATATGCTACTCAGTTACTAAAGCAACTGGTGACGGAAAAGTACACATGGACAAGAAGGCATGGCAAGTGTGTCATATGGTGTAATAATGCTTATGTGGGTGTTGCTTTACTTCACAATGAGCTTTATTTATTATCTCTGCGTGAAAAAGTATTGTTTGTGTGTAAATTGAATAAGCAAGTATCCACGTTAAAAAAAGAACAAAAGAAAAAGAAAAAGGACTGATGAATCATCAAAATCATGGCATTGTCGCTTATGCCATATTTCGAGGGGGGGATAGAAAGACTTGTTAAAAATGATATTCTTCCTCCAT
This sequence comes from Lolium rigidum, assembly GCF_022539505.1. NCBI lineage: Eukaryota > Viridiplantae > Streptophyta > Magnoliopsida > Poales > Poaceae > Lolium > Lolium rigidum. The sequence continues at coordinate 229,440,046 of NC_061508.1, read as the reverse complement.
TATAATTCTCAGACATAGAACAGTGCATAGATTACATTAAAGGAAAATGTGTAAAACAAATTAAAAAGGGTGCAACTCGAAGCACCGCAACACTAGAAATAATTCACACCGATATATGTGGACCATTTCCTATGAAAAGTGTGGATGACTATGATTCATTCATAACATTCACGGATGATTACTCCCGATATGGTTATATTTATCCAATCAAAGAAAAAACAGAAGCGTTGGATAAATTTAAAATATTCAAAGCTGAAGTTGAAAATCAGCATGATAAAAGAATAAAGATAGTGAGATCTGATCGTGGAGGGGACTACTACGGTCGACATACTCCATATGGAAAGTCCCTGGACCTTTTGCAGGGTTCCTACATGAGACTGGAATAGTTGTCCAATATTGTATGTCGAGCGAACCTCAGCAGAATGGGGTAGCTGAAAGGCGTAACCGTACCCTTATGGATATGGTGCGCAGGATGATAAGCTATTCCATCCTACCATTGGGATTGTGGATTGAGGCATTAAAAACCGTTATTCACATTCTAAACAGAGTACCAAGCAAATCGGTGCCCAAAACACCGTATGAGCTATGGACAGGGAGAATGCCTTCTCTAAACCGCCTGAAAGTGTGGGGGAGCCCTGCTGAGGCCAAAGTGTTCAATCGAAACATCGCAAGGTTACATACCAAAACAGTCAGCTGCCATTTTATTGGCTACCCTGAAAAGTCAAAAGGTTACCGTTTCTACGTACACAAAGTTTGTGGAAATGAGACATGTTGTCTTCTTAGAGGACGACATGATGAGGGGGGGCATGATAGCCTGGAAAATTGATCTTGAGGAGAAGAGGGTGCATGCACGTAATCCAATGACTCAGGAGCCATTTTTGTGCTACCATGTGCACCTGCACCGATAATCCCTGTGATTGTGGTGGAAGCGCCTGTTGTGACTCCACCGATGACAACGATGAATGAAAATTCGGAACCTGACCGCCAGGAGCCGAATGAACCATTTGTTGTGCATGAAAGGGAGTAACAACAGCCACCTCCAGAAGCTGAGCCACGAGTTGAGGAACAGAATGCTCCAGAGAATGAGGCTCTTAGAAGGTCTACAAGAGCTAGAAAATCAACCATTTCGACTAATTACAAAGTTTACAACACAGAAATAGTTCATATGGAAGGTGATCCTACTTCATATGAAGAAGTCATGAGAAGTCCAGATTCATTATAGTGGGTGGAGGCCATGAAAGACGAAATGAGATCGATGAGTGCCAACAATGCTTGGAACTTAGAAAATATTCCTAAAGGTGCCAAAACAGTGGGTTGCAAGTGGGTCTACAAAAGAAAATAGGAGACATTTTCTTCACTCTCATGTAAGGACTCCTTCAGAATCATAATGACACTAGTTGCACATTTTGATTTAGAGTTGCATCAAATGGATGTAAAGACGGCATTTCTAAATGGGGATTTAGAAGAAAATGTTTCCATGAAACAACTCAATGGTTTTATCACGGAAGGCAAGGAAGATATGGGATGGCGCCTAAAGAAATCTATTTATGGATTAAAGCAAACCTCCAGACAGTGATATCTAAAGTTTAATGAGACAATGAAGAGATTTTGATTCAAAGAAAATGTTGAGGACAACTGCATTTATGCAAAGTTTAAAAGTGAGAAATATATTTTCCTAATCTTGTACCTAGATGATATTCTGGTTGCCAGCAGTGATGTTAGTCTACTGCAAGAGACAAAGAAGTTCTTGTCCTTAAATTTTGATATGAAAATTTTTGGTGAAGCATCATATGTTTTGGGTATAGAAATTCATCGAGATAGGAAAAATGGAGTATTAGGACTATCGCAAAAGGATTATTTAGAAAAGACTATAAATAAGTATAATATGCATAACAGCAATGCCACACCTACCCTATAGTCAAAGGCGACAGTTTTAGAAAATTTCAAAGTCCCCAGAATCAATACGAGCTCGATCAAATGAAAGCGATTCCATATGCTTCGGCCATTGGAAGCCTACAGTATGCACGAGTGTGCACACGCCCTGACTTAGCCTTTATCACCGGAGTACTCGATAGATATCAAGAAAATCCAATTATAGAACACTTAAAAATGGTAAAGAAGGCATTACGTTATGTGAAAGGTACAAAAAACTGCATGTTAACATATAGAAGATCTGATTTCCCTAAAAATAAGAGAGTATTCAGATGCAGATTTTGCGTGAGATAAAGATGATAGAAAATCCACATCTGAATATGTATTCACTCTCGCAGGGGGAGCTATTTCGCGGAGAAGCTCCAAACATACAATATTTGCGTCATCCATAATGTATGCAGAATTTATAGCATGTTATGAAGCCACGTGACAGGCATTATGGTTAAAGAAATTTATACCCGACTTGTAGGTGATAGATTGTATTGACAAACCACTAAAGATGTACTACAACAATTAGCCGCAATATTTTATGCTCACAACAAGTCGAGTACTGCTACATCACCCACGTGCCGCTGTCGCCATCAACGTCGGCGGGCTCCTCCTCGAAGGGAGAAGGTAAATGCTCACAGTATCTCTCTCCCGGCACAGATCCTACACCTAGTCGATCTAGCAAAACTAACAGGTGCAACATCTCGGTTGGAACTGTCCCCGTACTACCTCTTTTCAGCCTCTAGCTGTCATGATCATGACCAAGGCTGGACTTCGGCGTGAGGACAGGGTGATCATTTAGAGGACCTCACATCAGAGGAGGACGACCTTGAGGCCACCGTCAGTCAGCAGTGAACTCAACTTCACTGTCGGCGCCCCGGGCAATGGTATCTTCTCCCTTCACTCCGCGATGCTAGATCGTCCTGAAAACCAAGTTCTGTCAAGGGCCGGTTTGGGTGCTAAACTGCTAATGCCCCCAATTTTCCGTTTCTCCAATTTTGTTGCGGCAATCCTACTCTCTGGAAGACGCTGGCAGAGCAAAACGTCGGCATGTTCGCTATACACGATCCTATTGGGTTCCCATGGCAATTCTGCATTTCTCTGGCGCGGCTGGCATATGGCTGCAGTCCGTGCAAAAATTGCAGCACTCGACTGGAATTCGTTTACCATGTTACTTTGCACCCGTTTTGGTAGAGATAGACACAACAATTGCTATCAGGCAACTTTACAGTATCAAACAAACCACCACAGTAGCAATATTACATAGAATGATTTCATATTCTGATGAATTGTTCGGTTTCATATTGTTACACTAATCATCACATTTTATTTTTTTACTTGCTTCATCGAGGGACTGCGGCTAGGTACCAGGTATGCCGTCATGGTTGACACTGCATGTCCACTCGCTCTGCTTCAGGAAGAAGTGGCTGAAGGCGACGATATATCTCCCCTCGTCTGGTTGAGCGCAGATACGCCAAGATACCTTCCAAGAGTGTTCCCAAGGCTGCAATACACAAGGCCAACCAGAAATCACTCATTCGTTTTCTTTATCTTCTTGAAAACAAAAAGCTTTCATGATAAAGATTGACTTGGCGAAATCTTTTGACAGACTTGAATGGGACTTCATTGTCATGGCTTTGCATAAGCAGGGATTCAGCAATCACTTTATCAGCCTTGTCAAAGCTTGCATTTCTAATTCTTTATTTTCAATTATTATTAATGGCAATCATCATGGTAAATTCAAAGGCCAGAGAGGTATAAGACAAGGTTGCCCTCTTTCCCCTTATCTCTTTGTCATAGCTATTAATGAACTTGCTCTAGAATTACAGGATGAGCTTCAAAAGAGAAATATTCAAGGAGTTACATTGGGTCCAAATTGTCCTCCAGTTTACTCACTCATGTTTGCAGATGACCTGCTAGTATGTGGACAAGTGAATCATAAGGAGGCAATGACCATTTGGAATACAATCAATCCCTTCTGCAATCGGTCAGGTCAAATTCCAAACTGATCTAATCTTCTATTCTTTTTTAGCAAAAATGTAACTGACGAGCAAAAGAATTTAATTAAGAAATTTTTTATGGTTGAAGATATGAACAACCGATCTATGCATCTTGGTCATCCTCTTATTTTACCTGCCAACAACAGGTCACAAGCTTATAACTTTGTCCTTCAAAAATTCAAATCCAAGCTTGCTTGCTACAAAGCTAACAAGTTGTCACATGCGGGTAGACTTCTTCTTATTAAATCGATGTTTTCATCCCTCCCTGTTTATTATATGTCGAACATCCTTTTCTCCAAAAAAATTGTTGGCAAAAATGAATGCTATTATCAGAGACTTTTGGTGGACAGGCATACAACAAGACACCAAGAACAAGCCCATTTATTTGAAAGCCTAGACAGAAATTTGCAAGTCCAAATACGAAGGTGGATTAGGCATCAGAAATCTGGAAGCAGTTAACAAGGCTCTTATTCTTACTGCAACCTGGAAAATAGTAACTCTTCCGAACAGTATTGCTACGAAGATCCTCAAGGCAAATTATTTCTACGACACCTCTTTCTGGAGAGCTAATCCTAAAGCTCCTTTTTTTTTTGAGAAAAGGTGTTGTGATTGTATTAAAACATAGAAACATCGGTTCGCAATACACACTGGTGGAACATCAAGCCAAGTTTTACACACTTTACTGTCGCAGCCCTCCTTCGCTAAACGATGTGCAGCCTCATTTGCTGATCTTCGCATAGCTCGCACCGAGAAATCGTCAAAACTTCCGAGCAGGGATTTTATTTCAGCAACCAGCGGACCGTAGAAAGATCGATCATGTCCCTCCTTCGTCAGTTTCGCCGCTACCCCGACACTGTCCGTCTCCAAGACAATCTTCATGATCCCCATCTCTTGAGCGATAAATAACGCATGTCGGCATGCTAACATTTCTGCACCCTCCGCATCAAGGACATGAGGGAAAAAAATGGCTCGCTCCACCCATGAAGCCTCCATTGTGGTCGTGAATGATCGCTCCACCGCCACTCTGACCTGATGCATCATGGAAAGAACCATCGGCGTTTACCTTGCACCAACCTAGATCAGGCGGGAGCAAGTGCTCCTGCTGTTTTTGGCCTCTCTAGTAATCGCTGAAGAATGCAAGTTCTGCCACTCCTGAATGCCCGCGATAGTTTTCATTGCTACAGACTTGGGGTCAGCAATGATTTTAGTCTCCCTGGCGTTATTTCTCGTTGTCCACAATTGATAATCCGTGGAAAGCATCCAAGCTAACTGATCAAAATTGCTCTTTCCCAGCTAGTCCAAGATCCAACCCTTCAATTCAGCATGGCACCTCAACCTCTTTGGTGGAGCCTCTAAGAGAACTGGATCATTTTCCTTTACAATTTTCCACACCATAGCGGAGTGAGGACAATTTTCCACACCATAGCCTTTAACAGTTCTCTTCCGTGAATAATACTTCGCCAAGTGTACGAGGCCCTCTTTGGACAGTCTGCGGATAAAAAGTCACGACCTCTGAAATATCTTGCTCTCAGCACCCGTGCACACACCGATTCAGGGTATGTGACCAATCTCCATCCTTGTTTGGCAAGAAACACTTGGTTGAAAGCCTCATAGTCTCTAAAGCCCATCCCCCTCTTTGTCTGCTTTTACACATTCGATCCCATCCAATCCAGTGAACCTTACGTTTGCCCTCTTTGTCTCCCCACCAGAACTTTGAAGAGATTGAACTCAACTGATGGCACATCTTTTTCGTGAGCTGAAAACAACTCATTGCATATGCCGGCACAGCTTGATTTAACAAGAACCCCTTTGCCTGCCTTAGACATGCCCTGGACTTTCACGCCTTTCACTTTTCCCCATGATCTCCCCCTTATAAATATTTAAAGCATCAATCTTTTAATCTACCAAACACCGTGGGCAGTCCCAGGTAACGTTCTGAGAGAGCTTCACAAGAAATACCAATTTCAGACTTCAGGCTGTTCTTCACTTCATCATCACACCCCTGTCCGAAGAAGATTGATGACTTCTGTAGATTTACACGCTGGTCGGAGTGTGGGGACCCCGGACTAGCTGTCCGAAATACCCTGTTATGTGTACCGTTCACGTTCCCATGATCAGTGTGCCGTGAACACATAACCGAACTGATATCAAATTACACCATCCATTACAAAGCGGAATAAGAAAATTACAACATAGTCACATGACCAATACTTACATAATAGCCTCGAAGGGCCTAACTAAACATCAGAGTAGCATCATCACTTCAACATCGCAGTACCCAAGTCATCTGCCATAACCCTACGAGCAACCGACCGGGAAGACGTTCCTAGCTCGCATAGACGTCGTCAACTCCTTCTTCATCCGTCGAAGTCCTCCGTGTCCGGCCAAGTAAATAGCCAGGGACAAAGCCGTGAGTACATTTGAATTGTACTCGCAAACCATCAAGAGGGTGATAACAATTCTAACTAAAGAAGACAAGAGAGGAAGAATAGTTTCTCTGGTGGATATAACATGTGAAAGAGAATCGGTTTCTCTTGTGGATATAGCATGTGAAAGAGAATCGGTTTCTCTTGTGGATATAGCATCCCACATCACAGCTTGAAGGGGACACTAGGAGGGTTCTATGACATCTCTATATCTTTGTTGAAGAAGATACTTCAAAAGAGTTCCACAACATAAAACACTAGGATGGGGTAACCCAATTTTATTTATCCTTCCCGACCATCTCCATATGGTCGACACATCCTTTCCCGTACCCTTCCGGTACTTCAAACAAGTTCTTTCCTTTCCTTTGTCAAACAATTTTGTAAAAACAAAGCTCATCAGGCTAAGCAACAGCCAATCCAACCGTCCATGACCGCGGACACGGCTATTCGAATAGATTTCACTCTGCAGAGTTTGCACACTTTCCCCACAAGATCTGATAAATCCGCCGGGATCATCCCCGGGCCATCATACGAAAGTATGTGGGTATCGGATAACCAAGTCGAAGCCTTTCGCCCATTCTAATTAGCAAGAGGTCCTACCCTATGGAGTATGTACCTCCCCGGCACCGTGGCAGCTCACCTCCTTTTGAGCGTGGCTCCACCGCCAAGCCAGGAGACCCATAGTGTCTTCCGGACGGGTCAGCCCCGAAGGCCTCCCGTTATACTATTGTCCCAACTTCGACAATCCGGACTCGGGGTAACCGTACCCTTGTATAGTTGTGCGGTGCCTCATGCTAAAGAGAACGAACGTCGAGCTAAGCCCCGTGCCCATGTTGGAGTAATGTGGTTGCGCTAGTTTGTTGTCCTGGGTGAGTACTTAGGCGCCAAAGTTTTCGTAATATCCCAACCACTTTCTCATCCCCATCCTTTTTACCAAATCCTTTCCTTTCTCGAAAACACACACTTAGGTAAGTCCAACTTACCCAAGGTTTTCCAAAAATTCTTTTCAACAAGGTATTTTTCCAAGGGGTTCCCAACCTATGGTTTCATGTAAGAACTAAGAGACAACAATGGCATGATGCCAACCATCATACCACTAAGGAGGTGATAAATGAGGTGTCAAGGGGATCATACATACTTAGGATAAGCATGCATAGGGACAACATAAGTAGTATGATTAAACAAGGGTCATGATGTTAATCATCATGCCACTAAGAAGATGCTAATATAGGTGGTCAAGGGGGCATACATGCTTAGGGTAAGCATGCATGTTGTCAACCTAAGAGGGAAAATACTTTCAGATTTATGGTGTTAACCAACCAACACTAATATAAGTGAGGGTGGTCAACGATATTTGACATACCTAAGGTAGGTAGGCATACTCATCTCAAAATGAGAGTACACCAAGATCATGATGTTGTTACTACTACACTCACAAGGGGTGTAGGAGTGAATCGACAAGAAGTGTCACATGCTTAAGGTAAGCATGTAACTCAACAAGGTAGGATGGCATAGCCATGATCAACAAGTACACCAACAATTACTAAGATGATCATGAGGTATGACCAAGAGGATCATCATGCTTAAGACAAAGCATGCATCGACAAGATAAAGAGACTAACACACACAAGATCAAGAGACAAGAGTAATAATAAAGTGACAACAATATGAGACACGTCAATCAGAGATCAAGAGATGGCTTGCCTTGGCTTATTTGTCCCTGGACTTCTTCAACTTCATCAATATAAGAATACCAACAATATAAATAAAATCCTTGTCCGATCCACTTCTTCTTCTCCGGAATCGTTCGCATCTATCGTCGGAAAATATAAAAGGAACACAATCAACACATTGCACCAACTAAACAAACATGCAACAATCAGAAACTAACAACTCAACCAAGGTCTAACATACTAAAAACTTATAGATACTACAAAACAACTTTAAGAGTTTTTAATTTAGAAAACTTAATTTATTCACCTAATAAAGACATGAGAGCCTCACAAATGAGCAATTGCCTCTTTGGGTATCACCAAGGCATAAATTAATTATCCCCGGGTATATAACACCACAAAGAAGACAAGTGCAAAGGTTAGGTATCAAAAGCATTCATATATCATTTTTAAACTTTTTTTTTGAAAGGTAGGAAATCATCTTCCTAGTTTATTTGGCTAATAGTTACTATAAAAAAATAGGAGGTAAACAATATGCTACACTCTTTTGAAAACTTAAGCAAAACAATAGGACTAAGGTTAAGTTGCAGAGGTTTTGTTTTGCAAGAATAAAATATAGGTTGACCATTTTTAAATAAAAAGAGTTGGTTAAAGATTTTAAATAAACAAAAGTTTTGGTACAACATTTCATGCGATACACACATTAACACAAACAGTAACAAATATGCATGAACAGAGACTACAAATATTTTTCCTAGATGGCCAGTACTAAAACAAGACTAACACAATTGGATTCATACAAAAACATTAATTTTTAAATTTTAGGAATTAGAAATACTAAACAATAACCAGTGATAATGTTTAATACCTTAAAAATCGTACAAAAATCCTAAAAATATGGGGCCAGTGGAATTGGAAAGATAATGAAATTTCTGATCTAATGCAATTGGTTTCATTCAATTTGGGGTTGTAAAACTTGAGTTATTCACATTTTGGTGCCACTGGTTTTGACACAAATTAACAGCAATTTAAATTTTCAAATGAAAAGGAAAGGGCGGGAAAATTTGGGCCGTGCGGGGGTAGAGAAGTGGGCCGGCCCAGGTAAGTTTCCAGGTGGAGAGGTGGGAGAAAAAAAAAGGAAGGGCCCAGGCGGGCCAGGCCGCTGCATGGGTGGGCTGACGTGGCTAAGTGGCCACGCAGCGCCACGACCACGATCGGGACGACTGGGGTCGTCGTACCCCTTCGTCTACACACACGCGCGGGAGTACTGGGAGGAAACGGAGGCGGCCAGGAACTTACCGGCGTGGTGCGGAGGTCGACGACGACGCCGGGCGTGGCAGCGGCGAGTCGAGGCGGTCAGGCGTGCGTCCAGGGCGGGTCCAGGTGCGGCTCGGCAGCGTTCCTCGCGTCCATAGCTGCTCCTCCCGGCGCCTCCTCCTCGCAGCAGCTCACGGACGGGGATGACGGCGGCGTGCTCCGGTGGACCTGGGCGGCGAAAATGGGTCGGTTAGGACCAGAAGAGGAAGGGGAGTATGAGGGAACTGAGAGAGAGGGGTGAGAACAGCGGGGGTGAGCTCGTCGTGCTCGTCACCCTCGCGGTGACCATGGGCGGCGATGGCCACGCCGGCGTGCAGCAGCTATGGGAGCGCCTTGGCGTGCTCAGCGGGGCTCTGGGAGGTAGAGAGAAGGGGTGTGGAGTGGAGTGGAGAGTGTGCAGGGGCGGGGGCTTCTTATAGGCGAGCGGGGTGCATGGGTGGCGGATTTGGCCAACGGGAAGGTGAGCGTGCGGTGGCAGGGGCCAATGGGGGCGCTTGTGATGACGTAGGGGCGGTGCTGGGAGGTGACGCAAGGTCTAGCGTCAGCAAGCAGCGTGGGAGAGGGGAGGGTCGAGCGGGAGGGAAGTCCTGTGCGTGTGCGTTTCTCCCAGGGGTGCTAGGGTTTCGGTGGTGGCTGGGCTTGGCCTGCTGTTGGGCTTGGTTGGAGGGAGAGGGGAGGCCAGGGGTAGGGTTTTGTTGGGCTAGGGTCGGGCCAAAGGAGCTGCACCAGCGGGTGCCAAAAGGGAGTGGCCCGGCCATGTTTGAGGAAGGATAGAGAGAAGGGAAAAAAAGAGAGGGGTGGATGGTGATGGTGTCAACTTGTCATGTGAGAGACACAAAGGTAAGGGAAGGAGAGGGTGTATGGTGTTGTTGAACAAGTCCCCCATGTGCAAGACAAGGATTCCAACAAGATTTGCAAAGTGGGAAAAATTTCAATTCAAAGGGAGAGAGGGTGGTTGATTGTGTTGAAGAAAGGTGTTTGTCCAAAATTTGGTGTGGACAGATTTTGAAGGAGCTCTATTGAAAGGGAGAAAAGATATTATGTATTTGAAATTATCAAAATACCATGTTGGTCCAACAAGGTTTTGAATTTTTAAGACAAGGTGAGGGGGAGATGGTGGTGATGTACCCAAAATTTAAAGATAAAAAGAGAAGGAGCAGAGGTGAAGCAAAGGAACATTATTGAAGTAGATCAAGCTACTTTTGCTAGGTGAGGTCTAGGGCAAGATGATATAGAGAAGGTTATCAAGATGGTTAGGCCAAGTTGAAATTTTCTTGAAGAGATAGGTATACTAATGGAGATTGATTTGTTAGACAAAAAGTAATTTTCCAAGGTCAAGACTACATGGAGGTGTGATCTTGATTGATGGATATGTGAGATGTCTTAATGGCAAAGGCAATGCCATGGGTATTTGATCACAGATTCAAATACCATTTAATTTGGTGTCTATGGCTTTGATTTAGATTAAACAATTAGGCTTACTTGAAATATTTGAAAAATAGGAGGGGGTTTTAGAAGAGTAGAATAATCCATGGAGGAAATAGGAAATATGGATCATTCCATTTTATTTGAAGAAACCAAAACTACAAATAAAAGCTTTCACAAGATTTTAGAGTCACATAGGGTAAGCCATTTGATAAATACTTTGGGTTAAAACAAAATATCTTTAGAAACCATTTTGTGATATTATGACCTAAGTGGTCATAGCCCAATTTCAAGGAAAAAGGTTTTTGGCAAGATCTTTTGAATTAGGACTTTTGAGCCATAGAAAAAAAAAGAGGGTTTGAGGTTTAGGTAAAAAGGCTCAATTATATTTAAATAGAATTGACTAAGGTAATACAAGAGTGACCATAGCTTCTCTATTTTTCTAGAGACTAGAAAATGTGTGTTGAGGTACTTTATGGGAAAACACCAAGCATAGGGTTTATGAAAGGAAAAGAATGTTCCAGGGTCACACATGTGTTTTATTTAGTGAGTTGTTAAGTTGTTTTAACACCAGTGGTGTTGTTCTATGGGTAGCTCAAGACAAAACTCAACAAGCAAACAAGACAATACATCTACCAACAGATCAAAGCAATTCATCTAAACAAACAGATCAAGGCAACTCACCCAATTAGGCTTTAAAAAAAATTTATTCCCCCTAATTTTTGCAATAAGGACAATTAATCAAGGTTGCAAAAGTGGGGTGTGACAGACTCTTCCACCCTTAAAATAATCTCGTCCCGAGATTACTGAGCGTAGAACTAGAGGGGTTATAAAGTTTAACTAAAGTTAGACTCCATTCTTCTGTAGATGTGCCGTTGTCGAGAAGGTCGTTGCTTCAACTTCTGGGAGACATGATGGATTCTTGCCGATGTGAGCCTTATGAAGAGGTTGACTACTCCATGGAGGTGTTAGATCTGAAACTTCTTAATGATCCTAGCGGGGGTTTAAGACTCTGGGAGAGTTAGTGCACTCCAACGGTGCTTTAGCAGGGTTGAGAATTTTCTAGAGTTAACTTAATATTTTAGTGGAAGACGAAGTCTTCCACCCTTAAAATTGTTCACCGGGGGTTTTGAAAACTCTAAGCTTCGGCCACGGAGTCTTGTCGGGCGCTTTTGAAGAAGTCATTGATCTTCTGTATTTGGGTTGAAAAAAATCTTTATGGGAGACGTGTAGACCACGACTTCGATAGACACACACGGTGTTGACTAAACCACATGACGCGCGGTAAGTTGGTAAGTTGATGAAACGCCTGGTTGGTATCCAGATGAAGCAGCAACAAAGGTTGTCGAAGACAATCTTCAGCTTTCGAGTCGGTGTTGGCCAGTTCGGAAGTGAGCGGGTAAGTTATACCTAATCTTGAGTCTTGAGGTATCTTCTTTACTTGACGAGGACCAGATGAACCATGTACTGTAGCTTGGCTTTGACTCTATTATTTGCTCAGCTTGTCAGACGATGTGTTGGAGGGTATTTTCAAGAAGATATCCTCGAGGTTAGCGTGATTATACTCCAAGGTCAGACCAAGTTAGTGTGGCTTCATCTTCTTGCGGAGTTGCAGTCACTCTTGAAGGTAGGGATTCTTCTTCATTGGCGTAGTAGAGTCGCTTCAGCGGATCTCGAAAGTAGTTAGTCTAGATAGGGGTCTGGGTTAGTTTTCTTGACGGTTGAAAAACAAGTTCTAACGGGGTTAGGGTTAGAGCCTTTCCTTATCTTATCCAGCAACTAGCAGTTAGCATTCTAACGGTGAGGTAGGTGAGGGTGAAAACATCTTAGGGAGGCTTCCTATGCTGGGTTATCACACTAAGAGTATTTTTACGCCGAAAGACTAGAAAAACATACACACAACAAACTGATAAAAGACACTCAAGGCAGCACACTAGGGAACTACAAGAAATCAGCACACCAAACAAGGCACTCTAAAGTTCTAGGGATACCTAATACGTGGGGGTAGCTCAATTGAAGCAATTGAGTTTGTCCTATCCATCCTATTGGTTTGGGGCTGGTCACATATGTTGGCATCTTCATCTTGTTGACATCGTCTTCAACAAGGATTCTCGGAGCAGAGGGTGGCGATGCGGCCTGCTGTTGAGTCGTCGATGTTGAGGCAGAGGCTAAAACTGTGTAGTCTTCTTGCTCAATATCCCGAGGACGTGACGTCTTTGAAGGGGTGGCTGTTGAGGTACTCTTGAAGTCGAGATCTTCTCATGGCTGGCCTAAAAATTACTAGTCAAGAAACTGAGGACTTGATCCCTGATGACTGCAAAAAGTGCAAGTCCACGGAGGAACAAGGTCAGGTCTTTGACATACTTTGGTGACAACCAAATATATGATGTTATCATCCCTACATGAGCACGGCTAAGTCGGCATCCAATCTTCAATAGTTGTTGTTGGAGATACATGAGTCTTCCCGAGGGGTTGATCCATCTTTGAGTTCGAGTCTCCGGGTCTGGGTTGGGGACATCGTCCAATATGTAGGTTTGAAGTGGATGAGACATTAGAGTAAGAATATTTTTAAACATTTGTATAAAGCAGATAGATAAGAACTTAGAAGTTTTGAAGAAATAAGAGGAGTAGAAGCTATGCTTTCGACTAAAGAGAGTTTATTTCGTAAATAGTTTTTTCCCAAGTACTTGTTTCCTAACTAACGTCCATGCTAACTAAGGTCTCCTACAGTCAGGATAGCTCTGATACCAGCTCTGTGGGGACCCCGGACTAGCTGTCCGAAATACCCTGTTATGTGTACCGTTCACGTTCCCATGATCAGTGTGCCGTGAACACATAACCGAACTGATATCAAATTACACCATCCATTACAAAGCGGAATAAGAAAATTACAACATAGTCACATGACCAATACTTACATAATAGCCTCGAAGGGCCTAACTAAACATCGGAGTAGCATCATCACTTCAACATCGCGAGTACCCAAGTCATCCGCCATAACCCTACGAGCAGCCGAGCGGGAAGACGTTCCTAGCTCGCATAGACGTCGTCAACTCCTTCTTCATCCGTCGAAGTCCTCCGGGTCCGGCCAAGTAAATAGCCGGGGACAAAGCCGTGAGTACATTTGAATTGTACTCGCAAACCATCAAGAGGGTGATAACAATTCTAACTAAAGAAGACAAGAGAGGAAGAATAGTTTCTCTGGTGGATATAACATGTGAAAGAGAATCAGTTTCTCTTGTGGATATAGCATGTGAAAGAGAATCAGTTTCTCTTGTGGATATAGCATCCCACATCACAGTTGAAGGGGACACTAGGAGGGTTCTATGACATCTCTATATCTTTGTTGAAGAAGATACTTCAAAAGAGTTCCACAACATAAAACACTAGGATGGGGTAACCCAATTTTATTTATCCTTCCCGACCATCTCCATATGGTCGACACATCCTTTCCCGTACCCTTCCGGTACTTCAAACAAGTTCTTTCCTTTCCTTTGTCAAACAATTTTGTAAAAACAAAGCTCATCGAGCTAAGCAACAGCCAATCCAACCGTCCATGACCGCGGACACGGCTATTCGAATAGATTTCACTCGCAGAGTTTGCACACTTTCCCCACAAGATCCGATAAATCCGCCGGATCATCCCCGGGCCATCATACGAAAGTATGTGGGTATCGGATAACCGATCGAAGCCTTTCGCCCATTCTAATTAGCAAGAGGTCCTACCCTATGGAGTATGTACCTCCCCGGCACCGTGGCAGCTCACCTCCTTTTGAGCGTGGCTCCACCGCCAAGCCGGGAGACCCATAGTGTCTTCCGGACGGGTCAGCCCCGAAGGCCTCCCGTTATACTATTGTCCCAACTTCGACAATCCGGACTCGGGGTAACCGTACCCTTGTATAGTTGTGCGGTGCCTCATGCTAAAGAGAACGAACGTCGAGCTAAGCCCCGTGCCCATGTTGGAGTAATGTGGTTGCGCTAGTTTGTTGTCCCGGGTGAGTACTTAGGCGCCAAAGTTTTCGTAATATCCCAACCACTTTCTCATCCCCATCCTTTTTACCAAATCCTTTCCTTTCTCGAAAACACACACTTAGGTAAGTCCAACTTACCCAAGGTTTTCCAAAAATTCTTTTCAACAAGGTATTTTTCCAAGGGGTTCCCAACCTATGGTTTCATGTAAGAACTAAGAGACAACAATGGCATGATGCCAACCATCATACCACTAAGGAGGTGATAAATGAGGTGTCAAGGGGATCATACATACTTAGGATAAGCATGCATAGGGACAACATAAGTAGTATGATTAAACAAGGGTCATGATGTTAATCATCATGCCACTAAGAAGATGCTAATATAGGTGGTCAAGGGGGCATACATGCTTAGGGTAAGCATGCATGTTGTCAACCTAAGAGGGAAAATACTTTCAGATTTATGGTGTTAACCAACCAACACTAATATAAGTGAGGGTGGTCAACGATATTTGACATACCTAAGGTAGGTAGGCATACTCATCTCAAAATGAGAGTACACCAAGATCATGATGTTGTTACTACTACACTCACAAGGGGTGTAGGAGTGAATCGACAAGAAGTGTCACATGCTTAAGGTAAGCATGTAACTCAACAAGGTAGGATGGTATAGCCATGATCAACAAGTATACCAACAATTACTAAGATGATCATGAGGTATGACCAAGAGGATCATCATGCTTAAGACAAAGCATGCATCGACAAGATAAAGAGACTAACACACACAAGATCAAGAGACAAGAGTAATAATAAAGTGACAACAATATGAGACACGTCAATCAGAGATCAAGAGATGGCTTGCCTTGGCTTATTTGTCCCTGGACTTCTTCAACTTCATCAATATAAGAATACCAACAATATAAATAAAATCCTTGTCCGATCCACTTCTTCTTCTCCGGAATCGTTCGCATCTATCGTCGGAAAATATAAAAGGAACACAATCAACACATTGCACCAACTAAACAAACATGCAACAATCAGAAACTAACAACTCAACCAAGGTCTAACATACTAAAAACTTATAGATACTACAAAACAACTTTAAGAGTTTTTAATTTAGAAAACTTAATTTATTCACCTAATAAAGACATGAGAGCCTCACAAATGAGCAATTGCCTCTTTGGGTATCACCAAGGCATAAATTAATTATCCCCGGGTATATAACACCACAAAGAAGACAAGTGCAAAGGTTAGGTATCAAAAGCATTCATATATCATTTTTAAACTTTTTTTTTGAAAGGTAGGAAATCATCTTCCTAGTTTATTTGGCTAATAGTTACTATACAAAAATAGGAGGTAAACAATATGCTACACTCTTTTGAAAACTTAAGCAAAACAATAGGACTAA
The DNA here is from genome assembly GCF_022539505.1 of Lolium rigidum. Classification (NCBI taxonomy): domain Eukaryota; kingdom Viridiplantae; phylum Streptophyta; class Magnoliopsida; order Poales; family Poaceae; genus Lolium; species Lolium rigidum. The sequence continues at coordinate 229,423,909 of NC_061508.1, read as the reverse complement.
GGTTAAGTTGCAGAGGTTTTGTTTTGCAAGAATAAAATATAGGTTGACCATTTTTAAATAAAAAGAGTTGGTTAAAGATTTTAAATAAACAAAAGTTTTGGTACAACATTTCATGCGATACACACATTAACACAAACAGTAACAAATATGCATGAACAGAGACTACAAATATTTTTCCTAGATGGCCAGTACTAAAACAAGACTAACACAATTGGATTCATACAAAAACATTAATTTTTAAATTTTAGGAATTAGAAATACTAAACAATAACCAGTGATAATGTTTAATACCTTAAAAATCGTACAAAAATCCTAAAAATATGGGGCCAGTGGAATTGGAAAGATAATGAAATTTCTGATCTAATGCAATTGGTTTCATTCAATTTGGGGTTGTAAAACTTGAGTTATTCACATTTTGGTGCCACTGGTTTTGACACAAATTAACAGCAATTTAAATTTTCAAATGAAAAGGAAAGGGCGGGAAAATTTGGGCCGTGCGGGGGTAGAGAAGTGGGCCGGCCCAGGTAAGTTTCCAGGTGGAGAGGTGGGAGAAAAAAAGGAAGGGCCCAGGCGGGCCAGGCCGCTGCATGGGTGGGCTGACGTGGCTAAGTGGCCACGCAGCGCCACGACCACGATCGGGACGACTGGGGTCGTCGTACCCCTTCGTCTACACACACGCGCGGGAGTACTGGGAGGAAACGGAGGCGGCCAGGAACTTACCGGCGTGGTGCGGAGGTCGACGACGACGCCGGGCGTGGCAGCGGCGAGTCGAGGCGGTCAGGCGTGCGTCCAGGGCGGGTCCAGGTGCGGCTCGGCAGCGTTCCTCGCGTCCATAGCTGCTCCTCCCGGCGCCTCCTCCTCGCAGCAGCTCACGGACGGGGATGACGGCGGCGTGCTCCGGTGGACCCGGGCGGCGAAAATGGGTCGGTTAGGACCAGAAGAGGAAGGGGAGTATGAGGGAACTGAGAGAGAGGGGTGAGAACAGCGGGGGTGAGCTCGTCGTGCTCGTCACCCTCGCGGTGACCATGGGCGGCGGTGGCCACGCCGGCGTGCAGCGGCTATGGGAGCGCCTTGGCGTGCTCAGCGGGCGCTCTGAGAGGTAGAGAGAAGGGGTGTGGAGTGGAGTGGAGAGTGTGCAGGGGCGGGGGCTTCTTATAGGCGAGCGGGGTGCATGGGTGGCGGATTTGGCCAACGGGAAGGTGAGCGTGCGGTGGCGGGGGCCAATGGGGGCGCTTGTGATGACGTAGGGGCGGTCGCTGGGAGGTGACGCAAGGTCTAGCGTCAGCAAGCAGCGTGGGAGAGGGGAGGGTCGAGCGGGAGGGAAGTCCTGTGCGTGTGCGTTTCTCCCAGGGGTGCTAGGGTTTCGGTGGTGGCTGGGCTTGGCCTGCTGTTGGGCTTGGTTGGAGGGAGAGGGGAGTCCAGGGGTAGGGTTTTGTTGGGCTAGGGTCGGGCCAAAGGAGCTGCACCAGCTGGTGCCAAAAGGGAGTGGCCCGGCCATGTTTGAGGAAGGATAGAGAGAAGGGAAAAAAAAAGAGAGGGGTGGATGGTGATGGTGTCAACTTGTCATGTGAGAGACACAAAGGTAAGGGAAGGAGAGGGTGTATGGTGTTGTTGAACAAGTCCCCCATGTGCAAGACAAGGATTCCAACAAGATTTGCAAAGTGGGAAAAATTTCAATTCAAAGGGAGAGAGGGTGGTTGATTGTGTTGAAGAAAGGTGTTTGTCCAAAATTTGGTGTGGACAGATTTTGAAGGAGCTCTATTGAAAGGGAGAAAAGATATTATGTATTTGAAATTATCAAAATACCATGTTGGTCCAACAAGGTTTTGAATTTTTAAGACAAGGTGAGGGGGAGATGGTGGTGATGTACCCAAAATTTAAAGATAAAAAGAGAAGGAGCAGAGGTGAAGCAAAGGAACATTATTGAAGTAGATCAAGCTACTTTTGCTAGGTGAGGTCTAGGGCAAGATGATATAGAGAAGGTTATCAAGATGGTTAGGCCAAGTTGAAATTTTCTTGAAGAGATAGGTATACTAATGGAGATTGATTTGTTAGACAAAAAGTAATTTTCCAAGGTCAAGACTACATGGAGGTGTGATCTTGATTGATGGATATGTGAGATGTCTTAATGGCAAAGGCAATGCCATGGGTATTTGATCACAGATTCAAATACCATTTAATTTGGTGTCTATGGCTTTGATTTAGATTAAACAATTAGGCTTACTTGAAATATTTGAAAAATAGGAGGGGGTTTTAGAAGAGTAGAATAATCCATGGAGGAAATAGGAAATATGGATCATTCCATTTTATTTGAAGAAACCAAAACTACAAATAAAAGCTTTCACAAGATTTTAGAGTCACATAGGGTAAGCCATTTGATAAATACTTTGGGTTAAAACAAAATATCTTTAGAAACCATTTTGTGATATTATGACCTAAGTGGTCATAGCCCAATTTCAAGGAAAAAGGTTTTTGGCAAGATCTTTTGAATTAGGACTTTTGAGCCATAGAAGAAAAAAAAGAGGGTTTGAGGTTTAGGTAAAAAGGCTGAATTATATTTAAATAGAATTGACTAAGGTAATACAAGAGTGACCATAGCTTCTCTATTTTTCTAGAGACTAGAAAATGTGTGTTGAGGTACTTTATGGGAAAACACCAAGCATAGGGTTTATGAAAGGAAAAGAATGTTCCAGGGTCACACATGTGTTTTATTTAGTGAGTTGTTAAGTTGTTTTAACACCAGTGGTGTTGTTCTATGGGTAGCTCAAGACAAAACTCAACAAGCAAACAAGACAATACATCTACCAACAGATCAAAGCAATTCATCTAAACAAACAGATCAAGGCAACTCACCCAATTAGGCTTTAAAAAAAATTTATTCCCCCTAATTTTTGCAATAAGGACAATTAATCAAGGTTGCAAAAGTGGGGTGTGACACGGAGCTGATCTCATAATCATGGAGAACTCTTTTTAGGGTTTGTAAGCTCCTTTGTGTAGCCTCAAGAAACACTACACTGTCATCATCAAAGAGCAAGTGAGTGATGTGCGGGCCGGCTGATCCAAAACTCACTCCCCGGATCAAGTTTTCTTGTTGGGATTCCTTAAGAAGCGCTGAGAACCCTTCAACACAGAAAAAAAAATATGGTGATAATGGGTCTCCCTGTCGAAGCCCTCTCGATGGTAAAAAGGTGTCTGAAACACCTCCATTCAAGTTAAATAAAAACCTGACCGAAGTGAGGCATCTCATAATCATATCCACCCAAATTCGAGCGAAACCCAAATGCAGCAACATTCTCTCTAAAAAGATCCATTCGACCCTATCATACGCCTTCATCATGTCTAACTTGACAGCACACATAGAGGTTTTCCTTTTTCTTGTCCTTATTGCATGAGTACATTCATATGCGATGAAGATGTTGTCTGTAATAAGCCTACCCGGGACAAAGGCGCTTTGCTCTTCCTAAATAAGAATAGGAAGAATTTTTTTCAGCCGGTTCGCCAAAACTTTTGAGGCTATTTTATAGAGAACGTTGCAAAGGCTAATAGGGTGGAACTGTGATAGATTGTCACGAGAAGCAACTTCAGGAATTAGCACTAGCACCGTGTCATTAAAATCAGTAGGGCAGTCCCTACCCGCCAAAAACTCCTGGACAGTTGTACATACCGCAGGCTTTAAATTGGCCCAGTGGCGCTGATAAAAGAGGGCGGGGAGCCCATCTGGCCCCGGCGATTTTGTTGGTCCCATCTGAAACAGAGCCTGCTCAATCTCTCCATCTGGAACTGCTGCTGTCAGTGTTTCATTCATCTCTTCATTGACAAAGGTCTGCATTCTATCCAGAATTCTGTCTATATTTTCAGCAACTTCCGAAGCATATAAAGTTGAATAGAAATCTCGGGCCATTTCTCTCATACCTTCATCAGTATCACAGCGGCTACCATCTTCTTTCTTTAAAAAACGAATCGTATTTTTGCGTCTCCGGTGAGATGCACGATTCTGAAAAAAAAATCGTATTTCGGTCTCCCGCCTTTAACCACTCCTGGCGTGATCTTTGTCTATACATGATTTCCTCTCTTTCATAAATCTAATGGAGTTTCTTTTCTATTTCCCGTACCTCCAGTGAGGAATTGGAAACAAGAGCCCGGACCTTAGCTTCTTCAAGAGAAGCACGCGCTTCTTCAAGAGAAGCACGCAGCTTTTTAATCTCTTGTCGGACAGACCCAAAAGAGTCAAAACTCCACCTTTTAATTGGGCCAGAGATATCCTTCAGTCTACTCCACAGTCCACTAATACCATCTCCATGACCGACACTATTATTCCAAGCAGCCTGGACCATTTCATCATAAGATTCATGTCTAGTCCACATTTCTTCAAACCTGAAACCCCGCACCGTCGAGGGGCTGTGTCGGCCCTCTTGAGTTGCCACCTTAATCCACAAAGCCATATGATCAGATTCTTCTATGGCAATGTGCTCCACATGTGTCTTCGGAAACATATTAAGGAAACTCTCCGTTGCCGTTGCTCGGTCAAGTCTAGCTTGCACATTTGCTGCTCCTTCTCTCTTATTGTTCCACGTATATGTATATCCAGAGAAACCAATATCGGCTAGGCGGCAGTCCGCCAAGCACTCTTTGAAAGCCATCATTTGGGATTCGCTCCTTTCGTTCTGACCAAGCTGCTCGGATTGGCAAAGAATCTCATTGAAGTCCCCATCACAAAGCCACGGCAAGTCATCTTGTGCCCTCAAGTATCGAAGAACCTCCCAAGTTTTGCCACGAAGTGCAGTCTTTGGTTCCCCATAGATTCCAGTGAATCTCCAGGAGCCTTCTTCAGTTGATGCAAAAAAAATTCCTAAAGTTCCTAAATCTGCCTTTTGGACGTCTATTATCAAAGTTAGAGATTATCTTGCTGATGCAACCACTTATCAATTCTCTAGAGGTAATACTAGCATATGGTCCAATCCTTGGTGTCCCTTTTGGAAAGATATCCATAATCAATTAAATATCCAAGACAACAACTTTGTTTATCCTGCCACTGTGTCTGATCTTTGGATTCCCAATAAAAAAGAGTGGAACTTAACTTTGCTTACTACTCTCTTTGGTTCTCATAATGCTATTGTCTTTTTTTTTCTTCAATAAGGGAGCATCGCCCCAGCCTCTGCATCAATTGATGCACACGGCTTCTTTATTAACCAAAAGTGCAAGTACCACAAAATTTCAACCATTACAATCAAACAAAAGGTAGAGTCGATACTAAGATCAACCAAAAGAAAACACGGCCTGTAGAAGAGCTATCCATTGGCTATTCTATTAATATGTCGTCACCCAGTAGCCTGGAAAAAGAAGTCCTACCTCCAACATCAGGTTGCACCTAGTAACCATGTCCTCCCTCAACTCTAGCGGAAGAAGGAAATCCCATTGTTGAATCCAATAGGCAGCCCGTCGGATAACCTGCAAAAAATTAGTACCAGCATGCCTGTTAAAGATGATATCATTGCGGCTTGTCCATATGGACCAACAAATGGCTGAAACGCCAATGCGAATCTTTTACTTGTCGGTCTTAGGTACTCCATTCAACCAATTACCAAACATATTAGTAACATTGGCCGGTGGAGGAATATTATATAAGACATAGATCATGCGCCAAATCAATTTTGCAAATGGACAAGCAATAAACAAGTGATTAACAGTCTCTGCACAATCACAAAAACAACATTTTTTACACCCATTCCACTTCCGTTTAGCTAGATTATCCTTAGTAAGAAGCACTTCCATAAATATTTCCTGAAATATATAGTATGCCCATTCATTAAATCCAGATACATAGATTTGACTGTAAAAATTCCAGAATCATTAAGTTTCCAAATAAACTTATCAGACTCTGATGTCAAAGAAATTGTCATAATGCTATTGTCGTTGCTAATATTCCTATTAATAATGACAATGGCAACGATATTCTTGTTTGGAAATACACACCTTCAGGTATTTGTACTTCTAAAAGTGATTACCAACTATTTAGCCCTTCCTTCTATGGACTCAATGCAGGACCACACCAAATTCTATCCCAACAATCAAGAACAATTCTCCAGGAAATATGGAAATGTGGTAGTGTTCCACCAAGAGTTCAAGTATTTGGTTGGAGATTGATGAGAGGAGCCATAGCTACAGGAATGAGAGCTGCAGCGAGATCTAAACACGTTGACCAAAGATGTATCAGATGTGGCAAGAATGAAGATGATTTTCATCTATTTTTTGACTGTGAGTTCACTCATATGTCTGGTTTGCTTCTTCCCTTGGACTTAGAGTTGAAGGATTGCAACAACTAGGAACCACTCACATCCAGAATATCATTCACTATATCCTGACTAGTTACAAGAATGATGATGCACTACCAACAGTACTCACCATCCTTTGGTGCATTTGGAAGGCTCGAAATGAACTTTTATTTAATAAAAGTAACTGCAGTCCTCTGCAGGTTTTGTTTAAGGCTAACGCTCTTCGGACAGAAAAAGAAGTTAACTTCAATGTAAGAGAACAAGACTTAGAGCAAGTACAATAAGGTCTAGTCAGCTGGCTACAAGAATTAAAATAATATATTTGTATCTAGTTGGAGGAGAGAGAAGAGGAGAGAGAATGTAAGTTGACTCTTAGAACAAGTACAATAAGGCTGACTCAGCAGGCTATAAGAATTAAAATAGTGTTGTTTTGCTTAGGTGGATGAGAGAGAAGTGGAGAGAGAAGAGAGATGGGCTCTCATGCAAGAGCCAGCTCTTGCACGTGCTCCTAGGCACTTTGTGAGTATGTGTGGTGGGCCTTTTACACATATAGTTATCAATCCTTAAAGCCAACTATTATACAAGTTAGCTATAAGCTGACTATAGCTGGCCTTATAGCCAACACCCGGCTGCACTATTGGAATTGCTCTTATGCAAGAGCTAGCTCTAGCACGTGCTCCTAGGCAAGGTGTGTGAATGAAAGGTGGGCCATCAATTGAAAAAGTAGTACATTCTTATAGCCAACTATTGTACTTGTTGGCTACATATTGACTATAGATGATATGGTATCTTGCTTATAGCCAACAAGCGGCTATACTATTGGAGTTGCTCTTAGCCACTACAGAGTGCACAAACACAAGGGTAAGCCAATCAGAATCAGACTGGAATAGGGCATGAATCTTCTCTTTCTTAATAGATGGCCCGATTTTGCTGGTCTCACAGCGAGCCACATCACCTCAAGAATCTTCACATTCCCCTCACTGTTCCTAGCCGTAGGCAACATTTTTTATGCCCACACCGACACGGCACGAGCCGAACGACATCAGGAGGAGGAAGAATATCGAGGGCTGCCTCCGTCGCGTGCGTGTGCGCCGCTTTATACATTCTGGCACGTACCAATTGTTCGTACGTGGGCCAGTAGACCGATGTGGGCTGGAAGTCCAATCGTGGGCGCGCGGAATCATGTCGAGGCAAGCTAGCGTTCGGTTACTCCGGGAAAACAAATGCAATCACTGTTTCTGAAAATAAAAACGTTTGTTGTTCGTATTCCTGGTGGTGATTCACCGGCACTAACTCCTCCCGTCCTCCGCCTCTGTCTGTCTCCTCGCCATGCATGTTCCCGCCGCCAACTGATCGAGGCACCCTGCTCACAAATGCTCATGAAACTACCTCATGAATCTCAGCATTCAACGAGTAGAAACCGTTCCACTGAAGTGATCTGACGCCCGCGGCCTCCATGTTAATAGACCATGCCAGCCTCCTCGCGCACCACCTCTAGCAGCGGTATCCACGCTGGTACCGCTCCCCATTTTAATCCCCGTTTCTCTTTTTCAATTCCTTAACACATCTTTCCAATCCAGCAGGTTGCAATTCGGATCCAATTTTGCTCAACGTTTTGCCATCCACCCAATTTGATTGGAATCTGCCTGCTGCAAGCTCAAGCCTCTCAGTTTCTTTGGATTTATTGGATTCTCTGTCTGCTCGCTGGTGCTAGGAGAAAGCGGCTTTCAGTCCCCCTCCTCGTGATGATTGACCACGATCAGGTTTCTACACTCTTACATGTGTTTGTTTTTGTTTTTCAGGTATGCATGGGTTACAGATACCACCAAATGAAAGAAATCATATGGGACTGGAGCATATTATTGATTTCCTTTTATTGGGTCAGACGAATACTATATGACCGAGATTGCACTTTCTCAGGGAAGCCTCTCCCTCTGAATCTCACTCTCTAGGTGTGTTTTATTTTATAGGAAGACGTTGGATTAGAAATTTTGTAGGAATTCATCAGTGTTTACATTTTTTTGCCTCGGTTGTTTTCAGCCTATATTTCCAATACTACATGTATATAAAAAGCCAAGTTGTTCATGACTTCATGCAGATTTGCTGCAGATTTCCAATACTAAGTACGGATGATTCTTTCTCTTACCATGTTATGTTTTCTTTCACTTTTCTTACTTTACATATCTTGGATATTCTAATATATGTCTTCCTTTCCTTTATTTTTGCGTGGAATTCATTCCCTTTCTTTGAATACATAGTAAACTGGAATCTATAATTGAATTATTGATGTGCCCACACTTACATGTATGTTGAGCTTCCATCCATTCTCTTCTTTCTGCTATTCGTTTCATGCTACATATCACGGCAACAGTTATCAATTTACTACTGTTTTGCTTATCCAGAAATAGCCGACGCCAAATTAATTCAGAAAGGTAAGGCAGTGCTTTGAACTTTGATGATCTGCCTGAGATTACTATGTTTCAGTGTATGTGCCATCCAATTGCTCCCGCTACACAGGTGCATGTTACCAGGCTATTTATCATGACAATATTTATGTATATTTGCATGAATCTACAATGATTGGCAGGGAGAAATGAACAGGTTTTGTCCTCGGTTGGAGATAATTACCCCTCTCCTCATATGTATGTCTATAATTCAACTTATCTTTTATCTCGATATATTCCTCCATTTTTCAAGGCAATAAGAAGATGGGGAATTGTTGGCGCCCTATTTTTTCCCCATGTTTTCTCACGACCTCCATATATAGATGTGAGCACATTGCAACTTTTATACAATGTGAATTGAATATACACAAACGATTAATTTCATCTTTATTACAAATATCTGAGTTCAATATATAGACCCATTACAGGTTAACTGATAGTGTATACCAATTATAAATCTGATAGGACAATGTTTTTCACAAGTAACAGGAGCATCTGGGTCAATGATTCTATAGAATTTTCTGGAGTATGTTTTTTTTGTAAAGGTGAAGCTGACAAAGGTGACCGTGTGTATCTGCAATGTCTATCCTATAAGCTTCGCTAAGAAGAGTCCATTTGTACCGTTGAGTAAAATAATAAAATGGTTCTCTATTTTTTTTTTGGTAATATGATACAATTTTAGTGCATTTGTGCACAAAACACTCGATTTCATATATGTGATCACTCGGAAAAGCAAAGGGTACTTAGTAAAATAATATTCTTTAGCTCTTATCTTTCAAAATAACTCTTATATAATCCCGCCGCAACGCGCGGGGTATCATCTAGTAGTACCTAAAACCTATACTGATGATGCTTGGAAAGGCATTGCTTCCCCTTTAAATGCAGGTTCCTTCCACAAGGAGAGGGCAGGACTTGGAATCTACTTCGACTGGAATAAAGAAGACCACTACGTTATCTATTTGCAGGCGGTCTCTTTCGCAGATTCAGCATTGCAAGCGGAGGCCCAAGCTTTGGAACTAGCAGCGCAAATTGGAAAATCGTTACAGGTTGAGGAGGCCAACTTTCTAACTGGTAATCAAATTTTAGCAAATGCACTAACAAGGAGAGACCCGACAAACTATCCTGGAGATTGGATAATAAGACCCAATCTTTATCAGTTTCTTGACCATTTGCAGGGAATTAAAGCTAGAGTCTTCAAGATCAAAAGGGAGAACAATATTGTTACTCATAGGCAAGCACAAGAGGCGTTCAATTCTCATAGTACAGGACCTTGTGCTTTCAATTGTAGTGGAACAGACATCCCTCAGATCTTTGCCCTGTTAAAGCTGTTATCAGCAACCTAAATGTGCAATATACCACATTACTATCTGTAACTTGTCAATGGACTGAATGTAAAATATTTTGAGTTGCCAAAAAAAAAACCAGTCATGTTCATCATGCTGTAACAGATGTATTGATGCTGCGAGAACTAGTGGAGAAGACAAAATTGTAGCTCTCCGTGCATTCAGACGAGCCAAGGGCCTATGCTTCAAATGCGTCGAGCGTTGGGGTAAGAGCACACTTGCCCACATACTGTCCAGCTGCATATGGTCGAGGAACTACTGGAACTGCTGACGAACTTACAAGTATTGAAACTGTTGTTCGACTGTCTGGACACGCATTCACGGGTACACTAACTGAGAATTCATCGGTTATCCAGCTGGACGCCTTCATTGGAGGACACGATGCTTTGATTCTTGTCGACTCCGGCAGCTCAGCATCTTTCATCAACATCACTCTTGCAGAAACAGCTGACGAAACCTTGTTGTGTGAAAGTTGCTGACGGCACACATCACAGACGCAAGACCTACATACCTGGAATCCTGCCATTGGGTGCTGCCATCCTGGGAAAAGATTGGTTGAGACGCATAATCCTAGAATTGACTGGATTAAGAATATGTTGGTGATCAACAATGGTGACTCTACAGTGCACTTACAAGGCCACTGCTCCAGTCAAATGCAGTGTTCCGCTATTTCGGCTACAGAGCTCAGTTCTATCTGTCACCTGAACTTTGTGGCTCATCTCTTTTTCTTTTTGACGGAAGGCAACAGCGATGCTTCAATGTATTAAGAGGAACCGGGACAAATGCCGGTAAAGTACAGAGGAATTACCGGGACAAATGCTCTACCTTTGTCAGGCACCCACTTGCAACCGCGACCTCACTCTCCCGATGGCCACGACGTCTCAAGAACCCCAGCCGACCTCCATTGAGAGAGTTCATCAATGATTTTTTTTTTTTTTTTTTGGACAGAGCAGCAGTGTTGCAAGCTTTGTTATTGAAGATTGTATTATTCCTCTCCTTCCAGAGCTTCCACCAAGTGACGACTGACGAGTGCCAGGAAACGCTACTGAATGGCCATGTTCTTTGGAACGATCCTGGAACAAGTCTTCTACCAAGACTGAAGCCGATCAAGATCAGGTGAGGGGGCTAGGGTGGCAGGGAGACCCAGCCTGCGAAGCAGCTCCCTCCACACCTCCCTCGAGAACGAACAGCCGACAGATCAAGGCCAGTTTCAGGGTGCAGGAAGCACAACTTGCAGCTTGGGCGATGAGGCCAGCCTCTCTTACCCAAATTATCCGCGGTGAGGCATTTGTCTTGCATCAGCAGCCAGGTTTGCAGCCTGCATTTAGGCGTGGCCTTGGCCTTCCAAACCTGCAGGAGAATGGCTGAATGGATGCGGCCCTGTAGCTGTATGTTGTAGTGGCTCATCTCATTCACTTGCATATGCTCAACGACAGAGTCCAAGCAACAGAGATCACAGCAGAGGAATTGCAGGCTCTGATTTTCCCAATCTGCAGATGTATTCGAGGCCCTACTGCTTTGCCTCTGCAATGCGATTGCGATCACCGCATCCCACTGAGTGCACAGCCTTCGAGTCTATCACCACAAGACGAAAAAACAAAAGTATTAGAGGGATGCTCCGAACGTGAAAGACGCGAGGCAAGTTCAAAGTGTGCTCGATGCCAGACTATTGGCTAAAACCGTGGCACTTTTTTTAGAACCTCCGATCGAAATTAATTGTCGTGGATTTAGGGCAAAGATGCTACCTACTAAATCTGTCTAGGTTCATAATTTATCGTTTTACTTTTCGTCCCTTCTGATGTTAGGAGAAGAGTAGCTAGCTAATGCTTTGCGCCAGTTCAAGAGTACATTCTAACTTAGCATTGTCAAAACATTAGCAGTGCTCCTGCTCGAGGTCCTCCGGAAGATTGGGTTCGGGGAAAGGTTTCTAGCTGCTATATGTGCCCTCCTCTCCACTGCGACCACCCGAGTCTTGCTGAATGGTACCCCCGGTGCACGGATTGCCAACAAGCGTGGACTGCGTCAGGGGGACCCCTTATCCCCGCAGCTCTTCATCCTGATCATGGAGATTCTACACCTGATGATTGAGAAGGCGGCCGGGGCGGGGTTGCTCACTCCGCTCGCGCCCGCGGGGATGCGGATGCGTACCTCTATGTACGCGGACGATGTGGTCACCTTCCTTCGCCCTTCTGTGCTTGACTTCAGGGTCTTCACCGGAATAATGGAAGATTTTGGTTCCGCCTCGGGCTTGCGGGTTAACATGGAGAAGTGCTCAGCAAATCTCATCCGCTGCAGTGACGCCGACTTGGCTGTCGTGGACCAGGAGCTCCAATGCCCTGTGCAGCCTTTCCCCTTGAGATATCTGGGGCTACCTCTCACTCTGAGAAAGCCGACTGCAGCCCAGCTGCAATACCTGGTGGACAGTGTGGCAAACAAGCTACCTGGGTGGAGGGCCTCACTCCTAGATAGGGGTGGACGTCTGGAGTTGGTACGCGCGACACTTTCGGCGATACCCATTTTCGCCATGATGTCGCTTGACTTGCCAGCCAAGACCATCATCGCGATTGAGAAGATCATCAGAGGCTTCCTCTGGAAGGGAAGAAAGGACGTCAAGGGAGGCCACTGTCTAGTGGCGTGGGACAATGTTTGCGCACCTAAGGAATGGGGTGGGCTTGGGGTCCCCAACATCAGGATGATGAACTTGGCTTTGAGGACCAGATGGTTGTGGCTGCAATGGACGGATGTGTCCAAGCCGTGGAAGGAGCTCAACATTCAAGTCCCCAAGATGGCGAGGCAGCTCTTTGAAGGGGCAACATACTCAGTCCTGGGAGATGGGGCTAGTACTTTCTTCTGGACTGATAGTTGGCTTCCAGATGGGCGGATATGTGAGTTTGCGCCTAACTTATTCGGGGTCGTTCCGAAGAGCGCACTCAGGCAGAGACGGGTTCGCGAGGGTCTGGCCGGGAGTTGGCTAGACGACGTCCCCCCGGATCTGAGCACGCTAGCTGTCAGCGAGCTTTTCCAACTAGCAGACCGTCTGGAGGGGGTTGCCCTTGATGAGGGCGTGGAGGATGCTTTCCGATGGAGGTGGGAGCATGATCACTGCTATTCCGCGAGTTCTTGCTATCGTGCGATGTTCGGGGCGAGAGTGGAGATGGCTGGAGCGGTGCAGATTTGGAGATCTAGAGCTCCACCGAACTGTAGGGTGTTCCTTTGGCTGGCGGCCAAGAATAGATGCTGGACGGCGGACAGATTGAGTAGACGTGGTCTCCCGCATCCGGCTACTTGCCCTTTCTGCGACCAGGAGGCTGAGACGCGAGACCACCTCCCTGCTTGGCTGCGTTCCGACACGGCAAGTGTGGGCGACGTGCTTGCGTTGGTGGGGAAAGCTCCATTGGTTGCCGCATGCAGACACGAGCTTCGTTACTTGGCTCCAGGCGAAGCAGGGGGGTCCGGGGAAGGACCGGGACCTGTGGACGGCTATCACCCTGGTGTGTTGGTGCCTTTGGCGTCATCGGAACGACATTGTCTTCGAAGGCGCCACTCCATCTTTGTACGAAGTAATTACCCGGATCTCAGACGAAGCGGAGATGTGGCGTGCCGCCGGGCTGTTTAGGGGTAGTCTGCTGGACGTGGGTAAGTGGAGATGCCGCGAGTAGTCTCGTAGAGTGTGTGTGCCGCTACCTGTGGGTGCGGTGGGGTTGCACCACATGGCGGCTGTGCCAGGGTGCGTTGTACATCGGCCTTCTGGCCCTTCTTCTATGAACCAGATACGTCTCTCCATGACGTATCCTTGAAAAAAAACATTAGCAGTTGATTATTTATATTTGATTTTTTATCGAAGACATGCTTATTTAACTTTTTATAAATAATTATGTACTCCTATCTCCGATTCCATTGAAATACATAAAACGCAGTACAAAGACGGTGCAGCGTACCGAAGTACTCCCTCCTTCCTAATATAGGACGTGTATAGTATTTGGAAAAGTGTTAACATTTGTAATCTCAAATCGATATTGTGATAACCTCTGTAAAATATACTTTCATATTGTCTGTATTTGGTATGTTTTTCCCTATGCAGTCAGTCAAACTTTAAATTTTCTGATTTTGACTAAAAACTATGTTCATCCTATTTCAGGAAGAGGGAGTAGTACAAAAGCATGCTCTCTTGGCGTATAAGATTGCGCAAATTCCATGCTCTCAATTAGCCTAGGAGGAGGGTTGTCGTTGTATAGGGCACGCCAGGCTTTTATTATGTACTCCCTTCGTGCCTTTTTTTTTAACCAAACTCCCTTCGTGCCTTAATATAATACGTTGAAGGCTTCACGATCAAAAATCTATGTTACCTAATTTTGGGGGTGGAGGTGCTCGCCGGGATCAGGATTGAGGTCGACGAGGCTAGGACCGAGAAAGATAGCGATAGAATTCAGAAGGGTAGCGATGTAGTTTTTCCTTGTTTTTCATCTGGTCGGGACAAACCTTAGAGCATCTCCAGGAGCTCATCTATATGGAGGAGCTCATCTATATGGACATGTATAGCAAATATAGAGGACAGACCCCCAAAAACCGTCTCCAGCAGCACATCTATATGGACATGGGTCGATACATGACCATCCAGCTCTCGGGTGCGTCCTCCACTTCTGGGTGACCAAGCCAGCATCATCGCTCCCTCGCCCGCGCGATTCCGCTCGCCTCCCGCGCGATTCCGCCCGGCTCCCGCGCGAATCGGAAGCTGCAGGCGACGAGGAGGAGGACGCCGGTGCCTGTCCGCGACTCGCCGAAGGTACGCGCTGTACTTTTCGTTTTGCATCGCCGCGCGGTAGCTAGGCTGGGGACGGCGGCGGCGCTGGAAGTAGGGCCCGGGCCGGGGCGGCGCAGGCGAGATGGGGACGGCGGCGGCGCTGGATGTAGGGGCCGGGGCGGCGCAGGCGAGATGGGGCGACGGGGGCGGCCGAGATGGGGCGATGGAGGCGGCCGAGATGGGGCGACGGGGGCGGCTGAGATGGGGCGGCCGCCTCTTGCATTTGGGCAAATTTCTTCTTCTTTTGGGTGTCTGGAGCTGGTATGGTTTTCACAAATGTTGCCCACTGTGGATATATGCCATCTGCAAGGTAATACCCCATTGTGTACTGATGACCATTGATACTATAATTCACTTCGGAGCTTCGCCTCCCGCTAGCTTTGCAAACACGGGAGAACGTTGAAGAACATTCAAATCATTGTTAGACCCTGGTAAACCAAAGAAAGAATGCCAAATCCAAAGATCTTGTGAAGCAAGTGCTTCCAAAATCATTGTGGGCTCTTTGACATGGCCTTTAAACATGCCATGCCATTTCTTTGGGCAATTTTTCCAAGCCCAATGCATGCAATCTATACTCCCTAACATACCAGGGAATCCTCTTTCCTCCTCTATTGCAAGCAATCTTGCAGTATCTTCTGCGTTTGGAGATCTTAGGTACTTGTCCCCAAATACTTCGCAAACTTTGATCACAAATTTCTTGCAAGACTCTAAATTTGTGGATTCTGCTGAGCGGATGTACTCATCCGCTAAATCAGCAGACTATTCCATAAGATAACATCCGCATTGCCGCGGTCATCTTTTGCAGAGGATGCAACCCTAGAGCTCCAACGAGAATTTCTTGTTTGCGTAAAATAACCCTCATAGTCATGCTCAAGTATACCATTAACTATGCGGTTAAATAAATTACGGGACATCCTAAACCCAGTGCATAAAAAAGGTAAATGAGACACGGTACCGAAAATATACAAACACAGAGTAGTGTTCTAATGACAAACCTTCGCCGAAATAAGTGCTCGGGGTAGCGAGGATTTGTTTTGAAGTAATCATCCCGTAGAAGAACAAATCCGGCATCTCTTCCTCTCGTCGATTATCCGACGTCCAATCTTGGAACCGCCACGGCGTCGGGCATTTCCCTGCTCTTCCTCCTTGGCGATTGCTGCCATAATAAGTTCATCGTCGCCTGATGAAGACGACGATGAATTCATCATCATATCCCAAGAGGTGCTCATTGTATCGTGAGAGAGTGGATAGAGAGCAAAGAAGCTACAACCAGGAATGTAGTGAGAGAGGTGGGAGATGGTGGTATATATAGATACAAAAATATAGCTGTTGGGAATATAGCCGTTGAAAATATAGCCGTTGGGAATCTAACTGTTCAAAAAATAGAGCCGTTGGAAAAAATCTGTTAAATAGTAGTTATAGGATATATTAAAATATAGGAGAGAGAATATATATGTCCTAGTTATAGATGATATGCTGGAAAACTGGGGACATCTAAAAAGGAATCTTTATAGATGATCCTCTGTATGGAGATATAGATGA
This sequence comes from Lolium rigidum, assembly GCF_022539505.1. Classification (NCBI taxonomy): domain Eukaryota; kingdom Viridiplantae; phylum Streptophyta; class Magnoliopsida; order Poales; family Poaceae; genus Lolium; species Lolium rigidum. The sequence continues at coordinate 229,407,507 of NC_061508.1, read as the reverse complement.
CCAAATTTGGATGAGCTCCTGGAGATGCTCTTAAACATCTTATAGAAAGAAAGGGAGGGAGTATGTGGAATCATGGAGCTTTCTCATGGATAGTGAGAGTATTGATTTGTCAAATCACTGATAAAGTGTACAGGATATTGTCCAGCCTGCAGAAAAACATCGTTTTTGATACCAGAAAAGCTTAAAACATAGTGTGATGTGGGTGACAAATCTTCTTCCCCAAATACATTGGCTGCATCGAGCCGGGTTTGCCTACCTGGCCCGTCCTGCGTCCTTAGCCAGTCGCCAATGGCCACTTAACGACCAGTACATCAGGAGACAGGCAGGTCGAGAAGGGTGACATTTACAAATGCTTCCGGTGAAGCGGCACTCCGGAATCATCCGCCCAACGCTCCACCTGGCTGCCAAAGATCTTAAAAGGAGATCTCCACGATCCTTTTCCTGACCAGAAACATCTAGCGATCCACCTGGCCCAATGAAATCGACCGATCGGTGCCTGTGATAATTGGTTAAGACGGGTGGGGATTGGTCGCATTCGTCGGTAGCATCGAATGGATCATGGCCTAGGCTGATGAGGTGGTGCAGTCGTACAATCGATACTGTATAGGCGCGGCGTCTTGGTGCCATTTGATTGGAGCGCCTTAAAATAACGGGTGGACGTGTAGGTGCTCACATTCTCAAACGTACTTTAGCTCTTGTCTTAAGTAAAATTCTAGTAATTTAGTATCACGAGATCCATCTTAAGATGTAGTTTCATACTATATCAATTTCATGTAATATATATGTGCTATCCTTTTCAAAAGTTTGATCGAAGTTTATGAAATTTGACTTAATATAAAAGCTAGGAGTACACGCTTATTTAAGGATGGAGGGGGTACATGCGGCAAGGCTTGACCCTATGTTATAGCCTTATAGGGTGGTTGTGGCGCCTCTCCCGGGCATGATGTGCACCACACCATCAAAGATTGACTCGAAATACGTTCATTTGTGGTTGAAACCTCTCCCCCCAAGATCGGTGTTGAAGAGTGCGGTGCCAAACCTGTAGTAGTTCGGGTTTTTTTTCAAGTGTCTAAAGCTCTTTTTAATTTTTAGAGGACCCTTACATCACGTAGATATAATTTGAAGAAGTATATACACAACCATCGATTTTTTTTCAGAAAAATATTGTGAGAGTTGGAACAAGAAAAAACTTTTGCGGAGAAGACTTCAACACGAGTTCACCGTCAACGAAAAATGGAGATAAGTGGCCAAGTTTTTTTCTGAAACGAAGGCAATTGCTACTACTACAAACTCTTGGCACATTGACAACCACTAGAGAACAAGGATCTCGGACCCGAAAGAAGAGAACCATCCATCAACCAGCCGCAGGCGCCTTCATCACGGCGCCACTCTTTTCGGGGTTTTTTTTCTCTTGATATACTCCTTCACCTTCCTATTGTAGCCGTCTCCAACAGGATGCTAGCTATCTCCTTTCGAGATCTAGGACAAGCCGCCTCCAAACTGATGAGTAGGTAACACCGCCCTCTTTTATACACTTTTACTTTGCATACGTGCTCTTTAAAAAATACAATAGTATATGCACATCTTAATAAATTTATTTCTTGGGAGACGCATAACTTATGCCCCAAGTTTTGATACGGAACTTCGAAGGGTTAGATTATTTTTCTATATATGTAGTTTGATTTGTATAGTGCAATCCATACGAATGTGGGGGCACAAATTGTGGTAGACTAAAATTCTTTGAAGTTTTTATCATCACATTATGCATGATTTTTTTGTTGTTTTGTGCACTTGGCGCCCTATAGCTAGTATGGTACCAAGAATAGAGTATATGCAGCATGTTTAAAATACCATAATGTTAAAACCTTGTCGTGTAACTCTGGGCTAAGGACTAAAGTGCCTTTAATCGGTTGCTTCATTAAAACTGAGTTTTATCGATGAATATATTGTGTCGTAATAATTACGTACTATTTGATTCCTTATTCAAACGTTATTTTCACTTAATTTAAATTTATTACTGAGTGATTTGGATTACATATCATATACAGAAGTAGGACATGACTCTAGTTTGGCGATTCAGTTTTGGAAACAGCTTGCAAAACCAAAAAAAAAAATATTCTAAGGGCTCCTTTGTTTATAGGATAGAGAAAAAGTATAGAAATAGGAAAGATATAGAACTGAGATGTCATGTCTACTTAAATTAAGAAATTTTATATGAAAATGAGCTAATGTTTTTTCTATAGAATTTGCACTACAAAATTTCTATAGGATTAATTTCTATGTGTGATGCCCTATAAATCAAACAGCTTATGTAGGAATTTTTTCCATAAGATCCAAATTCTATATGTTCCTACACAAATTCTATGAATTGAAGAGCCCTAAATTCTATGTGCATTGTAGAAAAGATTCGTAGTAAATAATAAAGTTAATATGAATTGTAATTCCTCATTGGCACAATACAGTGTATTTAAGATTTTGAAGAATATGAAATATGTATAAAAAATATTAACATAAAGAATACCAAATCACTAGATTCATCGTGATGTATTTTATCATATGCATACATTAGATATTTTATATGTTGATACACTTGGTCAAAGTTAGCACGATTGTACTTTTGAAAAATGTTATGTACAGTACATTTGGCAAGGAGGGAGTAGTGCATTGGTGGCCATTACAGTGTGGTTGAATGATTTCTCAAGGCCTCCATAGAAAAAGAAAAAAAACCTCCAAACAATCAGGAGGTAGGAAACATAATAAAAGAAACGCATGCGTGTTGCACGCTGGAGTAGAGATTCGAGCATCGTTCATTCTTACGCTTGCATCTCCACCCCAACCTCATCCTAAACTAAATAGTAATCCATTTTGTAATAAGAGGAGTATTACCAACTCTGGCCATGACTGCTTAATCAATAAGGGTCTGTTCGGTTGTAGAATTAGGTGGAATGGAATGGAACCATTCCATTCCTCGGAGCCATTCTCGCGTTCGGTTCAGGGATAGGGTGGAATGAAACCGTTCCTCGAAAGGGAATATTCCGCCTAGATGCGGAACGAACCCGTCCGGGCAAATCGGCCGGACGAGGTGGAATGTCTCGATCTGCGTGCTAACTCCTTTCTCTCCCCTGTGCTAACCTCTCTCTCCCGTGTCTCCCTCACTGCGGGGCAGGCGGCGACGGTGGCCACCAGGCCGGGCCAGGCACACGGTGGCGGAGCAACGCGGGGCCGTGGCGACCAGGACGGCCCTCTCCTCCTTCGGCCCGGATGCGACCAGCCACGGCCCAAGGCGCGGCCGCCGGTGGACGGAGCAGCGGGGGCTGGCGGCGCGGGTTGGCGGGCGCGTGGGCGCGACGCGGAGGTCGCCGGGCGCGGGCGGGGGTCGCCGGGCGCGGAGTTCTTGGCCTCCAGGTCGATGGGCAGCGAGGACGGCGCGTCCAGGAACTCCTCCACTGTGTTCTTCTGGTTTTGGGGAATAATTAAGTTAATTAAGTATTTAAATTAAATTAGGGTCTAATTAATTAAATGTGTAGACTAATTATATTCTCTTCCATTCCACAGCTTCTGAAATCAACCGAACACCTAAATGGGATGGAATGGAATGGGATGGGATGGAATGGAACGGAACCATTCCATTCCATTCCACTACATCCAACAACCGAACACACCCTAAGAGTACGTGCGAGAATCATAGCGCGGACGTAGTAGCTAGCAGGCGATTTGATTCGTCCACACGCACACATACGTGGTTGGCTACACGAGGCCCGCCGAGGGAGAGGGTGAGGGTGGTCCGGAGGTCGAGTCGCCAGAGGTACCCGCCGTCGCCGACCCGCCAGACGTCGCAAGGCGCCACGAGGGATCCGCCGCGGCGAGGGGACGCCCCGCAGGCGACGCGCACGCGGCAGGTGAAGCCGGCGCAGGCGCCCCACGCCGGCACGGCGGCGCCGTCCCTGGCGGCGAGCACCACGTCCGAAGCGGACGCCGCGCGGCTGAAGGCCAGGTTCGTCCACGTGACGCGGCCCCACCGGTCGGACGCGAACGCCGGGGCCTCCTCGTCGTCGTCCTCGCCGGCGCAGGCCGGGGCGGCCGGCGCCTCGCCGTCGCGCCATGTGGCTGTGACGGCCTCCACCGTGACGCACGACGCCGCCGGCCGCAGCGCCGCGACGTGCGCAGGCGGCAGATCTGCGGGCTTATTTGGTGACGAGGCGTGCATGAGCGTCGGCGGTGGCGGTGGAGGAGAGGACGAGTCCGCCACCGACGTGGTGCCCGACGAGGAGGAGGACGGCGAGGGCAGAGGCTTGTCCTTGTGGACGTCCGCCTTTTGCGTCGCCGTAGCCGTAGCCACAGCTGTGGCCTTCTTGGGCTTCCGTCCCCTCCTTCCAGCAGCAGCAGCCTTCCGCTTCCCCTTCCGAGCACCCGCGGCCGTGGCCATCGCCGGCGCCGTCACGGGCGCAGGCGCCATTGCGGCGGGCTTGGGCGCGATGGGCCTGAACTTGAGCATGATGTTGCCCATCTGCCACGCCTGGCCCTGCCCCCCATCTCCTCCGCACCTGGGCGCCAAGCAGCACCCTCCCTGCTTCCTCTCCATCGTCAAACAACCAAGCACGTTCTCAGGTAGCAGAAGGGCAGCTAGCGACTAGTCTCCGACTCTCCGTTGCGCGATGCGAGGAGAGCAGGGCCACGTCGCGGTTTAAAACAAGGAGGCAGAAGGGACACGCGTCGGGGAGCACAGGTGCCGCGGGCCGGAGCTGGCTATGATTGGTCCGGCGACAACACGTGGCCGCCGGGGAGCGGCGGCAGCACGTGAAAAGGCCGCGACGCCATTGGGCGCCGTGGCACGCAAACCGGATGGAGTGTCTGTATCTCCCCCACCCTCCCCACTGACGCTCCGGCATAGTGAAGGTAGAGAGACTTGTACAGCCACGTGTGCCTCCGTCCGTAGAACGCAAGGGACGCGTAACTCGCTTTGGCGACAAACTCGCGTGGGCCCGGACAAGCTATGAGGTCCACCTGTACGTGGTTCTCGCGTGTGGTTGGTCGTTGGTCGGGAAGAGTGCATGTGAGGATTTGGGACCAATGAGGCGATCGCACCAACGAGAGCGTTGAGAGCACCTGCGCTCCCCATCCCAAATCCGGCGTTAAATAGTGTTGGATTGGATAAAACTTGGATGTGAGGAGCATCCAATTTTCAGCCATCCTTCTAGCTAGATGCTCAAAGATTGATGTTTTTGGCTTTAGTTTCAAAAATAAACTTACAATTTGGCGAATTTGACAAATTTTAGCTAAATATTTGGCTTATTTTTACAAATAAACGTTACAATTCAATAAAGCAAGCAAATAATTTAATAATTTTTAAAATAAATTAAAAGAAAACTAGTTGGTGTTGCCTCGAAGCCTCCATATGTGCTCCACCAGATCATCCTGCAATTGTTGATGCATTGTGGAGTCTCGAATCTCATGACGCATAGCCATGAACGAAGCCCATGATGCCGGCACCTGGTGATTAGGCTGTGCAAGAGGACCCTCTCTGTCATATGGTGCAGCTTGCTCGCTCGAAGGACCTGGATACTTTCGCTCATTCTCTATAATCATGGTGTGTAAGCACACACAATAGTTCATCACCTCCCACATCTGATCTTTGGACCAAGTCATAGCGGGGAACCGGACTACAGCAAATCTCTGCTGGAGGACACCAAATGCACGCTCGACGTCCTTTAGGCAACCTTCTTGTTCCTTGACAAACTCCGCCTCCTTCGGGAGGACGGGCCTGAGATAGTCTTCACAAATGTTGTCCACTTTGGATAGATACCGTCTGCAAGATAATATCCCTTCTTGTAGTGCCGGTCATTGATCACAAAGTCAACCGGGGGAGCATGACCCTCAACAAGCTTGGAGAATATCGGCGAGCACTGCAAGACGTTGATGTCTTTGTTGGATCCCGGCATAACAAAGAAGGAGTACCAAATCCAGAGATCATGGGTAACCACTGCCTCAAGTATCACAGTGCAGCCTTTTTGTGGACTGTTCTTCCATTTTCAACGCAGCATCCCTGGAAATCCTCGAGCTTCATTGAAAGCGAGAATCCGGGCAGTGTCTTCGACAGTGGGTGATCTCAAGTAGATGTCCCCGAACACTGCTATGACCGCCCTGCAGAACCGGTAGAAACAATCAAGCACGGTTGACTCAGCCATCCGAAGATAGTCATCAGCAGCATCACCAGGAGCTCCATATGCTAGCATACGCATAGCCATCGTGCACTTTTGGATGGCGCAAAACCCTGCCATGCCGGTGCAATCCAACTTGCATCTGAAGTAGAAGTTGTAGTCTCGAAGGGCATACACAATTTTCAGGAAGAGCTTCCGGCTCATCCTGAAACGACGCCTAAAAACAGACACACCGTGCAATGGACTATCGGCGTAGAGCATGCAGTAGCCCTCCATTCGCTGCCTCGGCTTGCACTTCTGATAACCTGGTACCGACCCACCACGTCGACCAATGGCCTTCTCCGCGTACAGGCCGGACTAGCAAGCTAGGATCAACATGTGCTCCTCGTTTTGGGCGGTGGCTGCTATCTCTTCTTCAAAAAGCTCGGCGAACATCTGCTCCTCCTCCTCCTCCGAGTCCATGTCCGCCCAGGCAAATGGACGAACACCTGCCGGGCGTGGTCGACGCGAGGCGCGACGTGAGGAGTTGCCCGACGGTGGAATATAGGCAGACGAGGCGAGGGACGACGGAATATAGGCTGGTGGGAGGAGGGACGGCGGAGTGCAGGCAACCATCCGGCGGATTGGCGAGGGGTGGTGCCGGCGGCGAGACAGCTATGAGAGGGGAGGGGGATTTGCGACGAGAAATTGGTGGGGTTCGCGTGTTCTCTCGCCGACAGAGCTGACCCGTCTCTGTTTTTCTCTCGTTTGGACTCCCCGAGCGCACCTCGAGGGGGAGGGGCGGGGTAGCCTGGGCTCTCCGGATGGATTAAGGGCCTTTTCCGGGAGAAAATGAGGAATCGGAGGCGTGGCTGGGCCGAATAGCGCCGTCCGGATGAAAAAAAAAGGACTATCGTGAGGCTCGCCGGGGAGATGGCTGAAGGTACTCTGAGAGTCGCGTATTGGCTCCTCGGCACCGGTGCTCCTTTTATTTAAAATTTGTTACAGAGTATATGATTGTATTTATTTAGTTTAAAAAAATTATGGGAAAAACTCTATAAACTTCAAACATTAAATTAGCCTGATACACTAGAATCAGACATGATTTCAAGAATAAGTAGGGATTTAGGGTTTTGCGAGGATAATTTCCACAAATATCCTAGTACCCTAAACCAGCCCAACGTATTTGGCCAAGAAATGATTTCCGTTGACCTCACGGCAAAAAAATAAAATCATGACGAATATAGCAAGAATAATACTTGTATATATGGTGTTCTGTGTCTGTTTCTTTGACGTTTGACCCCAGGAAACAAGGAAAAAAATTCCATGGCGAATCCTTTCTTATACGGGTCACTGGTGGAAAAACAGGCTTCCGGGAAGCCCCATAAGTCGCGAAGGTAAAGGAACCGCGACTAATGGGGTCTTTAGTCGCGGTTCGTGTGGCGAACCGCGACCAAAGCGCCCAGGCCCAGTGGCGCACGGTGGCCAGCCGGTGCGTGGGGGCTTTTAGTCGCGGTTGGCCAGCCCAACCGCGACTAAAGGTGCTCGAAGGCCTTTAGTCGCGGTTGGCCGGGCCAACCGGGACTAAAGCCCCTCCCCTATATATACCCATCCAGCGAGCCAACACTTAGCCATTTGGAGCCATTCTCTTCACAAACTTCACAAGTGAGTGTTAGGTTTGCTTTTGGTTCCTCTTATGCACATAAGGTGTTTGATGAAATGCCCCAAGAGCATGAAACAAACATGATATGAAGTGTTGGAGTCACACTTGAGCTTTCTCATTTATTTTTTCCTCCTCGATCGCGGTTAGCAACTTGAACCTTTGATGTGTCATTGATAAAATATGCATATGTGTGTGTAGTTCATTGTTTAATTTATATTGTTTGTAGCTAGTTAGTTTAACAAATGCATGATGGTTAATTATATATTTTATATTATAATAATGCAGATGAATCGGCAATGGATGTACGGTAACCGACTCTCCGGCGAGTTCAGTACGGGTTTGAAAGATTTCCTCGTAGTGGCTAATGCGAACAAGCGGGGGGTTTTGTTATCCGTCCATGTGTTAAGTGTAAGAATCGTAAGGGTTACTCTTCCTCAAGAGATGTTCACATGCACCGCTTCGGCACGGTTTCATGCCAAGCTATAATTGTTGGACCAAGCATGGAGAAAGAGGGGTTATAATGGAAGAAGATGAAGAAGGGGATGATGTCAATGATGAAAGCTATCTTTCTCATTTCGGTGATACTTTCATGGAGGATGTCGAAGGTGAAGGGGAAGGTGAAGAAGAGGCACGTGATGATCCCGTTGATGATCTTGGTCGGACCATTGCTGATGCACGGAGACGCTGCGAAACTGAAAAAGAGAGGGAGAATTTGGATCGCATGTTAGAGGATCACAGGAAGGCGCTGTACTCCCGGATGCGATGATGGTCCGAAAAAGCTGGGCTGCACACCGGATTTGCCGAGATGGAAGGCACATGCAGGTGTAGCTGACTCGGCATTTGAAAACTTGCTGAAAATGTTGAAGAATATGTTTCCAAAGAATAACGAGTTGCCCGCCACTACGTACGAAGCAAAGAAGGTTGTCTCGCCCTCTAGGTTTAGAGGTTCGAAGATACATGCATGCATCAACGATCGCATCCTCTACCGCGGTGAATACGAGAATTTGAATGAATGCCCGGTATGCACCGCATTGCGTTATAAGATCGAGGCGATGACCCCGGTGACGATGTTGAGGGCCGGAAACCCAGTGAAGAGGGTTCCCGCCAAGGTGATGTGGTATGCTCCTATACCACGGTTGAAACGTCCGTTCGAGAACAAAGAGCATGCCAAGTTGTTGCGATGGCACAAAGAGGACCGTAAGTCGGACGGGGAGTTGAGACACCCCGCGGATGGAACGCAATGGAGAAAGATCGACGAGAGTTCAAAGATTTTGCAGCTCGACGCAAGGAACATAAGATTTGGTCTAAGTACGGATGGCATGAATCCTTTTGGCGAGCAGAGCTCCAGCCATAGCACCTGCCCGTGACTCTATGCATCTACAACCTTCCTCCTTGGTTGTGCATGAAGCGGAAGTTCATTATGATGCCGGTGCTCATCCAAGGTCCGAAGCAACCCGGCAACGACATCGATGTGTACCTAAGGCCATTAGTTGATGAGCTTTTACAGCTGTGGGGCAGACCTGGTGTCCGTGTGTGGGATGAGCACAAAGAAGAGGAATTTGACCTACGAGCGTTGCTTTTCGTAACCATCAACGATTGGCCTGCTCTTAGTAACCTTTCGGGACTCGTCAAATAAGGGATACAATGCATGCACGCACCGCTTACATGAGACCGAAAGTGTACATTTGCCAAATTGTAAGAAGAACGTGTACCTTGGGCATCGTCGATTTCTTCCGAAAGGTCATCCAAGAAGAAAGAAAGGCAAGCATTACAACGGCAAGGCAGATCACCGGCCGAAGCCTCGCGGAACACACTGGTGCCGAGGTATTTGATATGGTCAAGGGTTTGAAAGTCATCTTTGGAAAGGGTCCCGCGACAATCGGTCCCGAAGGGAGCCGACGGGCACGTAGCCATGTGGAAGAAGAAATCTATATTCCGGGAGCTAGAATATTGGAAAGTCCTAGAAGTCCGCTCTCGCAATCGACGTGATGCACGTTACGAAGAATATTTGCGTGAACATCCTAAGCTTCTTGGGCGTGTATGGGAAGTCAAATGATACAAAGGAAGCACGGCAGGACCAAAGAAAGTTTGAAAGACCCCGATGACAAGCATCCGGAACGGTTTCAAGGTCGTGCCGCCTACGCTCCGACCAAAGAAGAGAAGGTCATCTTTTTTGAATGCCCGAGCGACATGAAGGTCCCATCAGATTCTCGTCCAATATAAAGGGAATAATAAACATGGCGGAGAAAAAGTTCCAAAACCTGAAGTCTCACGACCGCCACGTGATTATGACGCAATTGCTTCCGATTGCTTTGAGGGGCTCCTGCCGGAAAATGTTCGAGTAGCCATTGTGAAGCTATGTGCATTCCTCAATGCAATCTCTCGAAGGTAATCAATCCGAAGTTCTACCACGGTTACAGAACGATGTGATCCAATGTCTTGTCGGCTTCGAGTTGGTGTTCCCGCCATCCTTCTTCAATATTATGACGCACCTCCCGGTTCACCTAGTCGATGAGATTTCCATTCTCGGTCCCGTATTTCTACACAATATGTTCCCCTTCGAGAGGTTCATGGGAGTATTAAAGAAATATGTTCGTAACCGTGCTAGGCCGGAAGGAAGCATCGCCAAGGGCTATGGAAATGAGGAGGTAATTGAGTTTTGTGTTGACTTTGTTCCCGACCTTAAGCCGATTGGTCTTCCTCAATCGCGGCACGAGGGGAGACTAAGTGGAAAAGGCACGATCGGAAGGAAATCAATGATATGTATGGACGGCCATTCTCCGACCGAAGCACACCACACAGCTCCGACCAATTCCAGCTTGGTGGCTCCGTACTTTGAGAAACACAAGAATATTTTACGCTCGGACAACCCTCGGGAAGCTCGAATCCCGGATTAGGAAGGCCCACATGGAGACTTTCGGCGTTGGTTGAGAAAACATTTAATGAGTGACAATAAGGTTGTAGATCAGCCGTACATGTTGGCCAAGACACCATCTTCGACTATAACGACTTTCCAAGGGTACGAGATAAATGGGAATACATTTTACACGATCGCCCAAGATAAAAAGAGCACCAACCAAAACAGATGGTGTCCGCTTTGATGCGAAGAACCGAGAATGGGCAAAAGGTCACATATTATGGTTACATAGAGGAGATATGGGAACTTGACTATGGACCCTCCTTTAGGGTCCCTTTGTTCCGTGCAAATGGTTCAAGCTAACAGGAGGTGGGGTAAAGGTGGACCAGCAATACGGAATGACAATGGTGGATTTCAACAATCTTGGTTACCTTGACGAACCATTCGTCCTAGCGAAAGATGTCGCTCAGGTTTTCTATGTGAAGGACATGAGTAGCAAACCGAGGAAACGGAAAGATAAGAAAACGATCAGCACATCATGCGATGATCCAAAGCGGCACATTGTTCTTTCAGGGAAAAGAAACATCGTGGGAGTGGAGGACAAGACAGACATGTCAGAAGATTATAATATGTTTGCTGAAATTCCGCCCTTCAAAGTGAACACCGACCCAAGCATTAAGTTAAATGATGAGGATGCTCCATGGATACGGCACAATCGTAAGCAAGCAGGGACACAAGGGAAGAAATGATGTGTAATAATTTATTGTACCAAACTTTGTTGAATGAATCATGTGAATTATATTACCCGTGATGTGTTTGGTGTCCATTTTCGAATGATTCAATTGACTCGAGATAGCACCGATGATACATGAAATTTGGAGTGACTAAGTCATACTCCCGCATACATGAAATTTGGAGTGACTAAGTCATACTCCTGCATATAGGAAATTTGGAGTGACTAAGTCATACTCCCGCATACATGAAATTTGGAGTGATTTAGTCATACTCCCGCCTAGGCGTATAATATGCATACTCGTAGTCTTCATAGCCGCCGCCGTTGTACCGGTAGTCGTCGCCTTCTAAGTTGCCGGCGTCGCCGCCGCCGCCGTCGCCGCCGTCGTCGCCGGCGGCGCTCGTGGCTCAAACCGAGGGTAGCGCAGGCGGGGATATCGCCGGCCGTGATGTAGTCCATGACGCTCCGCGAGTCCGGCCGTACCACCATAGCCGACGGCCGGCCTCGTGGAAGTTTCCAGGAGGCGGACCGTCCTCCTCATACCTCGGCGAGCGCCCTCTCACGCCGATTGATGAAGAAGGCGTCCCAAGTATGCTGGTTATCGGGATGCCGCGGGGATTCATCCGCTGCTCCGGCGTGAGGTCGAGGTAGTAGTGGTTCGTGATGGCCGCCCGACGCGCAGCACCCCGAGGGACGGAGGGACCGGCACGCCGCCGGCGTTAGGCTCCAGCCGGCAGGGACGCGGTAGCCCGGAGGGCAAGGGTAGTTCGAGGCGCAAAGCTCCTCCACCTGCTGGTAGGTTAGAGTGGGTGCGGTGGAAGCCATGAGAGAGTGATGAGAGATTGTAATAATGCTGGCCAAGCCGGGCTACCTATATGTAGTGACAAATGGCGGGAAAAATGGGAGCGGGAAGACAGGAGGCGGGAAGAAAGAGGCGGGGAGAAAGTGGCGGGAAGAAATTGGCGGGAAAAAATTGGCGGGAAGAAAGAGGCCGAAATTGGCGGGAAACAATTGGCGGGAAGAAAGAGGCGGGAAGACAGGGAAGAAATGGCGGGAAGACGAGGAGGGAAGAGGGGGTCGGCGGAAAGAGGCGGGAAGAGGGGGCCAACGAACTTTTGAATTGAATTATTTTTATTTTTATGAATTTTTGATAATTTGTATTTTTAAGATTTTGATTTGAATTAGTTATATTTTTATGAATTTTTTGATATATTATTTGTATTTTTAAGATTTTGAATTGAATTAGTTTTATTTTTCTGAATTTTTTGATATATTATTTGTATTTTTAAGATTTTGAATTGCATTAGTTTTTTTTTCTGATTTTTTTGATATATTATTTGTATTTTTAAAATTTTGAATTGAATTAGTTTTATTTTTCTGATTTTTTTGATATAATATTTGTATTTTTAAGATTTAGAAATGAATTAGTTTTATTTTTCTTTACTTTTTGATATATTATTTGTAATTTGAAAAAGAAAAGTAATTCGAAAAAGAAAACTAATTTGAAAAAGAAAACTAATTTGGCCAACCGCGACTAAAGGCCATTTTCCGCGGGAACTGCAAAAGGGCCGAAAAAAAGCCTTTAGTCGCGGTTGGGGTCACCAACCGCGACTAAAGGGGTACCTTTAGTCGCGGTTGGGGACCCCAACCGCGACTAAAGGGGTGGTCCTATAAAAACTCGCCGCGCGAACCGCCACGGCACTTCTTCTTCTCCGCGCGATCCGCATCGCCGCGTCCTCGACGCCGCCGCTCGACTTCGCTCGCTCGCCGACGCCTTCGCTGCCGCCCGACGCCCGACGCCGTCGCCGCCGTCGCCTTCGCCGCTCGTGTACGTCACCGCCGCGCACGTGTACCGCGCCGCGCGCTCGCCCGCCGCCGCCCGAGCGCGCGCGCCGCCCTCGCCCGCCGCCGCCCTCACCCGCCGCCCGCGCGCGCCGCCTCGCCCGTCGCCCACGCGCGCGCTCTCACCGGCCCGCCGCCGGCCTCCGGCCACGCGCGCGGCCGCCCGCTAGCATGTACAGAGAGGAGAGATCGAGATGGAGAGGGGAGAGAGATCGACGAAGCAGGGGCCGTGGCCGGCGCCTCCATTTTTTTTTTGTTTTTATTAATTAACTCACAAATTTGTTAATTAAAATTGTAAACTAAAATTGTTAAATTTTGTTTAATGAATTGTTTGTTATTTTTAATTTAACTATACACTTAACAAAAAAAACTTAAAACTTTGTAACTCTTATAACAAAAAACTTAAAACTTTGTAACTTATAACCGCCACCTCCGCCCGCCGCCGCCGTAAGTCGTCGCCGCCCGTGCATGCACAACGAGACGACGCTGGCCGCGCGCCGCCGCGCGCGCACGAGACCACGCCGTCTCTCGTTTGCCCAACCGGTTCACGTCGCCCTTTCCCCCTCGCCACGCGCACTTGTCCGATGAATCCGCCGCGCGCGACACCCTCTCCCACCCCTTCCTCGCCCTCTCCTTTTGCCACCGCCCTTCGCCACCGCCACCGCCCTTGTTCACTTAATTAATTTGTTTTGACTACATGTTTTCAGGACCGACATATGGCGGACGATAGAGGTGACCCGATTCTCGGACAACTATGATCCGGACGCTCGAAGAACATATCTTCGGCATCATAAAAGGCGATGTTATATATGTGCCGACCGGAGAAGAAGAAGATGATATCTCTTCTTATCTCGAACCTTGAGGGTGAAGATGAAGGGCGCCGTCAGCAAGATGATGCCGAAGAAACGTCGATAAACGACGATCTTCGCTTGGAAGTAGCAACCACCTCCGGCGCCGAGGTATATATATATACATATTGAGCGTCCGGTGATACAACTAACTGATTTGAATAAATTAATGTGTGTGTACTAACGCGCGCGACTCTCTTTCTTATTTTAGCCCTCGGCCGGATCGTCGAAAAATCGAGTACGTCGTCGTCAAAGCGTGGCGCAACCAAGACGATGAAACCAGGAGAAACATGCACCATCGATGTTGTCGACGAAGAAACCGGCAGGCCGCCGGAGCCCAGCAAGAACGCCACCAAGTTTGTCAGCCCAATGCGGAGCCGTTGTTAGAGACAACGTCTCGATCACCCGCCAGAGTGGAATGAGCCAAAGAAGGCACGTGTTGGTTTCACTTTTGTCGAACAGAGAGAAAAAAAGATTGCTTCAACAAGCTTATGGAACATTTCGTTCTACCTCCGGAATACCGCAAATACGATGAGGAGGGTAACAAGATTGCGGAAAACAAGAAGAGGCGCAAGCTAGTCAAACAGTTCGCTCTTTCTAGGATGGCCAACGCATTCCGGAAATACAAGCAAAATCTAGCCCATGACTTTGTCAACCAGGGCAAGACTCCGGATTTCAAAGGACAATATGAGAAACCGCAACATGATTGGCCAGAATTTGTGAAGCAAAAGAAATCGGAGCAGCTTCCTTGAACTATCGAAAAAAATAAGGAAAATGCGGCCAAGAAGGAGTACAATCATAAAATGGGGCCAGGAGGGTATCGCTTTGGCAGCCTAAGTGGGAGAAGATGGAGAACGAGCCGAGGGCGCGAGGAATCCGTCCAGGTACGGAGGGATGGGACCCAAGGGCCAAAAGCTGGTGGTACGGGCATGGGGGATCGCCGAACCCGGAGACAGGGGAGTGTGTTTACCAGTGGCAAAATAATTACACCCACCCAAAACCTTATTGAGGCAATGAGGGATGCTCAAGAGGGGAGGATCAGGTTCAACAGCAGAGAACGACGCCTCGACAAAAGCCCTCGGGAATCCCGAACACGGAGGACGTGTACGAGGCATGCCCGGGGACATTTCGTGGAAACTAGGGTTCCCCCGTAAAGATGACCCGTACGGTTACGTAAGCCGTAAGAGAAAGATGGATCGGGATGCAGATGTTGTGGCGAAGTTGGTAACGGAAATGGATGTGATGAAGAAAACCGTGAGTGTACTAGTCGCCGAAAGAGATGCAGCTCGGGCGCAAGATGAAGATCATCCAATGGATCTCGGAAGCCAGCAGCGGAGAAGAAGCAAGCGTGGCTTCCACGGAGGCCTCACCGGCCGGTGCACCGACGATCGAAATTACCGCACCGGAGCCTCACCGGTGGTCGAGTTACCGCACCGGAGCCTCCTCGCTACCCCGTGGACGATATAAAGGAGATGAAAGCATGTCATCTCGTATTATCCTATCGGGAACATGTCCATGAAGGTAGCCATCGGCAAGTGCTTTACCACTGGAGCACTCCACCACAACAACCCCATTCAAGATGGCTATGCTCGTGTCACGGTGGAGGAGATAGTCCAAGGGTTTGAGGACCTCGGACATTGACATTGCTACACCCGAAGGGGTGAAAAGACTTGGAGATGTCAAGCGCCGCTCATTCTATGGCAGAAGAAATTTATCAAGTTTCCGAGCGAGGCGCCAACAAGTCCACCCCCGTACGGTGGTGGTGGTGGCGGTGGCGGTGACGGTGGCGGTGGCGGTGGCGGTGACGGTGGCGGTGGCGGTGACGGTGGCGGTGGTGCTTCACCTAATACACCTCATCCACGCGCGCACGCCGCCCCCAGTCCTCGTCCGGCGGGTGATCGGACACCGGTACCGCCCCCAATCCACCTCCGGCGAAGAAGCGTAGCAGTCCCGGGTTATTAACCCGGACCCTTACGTACCTAAGAAAACAAAGGTACCGGAGGTATCACCGAAGCCTCTCCCCAGAGGTCTTGGGAAAGTAGTGCCGAGGAAGTCGAGGCGGGCGCGGCCGCTGATTTAGAGAAATGGAAGGCAAGCGTCACGAAGAAAATAGAGGGCGAGCCCAAGCCAGCATATTCCGACAAGGAAAAGCAAGGGCTAAGTCATTTTTGAACACACCGTCCCAAGCCGCGAAGAATCCGCTCGACGACTATTTACGTGAACTTCGTAGGCAAGCAGCCGCGTTCAAGAGGAACAAAGAGTCTCGCGGAGAAGAAAGCCTTGGAGGACAAGGCCGAGACAAAATTAGAAAGGGGGAAAGAAGTTGCCCAGCTCGGGGAACAAAGTAAACAATCGATCGCCCCGCTCATAGTGCAAGCCGCCGGCCGGGAGGCCCCCGATATCATAGCAGCTGCGGCAGCGACATGGATTGACCGTAGAAAGTGCCGTAAAACAAGCGGCCGACTTAGGTATCACTCTTCGTGCGTTGTTAGGCCTTGATGAGGCGCCAATGAAGGACGTAGTATTTACATATGTGAAGAATGGCCCTCTCATCGAGCCTCGCGCAGAAGAGGATCTACCTCGACAAATGAAAGGTCTCGCTAAATTGGTACAAGGCTTACATAAAACATGAAAACGCCAAAGACTATATCTATGCGGAAGTTAAATATGAGCATCACTTCAAACGTTACCGGGTACAAATTCCTCTCGAGTGAATTGTTCCAGCCTGTTCAATCTGCGCGACCTCGACAAATCTATCATCGCTTGCTACGTTCGTAAGTGATTTATTAATTTCTACCCCATCTCGTTCATTGCCTCGCACTATATATATATATATTGTCCTAACTATCTTGTTGTGTACGCTATATATTATGCGTAATGAAGAAGCGGGAAATGCGAATAAGGAACATCCATGATGTTGGGTTCATTGACCCACACATCGTTAATTCATATGTGTTAGAACACCACCCCGCCGACGTGGAGGAAGACCCGTGGCGGTTTATTAGAAAACAAAGCAATAGAAAAGTGATATTCTATTTCCTTACCATTTTGGGTGAGTGTTTCTGTCTTGAGCACATTCTCTTTTGTTTACTCCATGCATGGTATGTGGCTAATCGATGAGTTATGCATGACTCGTGCATGTATCGTGTCCGCAGGTTCCACCGGATTCTTATGGTAATTAAAGTTCAGTACCTCCTCGCCCTCGTCCACGACTCTCCGAATATGGATCCGGCGCTTTGGGGCGACATGAGAAAAATGATGCAAAAGTAATTATTTTCATTCATTTGCGCTCTATATCGATCGGCCTATTTCGTTCATCATTTCCTAATATCAAGTAACTAATTAATAACTCTCTTGTTTATTTAATTTTCTTTGCCTCGTAGGGTTTGGAGACGGTTCGTAGATACCAAGGTCGGTGAATTCAAAAAAGAGCTACATTTTAAAATGGCGTAGTGCCGACGACCGGGGATACTCAGCCACCGGGGACCAATCTATGTGGATACTATGTTTGTGAGAGGATCCGGAGATACCGCAATGAGCGGGACCAGTACGTGTGAGAACAACGTCCCGAGGAATAACCTCCGGAAGACGCTTAGTCTAGAAGCTCGCTTCCGACCACTTCAAGAGGAACTAGCTGGATGGTTGGCGAGGGAAGTCATCGATCCTAGAGGAGAACACTATTACGATGACGTAGATCTTTATAGGCACCGGAATTTGTAACTAACTTGTTCAAAATTGTATATGGTCATCCGATATTGAATATATATTGTATATGGTCATCCGATATTGAATATATATTGTATATTACTCTTGAATTCTTTTTGGTTCTAATTTCAAATTTGTTTGAAATTGTACATTCATATGCATGTATGTATACAAGTACCGTAGAATATGTGAAACTCCTTCAAAATTAAAACCCAAAAGAAATAAAATAATACAAATTAAAAAGAAACCAGATTTAGGGGAGGGGGGCTAAACCCTAAACCCCGCGGAGGGCCTTTAGTCGCGGTTGGCCGTAAGAACCGCGACTAAAGGTCCTCCGCCCTGGCGCTCGCCTCGAGGCCCACGTGGATGGGCCTTTAGTCGCGGTTCGTAAGGAACCGCGACTAAAGGGGGGGCCTTTAGTCGCGTTACTTTGGTCGCGGTTGGGCCACCGCGAC
>NC_061508.1:229366550-229389167 GCF_022539505.1 Lolium rigidum | reverse complement strand
AGTACATAGACCGCTATCCAAGCATGCATCTATGCCTAAAAAGTCCACCTTCAGAGTTATCATCCGAACCCCTTCCAGTATTAAGTTGCAAACAACAGACAATTGCATTAATTATGGTGCGTAATGTAATCGATAACTACATCCTCGGACATAGCATCAATGTTTTATCCCTAGTGGCAACAAGACATCCACAACCTTAGAACTTTCTCGTCACCGTCCCGCATTTAATGGAGGCATGAACCCACTATCGAGCATAAATACTCCCTCTTGGAGTTAAGAGTAAAAACTTGGCCAGAGCCTCGTACTAATAACGGAGAGCATGCAAGATCATAAACAACACATAGGTAATAGATTGATAATCAACATAACATAGTATTCTCTATCCATCGGATCCCAACAAACACAACATATAGCATTACGTATAGATGATCTTGATCATGTTAGGCAGCTCACAAGATCCGACAATGAAGCACATAAGGAGAAGACGACTATCTAGCTACTGCTATGGACCCATAGTCCAGGGGTGAACTACTCACTCATCACTCCGGAGGCGATCATGGCGGTGAAGAGTCCTCCGGGAGATGATTCCCCTCTCCGGCAGGGTGCCGGAGGCGATCTCCCGAATCCCCCGAGATAGGATTGGCGGCGGCGGCGTCTCGGGAAGGTTTTCCGTATCGTGGCTCTCGGTACTGGGGGTTTCGCGACGAAGACTATATGTAGGCGGAAGGGCAGGTCAGGGGGCCACACGAGGGCCCCACACAACAGGCCGGCGCGGCCAAGGCCCAGGCCGCGCCGCCCTAGTGTGGCGCGACCTCGTGGCCCCACTTCGTAAGTCCTCCGGTCTTCTGGAAGCTTCGTGGAAAAATCGGCCCCTGGGCGTTGATTTCGTCCAATTCCGAGAATATTTCCTTACTAGGATTTCGAAACCAAAAACAGCAGTAAAATAGCAACCGGCTCTTCGGCATCTCGTTAATAGGTTAGTGCCGGAAAATGCATAAATATGACATAAAGTATGCATAAAACATGTAGATATCATCAATAATGTGACATGGAACATAAGAAATTATCGATACGTCGGAGACGTATCAGCATCCCCAAGCTTAGTTCCTGCTCGTCCCGAGCATGTAAACGATAACAAAGTAATTTCTGGAGTGACATGCCATCATAACCTTGATCATACTATTGTAAGCATATGTAATGAATGCAGCGATCAAAACAATGGTAATGACATAAGTAAACAACTGAATCATAAAGCAAAGACTTTTCATGAATAGTACTTTCAAGACAAGCATCAATAAGTCTTGCATAAGAGTTAACTCATAAAGCAATAAATCAAAGTAAAGGTATTGAAGCAACACAAATGAAGATTAAGTTTCAGCGGTTGCTTTCAACTTATAACATGTATATCTCATGGATATTGGCAATGTAAAGTAATATAACAAGTGCAATATGCAAGTATGTAGGAATCAATGCACAGCTTCACACAAGTGTTTGCTTCTTGAGGTGGAGAGAAATAGGTGAACCGACTCAACATAAAAGTAAAAGAAAGGCCCTTCGCAGAGGGAAGCATTGATTGCTATATTTGTGCTAGAGCTTTGGTTTTGAAAACAAGAAACAATTTTGTCAACGGTAGTAATAAAGCATATGTATCATGTAAATTATATCTTACAAGTTGCAAGCCTCATGCATAGTATACTAATAGTGCCTGCACCTTGTCCTAATTAGCTCGGATTACCAGGATTATCATCGCAATACACATGTTTTAACCAAGTGTCACAAAGGGGTACCTCTATGCCGCCTGTACAAAGGTGTAAGGAGAAAGCTCGCATTGGATTTCTCGCTTTTGATTATTCTCAACTTAGACATCCATACCGGGACAACATAGACAACAGATAATGGACTCCTCTTTAATGCATAAGCATTTAGCAACAATTAATGTTCTCATATGAGATTGAGGATATATGTCCAAAAACTGGAACTTCCACCATGGATCATGGCTTTAGTTAGCGGCCCAATGTTCTTCTCTAACATTATGCATGCTCTAACCATTAAATGAGTGGTAAATCTCCCTTACTTCAGACAAGACGGACATGCATAGCAACTCACATGATATTCAACAAAGGGTAGTTGATGGCGTCCCCAGAAACATGGTTATCGCACAACAAGCAACTTAATAAGAGATAAAGTGCATAAGTACATATTAAATACCACAATAGTTTTTAGGCTATTTGTCCCATTAGCTATATATTGCGAAGGTAAAGGATAGAAATTTTAAAGGTAGCACTCAAGCAATTTACTTTGGAATGGCGGAGAAATACCATGTAGTAGGTAGGTATGGTGGACACAAATGACATAGTGGTTGGCTCAAGGATTTTGGATGCATGAGAAGTATTCCCTCTCGATACAAGGTTTAGGATAGCAAGGTTATTTGGAACAAACACAAGGATGAACCGGTGCAGCAAAACTCACATAAAAGACATATTGTAAACATTATAAGACTCTACACCGTCTTCCTTGTTGTTCAAACTCAATACTAGAAATTAGCTAGACTTTAGAGAGACCAATTATGCAAACCAAATTTTAGCAAGCTCTATGTATTTCTTTATTAATGGGTGCAAAGTATGTGATGCAAGAGCTTAAACATGAGCACAACAATTGCCAAGTATCAAATTATTCAAGACATTTTAGAATTACTACATGTAGCATTTCCCGATTCCAACCATATAACAATTTAACGAAGAAGATTCAACCTTCGCCATGAATACTATGAGTAAAGCCTAAGGACATATTTGTCCATATCCAACAGCGGAGCGTGTCTCTCTCCCACACAATGAATGCTAGGATCCATTTTATTCAAACAAAAACAAAAACAAACCGACGCTCCAAGCAAAGCACATAAGATGTGATGGAATAAAAATATAGTTTCAAGGGAGGAACCTGATAATGTTGTCGATGAAGAAGGGGATGCCTTGGGCATCCCCAAGCTTAGACGCGTGAGTCTTCTTAAAATATGCAGGGGTGAACCACCGGGGCATCCCCAAGCTTAGAGCTTTCACTCTCCTTGATCATAGTATATCATCCTCCTCTCTTGATCCTTGAAAACTTCCTCCACACCAAACTCAAAACAACTCATTAGAGGGTTAGTGCACAATTAAAATTTACATGTTCAGAGGTGACATAATCATTCTTAACACTTCTGGACATTGCACAAAGCTACTGAAAGTCAATGGAATAGAAAAATCCATCAAGCATAGCAAAACGAGCAATGCGAAATAAAAGGCAGAATCTGTCAAAACAGAACAGTTCGTAAAGACGAATTTTATTGAGGCACCAGACTTGCTCAGATGAAAATTCTCAAATTGAATGAAAGTTGCGTACATATCTGTGGATCACTCACGTAAATTGGCATAATTTTCTGAGTTAGCTACAGAGAATTAGGCCCAGATTCGTGACAAGAAAGAAATCTGTTTCGTGCGATAATCCAAATCTAGTATGAACCTTACTATCAAAGACTTTACTTGGCACAACAATGCACAAAACTAAGATAAGGAGAGGTTGCTACAGTAGTAACAACTTCCAAGACTCAAATATAAAATAAAAGTACTGTAGTAAAAACATGGGTTGTCTCCCATAAGCGCTTTTCTTTAACGCCTTTCAGCTAGGCGCAGAAAGTGTGAATCAAGTATTATCAAGAGACGATGCATCGACAACGGGGTTTGGAGTTTTCTCAACCATGCATAGTATTTTGGATACATAAGTTTCAGCGGCTCCCTTTTCATTAGTCTTGGGCTTGCTACTCTCATCAAACAAATTTTCAGGAACAAGCCAAGCATAATTATCATCTAGAGCTTCATGCATCGCTAGGAGCTTACATGGTATTGGTGCTTTAATCTCCCCACCATCATTAACACTATTAGTATACTTAATTCTATCCATATCCATTTTTTCAAGTGTTCTTTTAAAATCGGTGATCGTACCAAGCCTCTCATGCTTACTAAAAACTTTTCTAGCTTCTTTAGCTATATCCGCAAATTCTCGCACTAAGACTTTTAGAACAAAATCTCTCTTCTCTCCCCGCTCCATATCAGAAAGTGTAAGAAACATGTGTTGTATCATGGGGTTAAGACTAATAAATCTAGCTTCCATCATACGTACCAAACAAACAGAGGCATCTTCATAAGTAGGGACAGCTTTTGCAAGGGGTATATCTTTAAGGTCTTCATGCATACTAACATGGGTGAACAATTCTTCTATATTATCTCTTCCAATTATAGACCCTTGTCCCACAGTGTATATCTTTTACAAGTAAAATTAAAAGGAAACATGTTGAAATAAGTAAAGCAAATGCAAGTAACTAATTTTTTTGTGTTTTTGATATAGAGTGCAAGACAAGTAAATAAAGTAAAGCTAGCAACTAATTTTTTTGTGTTTTGATATAATGCAGCAAACAAAGTAGTAAATAAAATAAAGCAAGACAAAACAAAGTAAAGAGATTGGATTGTGGAGACTCCCCTTGCAGCGTGTCTTGATCTCCCCGGCAACGGCGCCAGAAAAGTAGCTTGATGCGTGCAGTCGACACGTCCGTTGGGAACCCCAAGAGGAAGGTGTGATGCGTACGTAGCAAGTTTTCCCTCGTAAAGAAACCAAGGTTTATCGAACCAGGAGGAGCCAAGAAGCACGTCGAAGGTTGATGGCGGTGGGATGTAGTGCGGCGCAACACCAGGGATTCCGGCGCTAACGTGGAACCTGCACAACACAACCAAAGTACTTTGCCCCAACGTAACAGTGAGGTTGTCAATCTCACCGGCTTGCTGTAACAAAGGATTAGATGTATAGTGTGGATGATGATTGTTTGCGTAAAACAGGAGACCAAGTATTGCAGATAGATTGTATTCGATGTAAAAGAATAGGACCGGGGTCCACAGCTCACTAGAGGTGTCTCTCCCATAAGATAAATAGCATGTTGGGTGAACAAATTACAGTTGGGCAATTGACAAATAGAGAGGGCATGACCATGCACATACATGATATGATGAGTATAGTGAGATTTAATTGGGCATTACGACAAAGTACATAGATCGCTATCCAGCATGCATCTATGCCTAAAAAGTCCACCTTCAGGTTATCATCCAAACCCCTTCCAGTATTAAGTTGCAAACAACAGACAATTGCATTAAGTATGGTGCGTAATGTAATCAATAACTACATCCTCGGACATAGCATCAATGTTTTATCCCTAGTGGCAACAAGCACATCCACAACCTTAGAACTTTCTCGTCACCGTCCCGCATTTAATGGAGGCATGAACCCACTATCGAGCATAAATACTCCCTCTTGGAGTTAAGAGTAAAAAGTTGGCCAGAGCATCTACTAATAACGGAGAGTATGCAAGATCATAAACAACACATAGGTAATAGACTGATAATCGACATAACATAGTATTCTCTATCCATCGGATCCCAACAAACACAACATATAGCATTACAGATAGATGATCTTGATCATGTTAGACAGCTCACAAGATCCGACAATGAAGCACATAAGGAGAAGACGACCATCTAGCTACTGCTATGGACCCATAGTCCAGGGGTGAACTACTCACTCATCACTCCGGAGGAGATCATGACGGTGAAGAGTCCTCCGGGAGATGATTCCCCTCTCCGGCAGGGTGCCGGAGGCGATCTCCTGAATCCCCCGAGATGGGATTGGCGGCGGCGTCTCTGGAAGGTTTTCCGTATTGTGGCTCTCGGTACTGGGGGTTTCGCGACGAAGACTATATGTAGGTGGAAGGGCAGGTCAGGGGGCCACATAAGGCCCAGGCCACGCCGCCCTAGTGTGGCGCCACCTCGTGGCCCCACTTCGTAAGTCCTCCGGTCTTCTGGAAGCTTCGTGGAAAAATAGGCCCCTGGGCGTTGATTTCGTCCAATTCCGAGAATATTTCCTTACTAGGATTTCTGAAACCAAAAACAGCAGAAAACAAAGAATCGGCTCTTCGGCATCTCGTTAATAGGTTAGTGCCGGAAAATGCATAAATATGACATAAAGTATGCATAAAACATGTAGATATCATCAATAATGTGGCATGGAACATAAGAAATTATCGATACGTCGGAGACGTATCAGGGGCCATATGGGCCATACGCTCCACCTCCGGCGCCATATGGTTCATACCTCCGCCTCCGTATCCATACCCCCAACCACCTCCAAATGCTCCACCTACAGGTAGCGGGAGTGGCACTGTACCTCCTTACCCACCACCTTCGTACGGTTCATACCCTCCACCTCCGTATCCATACGCGCCATATGGTCCGTACCCCCCACCACCTTCTGAAGCTAGTGCACCAAGCTCCGAGTCCAATGCCGCGGAAACAATCGTACCACCGCGTGCAAAGAGGCTTGACTGGACAACTGCGGAAGAGGAAAAACTGGTACTTTACTTACCCATCGCATATTTATTTCGGGGTTGGTTCTTGCTTGGATTTCTCACTAACAATATCTATTTCGGGGTAGGTTAATGCTTGGCTTTTTAACTCCAAGGACTCTGTTGCCGGTAATTGCAAGAACGGCACTAGTTTTTGGGGTCAGATAGCTGCAACCTTCAACTCTACCTCGGATCCTGCCCGTCGTCGGACCTCCAAGCAGCTGAAGGATCATTGGAACGCCTACAACAAGGAGGTATCCCTGTTCAATGCATACCACATCCAAGAAGAAGCGTTACGTCAGAGTGGAGCAGACGATCAGATGGTCATGAAGGCGGCAATGGAGAGGTACGCGAATGACAAAAGAGTGACTCAGCCGTTCAGACGGCACCACTGGTGGCAAGCTGTTCGCAATGAAGCAAAGTGGAAAGGACAACATGGTCCTGGTAGTGGAACCGAGTCCACTTCCAAGAGAAGCCGTCTAGGAGTTTCTGGTGAGTACAGCTCTAGCGAGGCGACGACGGAGGAGGAGCGTCCACCGGGCCGCGATAGGGCCAAGGCCGCGGCACGTAAGGGTCGGAGGAAGGGGAAGGAATCCTCATCAAGCAGTGAGGTAGGAAGTAAATCCTTCGCGATGAGGAACATGATGAAGGGTTTAGTGAAGGCTAAGCTATTCAAGCAATGGAACAAAATGAAAGACCGATCAACCGACGACATGAACGAAGCAGAAAAGCGCAAACATGCGAAGGCCATCAAGATGGTGGAAAAAGAGCTTGGTCTGGAAGATGATGACGACGACGAGGAGCGGGAAGAAAAGGAAGAGGAGTAGAATTTTTATTTATTATGTAATTTTTAAAATTTATTATGCAATTTTTTTAATTATTATGTAATCGGTAACATTTTTAGTTGAATAAAATAATTTTCTTGCATTATTTCGAATGTCTAAAAAAAATCGAGTGAAATAACTTAATCTGAAAAAGAAATAGTGATGTGGAGGAGAGAGAAGTGAGAGCTGGCACTATAGCCTGTGCACTGGCACCGTGGGGTGAGAGTGGGGAAAAAAGCTAACGTGGCAGGCTATAGTGTGGTGATGCATTGGCACCAGCCTAAGGTCTTTTGAAAACATAACTTCTACTGTGTCATTTCTATCAACAGAAAATTTCAGCTACTCGTAGTTCCAAACAATTCAGAAATTGATGTTTAGCAAAATCTTAATTACCCTACTTTTATTTTGTTCGCGCTTCTTGTACTAGCTCTGTCTATAAATAGATATCTTAGATATCTCAAAATTTGGAATGTTGGACGGAGTGAGTAGTACTTTGTTTTTGCAGGTACCCTGTTACTCAGGTGTCTCTTCCACGCTTCAATTGATTCAGAAACTTCGTATGCAAATGATTTAGCGGAATGGAACTGTGCCAAACAAACTAAAACGGCTTACTTCACTGACCTTTTTCATTAGTGCCAAAGAACTTGCCACTGTTGCAACCAAGATTTCTCGTGCCAAAGAACTTTTTTGAAACAGACGTTAAGATTTCACGTGACAAAGAACTACCAGTGTTGCAACCAAGATTTCTCGTGCCAAAGAACTACCATTGTTGCAACCAAGATTTCTCGTGCCAAAGGGAGAACACATTGACACTAGGTGTCAGGTCAAAGGTCAGATAAACAGTTCCTTGTATTCATGAGAGATGCGGGGATGTTCCATTCAACAAGTACAAGGTACAGACCCCAGCATACACTGTGACATGAAGGTGCCAAAGAACTAACCTGCCTACCAACATCACTTCTTAAGCAACAGGTTTCTGAAATCATCATTTGATTTTAGCTCTTCCGCAGCAACATCGGGCTTATCACTCTTGTTCCACCCGAGAGGTTTGATCACTGACCTCGGCGCGAACAGCGTGCTCTTTCCTGTCATTTTCGTGTCACCTTTGGGCATTTCCTTCTCTGAACTACCGTCAGCTGGCGCTTTCTCATCATGGTCACCCCCAGAAGGCAATTTATCTGCAGAAACGAGCTCACATAAATTAGATTAGATGTAGCCCAAGTGATTAAGGTAACAATTAAGGTGCCTAGCAAAGGACCAGCAGGTGTCACTAATTTCAGTTTTATGCTCCTATAAGGTCACACCAATCAATTGCGGGGAAATGTTACAAGTCAAATGTCCTCAAGGGAAGAGAAAATAAAATTCACAAAAGGGGTCATACAGCACTCCAAGATATACGATTATAAAGTAAACCACCTTTGCATCACTGTAAACATGCAAAGGAGATATGATCCTGCTACTGCAAGCCTGCAATTTTTTTCGAAATAGGGGAGATCCATGCAGCTTTTATTGCACTGCAAGTCTGCAAATAGTGAGGCGTATAAGTGTGAAAGTACATGCTCAATGCTATAATGCCAACAGGTCTGAGATGCCAGTCACAATTCACAAGTGCCTCTTTGACTGAAGAGTTCAGTATGAAGAAAAAGAAAGGTATTTACCAAACTGCAAATTTTCAACTGCTTGACTATCAAAGAGCATAGCAAAAACACTGCCAGTTGGCTAGTTACGATGACACTATGACAGTTCAATTTTTCCGGTAACCAACTAGCAGTAGATAGCAAAAAAGTTGAATATGGAGCCATGTCTGCCAGCTCTAAAGTTTCTGTTTCTTACTGGTATGCACAGTAGTTATAGGCTTTGGATTTATATGATTTAGTAATGTGAATACAGCACAATTTACTATTAACCAGAGAAGAAGTGGGGGTCTCAGTCAAAGAGCATACCCTGGCCTTTGGAAGCAATGCCTGCTTCACGATTCTTCTTACTTTTGCTTGGATCTGAATAGGCAACACTTACTTTCTTACTGAGAAACTTCTGCTTGTTCTTTCTAATGGCTGCCTCAAGATGTTCCTTGTCTGAAAAGTCTACATACGCCAAACCCTGCAAAAAAACATCCATCGAAAAACAAATCAACACAGATTCAAATTTTCTGAGAATGCGCTCCATAAAATATAAGACAGAGAATTCCTGCAACTCAAAAATTACAAGAGCATAATGTGAAAGGGGGCAGGGATGATATAGAACCCACTGTTTCTCTTAAAATCGCAAACATGCTAAGCGCGAGAACAATTAGAAGACAGCTATGCCATACTAACAGTTTGGGATTCTAAACAATGATACCAGAATGCTGAAACATACAAACTTCCAGTGCAAAGGATTGAACATGTACCCGCGATTTTTTGGTGAATCTGTCCCTCAGCAACCTTACGTCTGTCACACCACCAATGTCAGAAAAGAAACGGCGGATGTCCACCTCAGTAGCCTATACAGAGAGTGGAAGCTTGGTTCATTGAAGTTCGGAGTAAGTGCACATAAGAAACAAAAAGTGGCTTACCGTAAAGTCTATATTTGACACATACGCAGTGCATTTGTCCCTGTATACGTATGACTTTGGTTGATTTGAACTTGTATTTCGTCCTTGGTTGACACCTTCAGCTTTCATTTCCATCGATGCCTCAGCCTTCCCCCTGCTGACCTCACCAGCTTCTTGAAGATCACTGTTTGTGCTTTGATCCTTTGATCCGTGGACATCTGATGGCGCCATCTTTTTAGGTGGGACATCTTTCCTTTTCTTAGCAGGAGGCTGCACTTTGCTGGTCATTTTACTTGCCTTTCTTTTCTGAGAGGAATCATTTGCATATGAAGTTTCTTTGGGGGCTGAAGATGGGTCAGATTTAGCCTCTTGCTGAGCCTTGAACATCATAAGCTCCTTTAAACGAGGGGTGACCTGGTCAAATAGCATGATGATTAGTTAAGCAACAACAGTTTACACGATAACCTATTGTACACCAATCTAAGCCACAAAGTTAAATCATAAAAAAAAATTGACATGGCATGTTGACGTGGGATATGGTAACCCATTTCAAAAATAATTGCAAATGCAACAGATTTAACAAATCTTGACAGCACAAGGGACTAGTCTAGCATGTAAACCTTTATGGTATCAATTGTAGCATATGATCTGACATTATGCAAATGGAACCAGGAACGTTAAGAAACTTGTGGCACTATCATATTATGGAGAACAATCAAGAAGGATAGTAGATCTTATGTGTTGCAGTACAGGACAGAGGCATTGAACAAGTGCTTCATGCATATAAGCATATTCATAACCAATTCAAGTATAATTTACTCACATACATACAATCAAATAGTGTTTGGAGGGATATGAAAGGTGCATGATGCATCATGCCAATTAAATATTTATTCGCTAGAAAAGATCCAGTTTAATGCAACAAATTTAAAAAAGATGTTGTACTTGTCAAATATTACAACCAGCATTATCCATTTATCCTCTCCCTGCTCCAATGCAAAATTTATTAAGAATAAACCAGATGCAAGGCAAATTAATAGAGAGGCTCACAGCTAAATGCCCAACCTGGTACCTCCCCATTCAGAAAAGACAATACTCAAGTACATAAGGAAACTAGCAAGACACCTACCACCTCCATAGTTGATGTGGTTTAAATTTAATCGATAGAAAATGATACAGCCAAAAACTAAAAACTGTTGAGTGGCGTACCTTTTTTATGGCAAGGTCATAATCATCCAAGGTGCCATGTTCCCTTTCAAACCTTATCCACGCATGACATATAGCCTAGTAAGTTGCAGAAATCAGTATTTAGATCAAACATAAATGACGATGCAAATTCATTAACAGTATGAGTCAAGCTTCCTTTGGCAATACACATAAAGTTTTTACTGAAATAAAGTATTTGAGTATTCAACTACTAGTCAGTAAGAATTAGGTTAAACAAGCAAAACTATATCTGGAGATCATGTCTTGGTGCTCAACTTTGGTGTACAGTTCAAGTCCACCTGAATGGTTAACCTGTAGGACGGATAATAATCTTACAACAGAAGAGATCTCATCTCATATCATCGCATGTTACCTTAGCAATTTGGTTGCAACTGTTGCATATTATAATTAGTTTACCTACTTGAAATAGTCCAAATTAAATAGGAGGCTACCAATTCAGCTCTAATCCTTAATCACTATGGATATGCCTGATATGCTTTTGGATATATAACATCTCGTAACATTCCATTATTGTAACGCCTAGTAGATCAATCAGCACATTGCACAAGAAATTTCACTGGCAGTTGGTTTACAGACTAATCAGGCAGGAAGGAGACACTCTTGTTACTCAAGAATTTACCTCTGATCCAGACCCAGCAAACTTTTTGCTATAACAACGCTTGTAAAGTGATCTTGCCTCGTGAATGTGTCCCATTTCTGTCTCCATTGAAATATAGTGCTGCCAAACCTCCAACACAGACCCACTGGAAGAATAACAGATTTAACTAAGTGCCAGAAATGAGAAAATTGTATGAACTCGGCACAAATAATAGTAATATAACCTTTTCTTGATAGTATTTTCCCAAACTCCACGAGCTGCAGCTAGATCTTTGCCAATATTACACTCTAATTTGGCCCAGTATGCATGCAAGAGCAATAACTCCTCGGTTCCTAGTTGCGGTGAGAGGAACTCAGCAGCACCCTGACACAATATACCCATGTTTAACTCTCCCTTCAAATAAACCCAAGTAAACATAAAATTAAAATGTGTGTGCACAGCAAGCTCATAGAGAACGTACCACAAATGTCTGCCTAATCACTTCAAAATCCAAGCCAGCTGGCATCCTTCGTCTTAAACTATCAACTCGAGTAAGATAAATATCGAGATACTGCAAAAATGATAATCCAAATGGAAGGTAAATAAGACTTTACTACATCAGTTGACACAAAATTAAATGCTATTGGACAGGAGTTCTCAAAAGAATGTGTTGGTTTATCCAGGAAAAGCAGATAATGTTAAGCTGATAATGTCAAGCTCTACTATAAGATTACAATTACCATCCTGAC
Source organism: Lolium rigidum (assembly GCF_022539505.1). Lineage (NCBI taxonomy): Eukaryota > Viridiplantae > Streptophyta > Magnoliopsida > Poales > Poaceae > Lolium > Lolium rigidum. The sequence continues at coordinate 229,376,836 of NC_061508.1, read as the reverse complement.
AAGAACAGTGTTCCAATATGGAACAAGATGTGATGTGGATGCCCACATGTGAGCATGATTGCGGGTGTGTGTGGGTGAGAAAGAGAGGTTACAGTACAGATAAATTACCTCCTTCATGCTTGGAAAAGAACATTGAATGGCATGCTCAAAGACCTGAAAACAAGATACACGTACATATCTGTTGTCATTTCCTAATATATATAGAAGAAGAAAATAAAGACAAGACAAACAATAATATCCCTAAGGGAACAAAAAAAAAGTACCCTGAAGACATCAGGCACTTCATGGGTCATGGCATGCGGTACTCAGGAAGTGCTTGTTTCTTTAGGATATTATCTAGTTACTGGGAAATAAACTAGGTAACTACTGCCATGAAGATGGCAGGTTGGGGAGTGGGGACTAGGACATAGGTCAGGGGGGGCGAATGAGGGAGATAACACATTTATTAGTCTCTTATTGCTTGACTGATAATTGATAAATATGATGTTCCTTATATAGGCACAATTGACCCCTAAGTAACAATCCAAAGAATGCAGATAAAGATTAGATTTCCATCTCTAGTCGTGTCTCTTTCCTATCTAAATAACTTTCTTCACACAAAATAACATCCCATATTTGTTACTATAATACTGCCTTGTCGTCTATCCATGCACATTACATCTAGGAGGTAATTAAATATCCTAACATACTACCGAACACTATAGCCCCTCTGATCATTTTTAAGACATGTATGCTATTAGAAGTAAGAAAACTCAGTGAATATAGTACAATACAGTAAATAAACTACTGAACAGTGGCACCAAACTCGGACACTGAATTATGCCATTATATTATTTGCATGTGCACAATTAGTTCCTAAATTATAAAGCCAAAACACAGTAATTATATGATATAATAAACTGAACTACTGAACACGGGGACCAGACTTTGGATAATAAATCATGCCATTTCCTTTGCATACGAGTAAGATTTTGAGCTTCTTAGTTATAAAAACACCAACTACATTCCAACATAAAGACCCAAGGAACTTACATGTCGCAGTTCGTCTTCAGATGCATGAATGCGCTCTAATGACAGCAAGTAACGGACCCATAGATCACTAATCCATGTGCAGTTTCTCGTAGCTCTGTGGTAAACACTTTTGAGTATAGCAGGTACCTGCAAAAGAAATAAGAAATTAAGCAATTATTAACATTTAGAAGTTCAGATATAGAGATCTAGATATATTGTCACATCGCAGTGTGTACCTTCAGGGCTCTGTCCAGGTAACTCGTGTATCCCATCCATAGATCACTTGAAACAGGAAGCTCCGAAACAGCCCGTTCATACAAAATTTGGACACGAGCAGGGTCACCACAAGATTCCTCAAATTTGATGTATTTCTGTTTCATTCCCAAAAAACAGCCAACAGTGAGTTTACTGAAAACAAATATTTGGTAAAGAAAATCTTTTCCATACCAGAAACACTTGTAGTTTGTTAATTTCAGATTCGGTTGTGTCACTTAGTTGATCCTCGTACTGCTTCCGAGCATTGTACATCTCGCTGGCCTTTTTGTAAGCAGATAAAACATTTGGGGGAACATCATCAAACTGGGAATCTTGGTCCTTTGTACTGCCTTCTTCAGCTTCCCAGCTCTTATACTCAGTGAGTGTCGATTCAATGTCAGCCAAAGGCACAGATAGCTGGCGGTGGAAGAGCACCCGTATGCGCTGCACCTGCTTTGCCTTCTCCTCATCATTGCCATCACTCATGGTCAAAATAGCCATCTCATACTCCCTGTAGGCTTCCCACAGTTTGCTGCCTTCAGTCACATGTAGACCCCCTGCAGTGATTGCACGCTCATACAAATCCCTCATTTTTGAGAGACCAGATTGTGTACATTGTGACACTGACTGATCATGCTCCTCAACATAATCAAGGTAATCCCGCCATAACTTAATACTCTGCAGTACCATAATCATCAAGATAAGTTAGCACTCCACCCCTCAACATTCAAAACTCAATTCCACACAAACAGTTCAACGTACCAGATACTCTTGCACTCCACACTCATAGAGCTTTTCAATATCATCGAAAGATCCACGACTGTACAAACAGAGACAGTAGAGAGGTTTTAGTGCCAATAACATAAATACTTCATGAGATCACTTCGAGAGAAAAGAGTCACAAACCCAGAGCTCAATGAAATCTCATCCTTTGCCCATTCCTGCCACATCTTTGGTGTGAGAGGGAAGTACTTGTTCATCTCCTCCCTTGCAGCACGAAGCTTCTCGATATTCCCAGATTTTCTTAGGAGTTGTATGAACTGCCAACAACACGAAACAGAGAAAAACCATCAACACTAGTCGCACGGCAGCACTTATCAGTCAACACTATCCAGTATCCGCTTTACCTAAGGCAGCCAAAGCATCCCAATACTAAACCCACAAAAAATCCTCTCTGTAAACAAAGGAGCTCAGCCATGCGAAAATCGCCATTTCTAATGCCCAAACCTAGTATATCAAAGGTCCAAATGCATAGGAGCACGCCCTAATATGATAACTTAGCGCTTAGACACCACTGCTAATGCATCCCGCTTCTCGAGATTCACTAGTTAGCTCGAGCATTATATGCACAGCAGAAATGAAACCTAGAGCAAACATACATGAAACATCTCAATGTCCACCCATGGCGACCAAACTTCAGCTACTGACATAAGAAAGACGCTCATCTACTGCACGACTTACAGATGGACACAGAAATCAAGAGTATATTTAATTTTTCTAACGAAATGATGAATGATGTCAGCCACAAGTCCTGAATCGAAAACCTAGAGTGCAGGGATACCGCCGTGGAGCTGCCTCAGCCCGTGGGCGTCACAAAACCCGCTCGAAGCCCTAGTCGTCAGTCAGCGAGACTGGAGAGGGATGCGGCGGACGGGGTTACCTGGACGTGGGAGTCGTAGTCCAGAGGCTGCTCCTGGAGGGTGCGCTCCAGGGCCTGGATGCGGAGCTCGTCGCCGCCGTCACCTCCGTCGTCAGAGTCCGACGAGTCCGAGTCGGCGTCCGAGGGCGGCCTATCAGCGGGCTTCCCTCCGTCTTCGGCGCCTCCACCGGCGACATCCGAGGGCGGCGGCGCCGCCCCCGCCTCCGGCAGGTCCTCTTCCATCGGCGTCGCCATGTCTGATGTGTGTCTGTGTCGTCCGAACTGGGCTTGGGCTGGATTCGGGGCTTCGGGCGGGCTACTCTGTTCCTTCTTTCTCTCTCTTTTCTGTGCTTTTACGGAAAGCACCATAGAAAAATCGAAATTCATACCCAGCACGTTACTTCTTCTCTTCTTCTCGTCGGATGGGGACATGCGTCATGATTCGTGACCACAACGGCATCTGTGTAGCTGCTTGCAGTGAACGGAATGATGAGGTTGTGACGTCAGAAATTGATGAGGCGAGGGCAATGCGTCGGGCAATCAGCTTAGCCAAGGATGAAGACTATGACGAGATTATCATCAACTCTGATTGTCTCTCGGTGGTGCAGAGAGTGACAGCGGAGTCTGAAGATCGCTCTATTTATGGTCCTGTGATTCATGACATCAGGAACATCTCAAAGACCTTTACTTCTTGCTCTTTCCGTCATGTGAATTGAACCTTAAATGTTGCTGCTCATTGTTTAGCTAAATTTAGTGAATCTTTTATTTGCTCAGTGTGGCGTGGGGTTGTCCCGGATTGTATCCGTGAGACACTTTGTATGACATTATGATTATGTGATCAATAAAGCCAACGTTTCCTTCAAAAAAAAAAGCATGTTACTTCTTCTATGGGTGATTCATTTTTGCGTTGGGATGTGGAAGACAAATACTTTCCTTTTTTTTACGAAGACGGTTAGGGCATGTACACTACCGCTATGTCAATTGTCAAAATATGCAGTATGATTTTGGAGCATAAATTTAAGAAATTTCTTCTCTTAGTTAAAAAATAAAAAGATAAGTTGTTTTTCTCTATTTTATGATATTTCTGTTTTATGAAATTTGAATATCAGAACAAAACGGACGGTGACGGAAATACCCATGTTCATGTGTAAATTATTTTAATTTTATAAAATGTATTTCCTTGTAACGTTCTTTAGTTTAGTTATAGTATATATTATTTTATTGGCATGGAAACATTAATCGTTGGAGATAAAAAAAATTAATATGATAACTTTTTAGTTTAGTTGTAGGATATATAATTTTATTGGCATGTAAACATTAATCGTTGGAGATAAAAACATTAATATGATAACTTAATATGTAACATGTCTTTATTTTCTCTAAACAACATGCAATGCATCAAATAATGTTATCTTATTACTATTTTACTAATTCTTGGTGTTGTGATTTTTTAGGTCGAACCAAACTCAAGAATATTATTTTTTGTGCCTATCTTTTCAGTAGCACTACGTCTTCTTACACATTGAATAGTTCATTAATTCTTTATCTGAATATGTAGTTGGTCTAGCATATTTATATTTATGTTGACCAATATGCAAGCATTTTTTTTATCGTCTCTGATTGTCAGGGCAAAGAACAAACTTATTGAGTATGATAGTGATGATGAAATAATTGGATAAAAAATCAATCTGTAGCAATGTACATCCATATTTTCTATTTAATCTAGATATTTATATTTTCTATTTAATCCAAATATTTAAAAATATTTGATTCTAGGCAATAACTGGATATACGGCTTTCTATAAAAATTTGAGGTTGGACTCGACGGGGTATGATGTACCGTTGATGACTATGTTGCATGATGACATATTTGAACCAAGAAGTTCACATGACCAAATCAAACGATGATACATAGTTCCTTGTGCACTTGGATGCCTCTATGTATTTTGGAGTAGATGCGCGTCTATGAGAGATACCTCATTTTTGTTTAGCTACTTGCAAAATTGTTTGTCTCAACAAAAGGATAGGTCAGGGGATGCTTGTGTGCACTGGCGGAGCTACGTTAGGGCCAAACCGGGCCGTGGCCCGCCCAGGATTTTTGGGAAAAAACGATATATGGCTATGTAGGTGTGGCCCAATGATGCGTGTAATTGACACGTCCGTTGGGAACCCCAAGAGGAAGGTGTGATGCGCACAGCGGCAAGTTTCCCTCAGTAAGAAACCAATCGAACCAGTAGGAGTCAAGAAGCACGTTGAAGGTTGATGGCGGCGGGATGTAGTGCGGCGCAACACCAGAGATTCCGGCGCCAACGTGGAACCTGCACAACACAACCAAAGTACTTTGCCCCAACGAAACAGATGAGGTTGTCAATCTCACCGGCTTGCTCGTAACAAAGGATTAACCGTATTGTGTGGAAGATGATTGTTTGCAAGAAAATAGTAAAACAAGTATTGCAGCGAGATTTGTATTTCAAGTATAAAAGAATGGACCGGGGTCCACAGTTCACTAGAGGTGTCTCTCTCATAAGATAAAAGCATGTTGGGTGAACAAATTACAATCGGGCAATTGACAAATAGAGAGGGCATAACAATGCACATACATGTCATGATAAGTACAGTGAGATTTAATTGGGCATTACGACAAAGTACATAGACCGCCATCCAACCGCATCTATGCCTAAAAAGTCCACCTTCGAGTTATCATCCGAACCCCTTCCAGTATTAAGTTGCAAAGCAACAGACAATTGCATTAAGTATGGTGCGTAATGTAATCAACAACTACATCCTTAGACATAGCATCAATGTTTTATCCCTAGTGGCAACAAGCACAACACAACCTTAGAACTTTCGTCACCGTCCTGGTATCAATGCGGGCATGAACCCACTATCGAGCATAAATACTCCCTCTTGGAGTTAAGAGCAAAAACTTGGCCGAGCCTCTACTAATAACGGAGAGCATGCAAGATCATAAACAACACATAGGTAATAACTTGATAATTAACATAACATGGTATTCTCTATCCATCGGATCCCGACAAACACAACATATATCATTACAGATAGGTGATCTTGATCATGTTAGGCAGCTCACAAGATCCAACAATGAAGCACAATGAGGAGAAGACAACCATCTAGCTACCGCTATGGACCCATAGTCCAGGGGTGAACTACTCACTCATCACTCCGAGGCGACCATGGCGGTGAAGAGTCCTCCGGGAGATGAATCCCCTCTCCCGGCAGGGTGCCGGAGGAGATCTCCAGAATCCCCCGAGATGGGATTGGCGGCGGCGGCGTCTCTGGAAGGTTTTCCGTATCGTGGCTCTCGGTACTGGGGGTTTCGCGACGGAGGCTTTAAGTAGGCGGAAGGGCAACATGGGGGGCCACACGAGGGCCCCACACCACAGGTCGGCGCGGCCGGGGCCCGGGCCGCGCCGCCCTATGGTGGCGGCGCCTCGTGGCCCCACTTCGACTCCTCTTCGGTCTTCCGGAAGCTTCGTGGCAAAATAGGACCCCGGGCGTTGATTTCGTCCAATTCCGAGAATATTTCGTTACTAGGATTTCTGAAACCAAAAACAGCAGAAAACGAGCAATCGGCTCTTCGGCATCTTGTTAATAGGTTAGTTCCGGAAAATGCACGAATATGACATAAAGTGTGCATAAAACATGTAGATATCATCAATAATGTGGCATGGAACATAAGAAATTATCGATACGTCGGAGACGTATCGGCATCCCTAAGCTTAGTTCTGCTCGTCCCGAGCAGGTAAAACGATAATAAAGATAATTTCGAAGTGACATGCCATCATAATCTTGATCATACTATTTGTAAACATATGTAATGAATGCAGCGATCAAAACAATGGTAATGACATGAGTAAACAAGTGAATCATAAAGCAAAGACTTTTCATGAATAGTACTTCAAGACAAGCATCAATAAGTCTTGCATAAGAGTTAACTCATAAAGCAATAAATCAAAGTAAAGGTATTGAAGCAACACAAAGGAAGATTAAGTTTCAGCGGTTGCTTTCAACTTGTAACATGTATATCTCATGGATAATTGTCAACATAGAGTAATATAACAAGTGCAATATGCAAGTATGTAGGAATCAATGCACAGTTCACACAAGTGTTTGCTTCTTGAGGTGGAGAGAGATAGGTGAACTGACTCATCATAAAAGTAAAAAAGAATGGTCCTTCAAAGAGGAAAGCATCGATTGCTATATTTGTGCTAGAGCTTTTATTTTGAAAACATGAAACAATTTTGTCAACGGTAGTAATAAAGCATATGAGTTATGAAAATTATATCTTACAAGTTGCAAGTCTCATGCATAGTATACTAATAGTGCCCGCACCTTGTCCTAATTAGCTTGGACTACCGGATCATCGCAATACACATGTTTTAACCAAGTGTCACAATGGGGTACCTCCATGCCGCTTCGTACAAAGATCTAAGGAGAAAGCTCGCATTTTGGATTTCTCGCTTTTGATTATTCTCAACTTAGACATCCATACCGGGACAACATGGACAACAGATAATGGACTCCTCTTTAATGCATAAGCATGTGGCAACAATTATTATTCTCATATGAGATTGAGGATATATGTCCAACACTGAAACTTCCACCATGAATCATGGCTTAAGTTAGCAGCCCAATGTTCTTCTCTAACAATATGTATGCTCCAACCATTAAGGTGGTAGATCTCTCTTACTTCAGACAGGACGGACATGCATAGCAACTCACATGATATTCAACAAAGAATAGTTGATGGCGTCCCCAGAAACATGGTTATCGCACAACAAGCAACTTAATAAGAGATAAAGTGCATAAGTACATATTCAATACCACAATAGTTTTTAAGCTATTTGTCCCATGAGCTATATATTGCAAAGGCGAATGATGGAATTTTAAAGGTAGCACTCAAGCAATTTGCTTTGAAATGGCGGATAAATACCATGTAGTAGGTAGGTATGGTGGACACAAATGGCATAGTGGTTGGCTCAAGGATTTTGGATGCATGAGAAGTATTCCCTCTCGATACAAGGTTTAGGCTAGCAAGGTTATTTGAAAAAAACACAAGGATGAACGGTGCAGCAAGACTCACATAAAAGACATATTGTAAACATTATAAGACTCTACACCGTCTTCCTTGTTGTTCAAAACTCAATACTAGATATTATCTAGACTCTAGAGAAATCAAATATGCAAACCAAATTAGCAAGCTCTAAGTGTTTCTTCATTAATGGGTGCAAAGTATATGATGCAAGAGCTTAAACATGAGCACAACAATTGCCAAGTATCAAATTATCCAAGACATTTTAGAGTTACTACATGTAGCATTTTCCAATTCCAACCATATAACAATTTAACGAAGAAGAAACTTCGCCATGAATACTATGAGTAAAGCCTAAGGACATACTTGTCCATATGCTACAGCGGAGCGTGTCTCTCTCCCACAAAGTGAATGCTAGGATCCATTTTATTCAAACAAAACAAAAAACAAAAACAAACCGACGCTCCAAGCAAAGTGCATAAGATGTGACGGAATAAAAATATAGTTTCAGGGGAGGAACCTGATAATGTTGTCGATGAAGAAGGGGATGCCTTGGGCATCCCCAAGCTTAGATGCTTGAGTCTTCTTAGAATATGCAGGGGTGAACCACCGGGCATCCCCAAGCTTAGAGCTTTCACTCTCCTTGATCATATTGTATCATACTCCTCTCTTGATCCTTGAAAACTTCCTCCACACCAAACTCGAAACAACTCATTAGAGGGTTAGTGCACAATAAAAATGAACATGTTCAGAGGTGACACAATCATTCTTAACACTTCTGGACATTGCATAAAGCTACTGGACATTAATGGATCAAAGAAATTTATCCAACATAGCAAAAGAGGCAATGCGAAATAAAAGGCAGAATCTGTCCAAACAGAACAGTCCGTAAAGATGGATTTAATTGAGGCACCAGACTTGCTCAAATGAAAATGCCCAAATTGAATGAAAGTTGCGTGCATATCTGAGGATCACTCACGTAAATTGGCTTAATTTTCTGAGTTACCTACAGAGAATTAGACCCAGGTTCGTGACAGCAAAGAAATCTGTTTCTGCGCAGTAATCCAAATCTAGTATTTACTTTACTATCAAAGACTTTACTTGGCACAACAAAAAATAAAACTAAGATAAGGAGAGGTTGCTACAGTAGTAAACAACTTCCAAGACTCAAATATAAAACAGAAATACTGTAGTAAAAACATGGGTTGTCTCCCATAAGCGCTTTTCTTTAACGCCTTTCAGCTAGGCGCAGAAAGTGTATCTCAAGTGTTATCAAAGGGTGGTGCATCTACAGCGGGATTTGGAGTTTTCTCAACCATGCATAGTATATTGGATACATAAGTTTCAGCGTCTCCCTTTTCATTAGTCTTGGGCTTGCTACTCTCATCAAACAAATTTTCAGGAACAAGCCAAGCATAGTTATTTTCTAGTGCATCATTCATAGCTAGGAGTTTACATGGTATTGGTGCTTTGATCTCCCCACCATCATTAATATTATTAGTGTACCTTATTCTATCCATGTCCATTTTTTCAAGGAGACCAACAAAATTAGTATGAGAACCAAGCATATTAAATTTAGCAAAGACCTTTCTAGCCTCTCTTGCTAGACCACCAAATTCTCTAAGAAGGGTTTCTAAAACAAAATCTTTCTTTTCCCCCTCTTCCATATCACCAAGTGTAAGAAACATGTGTTGGATTATAGGATTGAGATTAACAAATTTAGTTTCCAACATGCGAACTAAAGCAGCAGCAGCAATTTCATAAGTAGGAGCAAGTTCTACCAAGTGTCTATCTTCAAAATCTTCAGCGGTACTAACATGACTGAAAAATTCTTCTATATTGTTTCTCCCAATTATAGACCCACGTCCTACCGGTATGTCTTTTGTGGTAAAATTAAAAGGAAACATGATGAATCAAGTAAAGCAAATGCAAGTAACTAATTTTTTTTTGTGTTTTTTGATATAGAGTGCAAGACAGTAAATAAAGTAAAGCTAGCAACTAATTTTTTTTGTGTTTTGATATAATGCAGCAAACAAAGTAGTAAATAAAATAAAGCAAGACAAAAAACAAAGTAAAGAGGTTGGGAAGTGGAGACTCCCCTTGCAGCGTGTCTTGATTTCCCCGGCAACGGCGCCAGAAATTTGCTTGATGCGTGTAATTGACACGTCCGTTGAGAACCCCATGAGGAAGGTGTGGTGCGCACATCGGCAAGTTTCCCTCAGTAAGAAACCAAGGTTTAATCGAACCAGTAGGAGTCAAGAAGCACGTTGAAGGTTGATGGCGGCGGGATGTAGTGCGGCGCAACACCAGAGATTCCGGCGCCAACGT